>NC_064826.1:93001515-93304545 GCF_024166365.1 Elephas maximus indicus | reverse complement strand
AAAAAACCTGGCCATCTGTTCCTGTAAATACTACAGACTAGAAAACCCTATGGGAAGGTTCTACTCTGTCCCATGGGTTACTATGAGTGGAAAATTGACTTGATGGCACATACAACAATAACACCGTTATTTAGACTTTCCATGGCATTTGTTTATTAAAGTGATGCTTTTTGGTGAGATTGAGAGTATGCTGGCTAGAGAATGAAGTTTCATTGTCTAGCTTGATAAACACAAGCAATTATTTACTCTGGTTTTTCTTGATCCACTTTTCATTATGAACAGAAGCCCATAGTTAAGAACGCAGAAGCACTTGCTCCAGCTCTGTGTGGTTTTAGGTAGCGCCAGGAGAATAAACCTGAATCAGCCCAGTTTGAATTTGTGCCTTGGACACTGCCCACAGCTGGGAGGAATTCACTGGCTTGAGCAAGGTCACAGGTTGATGCAGACAGTTTGATAAAACACAGGAATTCTGACGCCAGTGTTGGCTCCAGACCATAAGACATGTTGCTTTTCTTATTTTTCACGGGGGATCTATTGCTGCTCAGTGAGGCTTTCTTTACAACAGCCTGTGTCTTTGCAGTTGGGTGGAATGATTGGACCCAGAGGGAATTCAGCCTCTTGTGTCTTTTATGCAGATGTGCGGGACCCATAAGGACTTATTACATAATGCAATTGAAATAATTAAAATGAAGACCAGTGGGCTGCATGGCAGCTGAAGCTGCTAAATAAAATTTGAGTGGTTCAGCCTACTGCTCTTAATTTACTATGACCTCCTGTTTTTCTAGGGTGACAGAGAAGCAGATTTGGGGCTGCCTTTTTCTCCTCTGTGTGATCGAAAGTCAACCATGGTCGCTCAGTCGCAAGTAGGTATGTGTTTGCCAGCCCTTTGGATGGAGGGAGAAATCAAACAGAGGGAGAAGTCTGTAGACCTAAGCTCAGCTGTTACCAGTGATTCCTTGGCTCAGAACCTGACTCCATTCTGCCATGCTGTGCTCATGGCTTTGGCTGGTTGAGTTGATGAAGCCACTCTACCCATCCTTCTCCCTGGAATGTGGCTGGTTCGTGGCAAGATTAGACACTGACACTCTGGTGTCTCCATCATCCCCTGCCAAGAAAAAATGGGACCTCAAGTTTACAAGAAGATGACAAGTGTCATTGTCAGGAAGCCCATTCTACTTCAGCTTCTCCATTCCACATTCAATACTGGAAGTCAGTGTAACATTTCTCCTCATTTATGCTTCCTGTAGCCTGTTTCCAGACCAGCCCCACTTCCTAGAAAACCCTACTTCCAGGAATGACTCCTTTTAAATGTGTTTATTCTCTCTTTCTCCTATTTCATTTTCTTTCTTTCTTTCAATTTTTATTGCTTTTTTTTTTTTAATAAAGGATAACCTTTATATTGCTAATAACCACTATATAAGTGCATCGCACTCCCATATTCTTAGATATGGGAGAGGGTACCTGTGCCATATATAAATTAAATGTCATCAGTGATCTCTGCCTCATAAGAGTCTAAAATCATTCAAAAAATAAGTTCTACAAAGATTTATTGATTTTTATACTATTTTTAGTGCTCTTTTCATAATAATATATTAAGGCTGTATTAGGTGTTGAATGCTATATAATAGACATTATAAAAACAAAGACAAATTAGACATGATACCTGCTCTTGAGGGCATTAAGCCTGCACTGGGTAGTAGGCAAGGCATTATGAAAACAAAATCTATTAGAGTGTTACAATGCTATGGTAGAGTTTTGTACTTGGTACAGTGGGGTACAAGACAGAATGTGTGGACCGTTAGACCCAGGCAGTCCAGAAAGCCTTGTTGAACGCAATGTTTGAGTTGAGTTGTAAGCAGGGAGTAGGTGGTTGGAAGGGTCTTTCAGGCAAGAGAAGTAGCATATAAAAGTGGGGAAATTTAAAAGAGCCTAACGTGATCAACAAACTACAGTGTTACATTGCAAAAGCTATGGCAAGAGCAGTGGGTGAGTCGTAGAGTGTAGTAAGGGGCATGTCTGGTGAGAAAATCAGGCCCAGATTGTATATTCTATTAAGAACAGCACATGCTTATACTTTCTGTAGGAAACGAGGCTTATCTAACGGATTTTAACTAAGGTTGAAAAATTGGTAAAACAATGACCTATGGGCCAGTTCTAGCCTACCACTTGTTCTTGTAAATAAAGTTTTATTGAAACACAGCTAAGTTCATCCACTTTCATATTGTCTACAGCTGCTTTCATGCTACAACAGCACTAAACAGTTATGATAAACACTATGTGGACAGTAGTGTAGAACATTAATTGGAGGATTTTGAGTTAGACCAGAGGAAAGGAAACTAGTTGGGTTCCTCCTGAAGGATTATAGAGAAGTAATGATGAGGGCCAGACAAGTGAGGTGGCCTGTGAGATACTAAGGATTCGACTGGATGCAAAGCTAACATAAAGGCAGGAATCTATTATTCAACTTAGTCTTCTACACTGCTCCTATCGTGTTATCACATAGTGGGTGTTGAATATGTATTTTTAAAGCACTTTATTGAACTATCTACTGAAAAGTAAAAGGAAAGTTATATTGGAGAAATAGAACCAACTCATGATATTCTAATGAGGGACTATATTAAATAAATAAGACCCATCCTCTCCTAATCTGGCCTGGAGCCCCTATGTGGAAGACTTTTTTTTTTTAATAGACTTCCTTTTTTAGAGCAGTTTTAGGTTTACAGAAAAATTGAGCAGGAAGTATAAGGAGTTCCCATACACTCCCTTCCTGTCCTGCACACAGTTTCCCCAGTGATTAATATTTGGTATTAGTGTGGTACGTTGGTTATAATTGATAAACCAATATTGGTGCATTATTATTAACTAAAGTCCATTGTTTACATTAGGAGTCTTTTTTTGGGTTGTACAGTCCTATGGGTTTTGGCCAATGCATAATACCATGTATCGGCCATAATAGTATCCTAAAGATTAGTTTCGCTACCCTAAAAATGCCTCGTGCTTCAGATGATTTTTAAAAGAAAGAGAAGACTCATCAGTTCCCATTGAAAAATATGGAAAGGCCCAAGTTATGTTTAATTCCTCTGAAGCATTGCTGTTTCTCTTCAGGCTTTATTGATTTCATTGTGGAACCCACTTTCACTGTGCTTACGGACATGACGGAGAAGATTGTGAACCCTGTCATCGAGGACACTTCCCAACCTGCCGGGACAGGGCAGAGGCGTTCGAGGTCAGTGGAAAAGCTCAGCATACTGGGACGAGGTTGGCCTGTCCATGAGGTTAGAATTCTTCTTTCGGTTAGGGCTGGAGTGGTATTTCATGATAATGTTATGCCTGACCTCCTATTTATAAGAGAGTCCTGTTTGCCTCCTTTCTTTTCTCAGAGGATTGGCCTGTGGGGTGGGGTGTGACCAAGGTTCAGATGGGGAGATACTTGATGCTGGTGCCTCTATCCTTTCTTAGCCTTGCTAATGACGACATCAGTCATAGCCCTTTTACCTGCTGTGCCCAGGTAGTCTTAGATCCTTGCTCCCAATACTCCAGAAAGACAGTACCACTGATTGGAATTATCACAAGAAGTAGAACTGACTTTCAATTCCAGGTTCAGAAAGAAAATGAAGTAGAGAAAAAAATATGAAAGTTTTAAATCATCTTCTCTCAGAATATCACTATATCAAGTGTATATTCATAATTCAGAATACAAGCTGTGGAGTCAGAATGCCAGGGTTCAAAGTTCTGACCTCAGTACTTATTAGCTGTGTAACCTGGGGCAAGTTGCTTTGATTTCCCCATCTGAGAAAATGTAAATTATAATACTCATAGGTTGCTAGGTAGATTGAATTAATTATTCAATACATGTAAAACACTCAGAACAGAGTCTAACCCAAGGAAGTGGTAGTTACTGTAAAGCAAATACTTACATCTTTATCAGTAGTACTACTCTTAGTACTAGGAATCTCCGGGTGGTGCAAACAGCTAACGCACTCGGCTGCTAATCAAAAGGTTGGAGGCTTAAGTCCACCCAGAAGCAACCTGGATGGAAAGGCCTAGTGATCTACTTCTGAAAAATCTGCCATTAAAAATGCTATGAAGCTCGGTTCTACTCTGACCCACGGGGTTGCCATAAATCAGAGTCTACTTGATGACTACTGATTTTACCTTGAGCTTTGTCATAAAAAGAGAAAGAAGAGAAATGGAATGAAAAGGCAGAGGAGAAGGAGTGAATAGAAAGAGGGTAAAGCAAGAGAAACTTTAAGACAGTGGGACCCCAGGAATTCTCAAGGTGAGTGGACCCGGTTAAGGCTGCTAACAAGGAGAACAAAAGGCCTTGCCCGAGTCCCCCACCCTGCAGCTCTTCAAGCACTGGTTTGAAACACGTACTGCCTGTCTGGGCAGCCTTAGTTGTCATTCAGGGCCTTTGCATTCATGCCAGTCACTCCTTTTGCCACCTGTAAGCATACGATAGATAGTTCCTTAAAATTTTTCAGGAGGATAGCACCTTCTAATATTTGCAAAGTTGTCCATGTTTAAAGCATAAAATAGTGTTCATATAAAAAGAGTTCTGTTTTATGACATGCTCTCCCAGCCTCCAAGCTGTTCTTCTCCATCTTCCCATGACCTTGAGGATAATGGAATCAGCAGAGACCCTGAGTGCTGTGGAGGGTGGATCTGGAAAGAAACGATCAAATTACTGGGTAAATTGGATAAGTATTCAGTGTGGAAGCAAGTAGGTGGAACCAAGCAGAAGTTCCAGTTCATATTCATTAATTTCTGAGTATATAGCATCATGGAAGGGGATTCTAATCACACTGGGAAAGAGAAGAGACCAGTCGACAGGGAAAAAATACGAGGGATATTAGGACTCATGAGGCTGAAATATTTTTGTTTTTTTTTTCCCCTGTTGAAGATACAAAATTTCCTACCTGTCACATCTGAAAAATAGGATAATTACAAGCCTCAGGACCTAGGAATTTCACAGCAATAACTTGATGAGTACCAACTACTACTCTCTTGGGCTTGCTCATTTGCATACATTTTCCAAACACTGGGTATGTTTTTCGTCCTGTAGTTTGAACAACATCACCTCGTCAGATGCAAAGCGTTCAGGTGTCAAGAGCTCTGGGTCAGAAGGAAGTGCGCCAATCACCAATTCCGTCATCTCTGTCGACTATAAGAGTTTTAAAGCCACTTGGACCGAGGTGGTGCATATCAACCGGGAGAGATGGAGGGCCAAGGTGCCCAAAGGTAACGTGTTACTGGAGAATACTCGAGGAGACCTGTCTGAGCCCACTCAACACCCATTCTTAAAACAAGGAATTACCATCCCTGATTTACAGATGTTGAAAATGAAGCACAGTTACCTGGGATGCAGATTCAAATTGCTGAACACTAACCCAGCTGAACACTAGGACCTACCATTTTTTATCTTAATCACATCCAACGCTCAGTGCATGATAAAATCAAGGCAAAACTCCAGCCTCCTGACACCACACCCTTCGTGCTATGTGACTCAACTCCTTTTCTTAGTACTAAGAGTCTATAGGGAATGTGTTTTATTATTTCTTGGTTTCAGCTAGACCATCTTGTCATTCTCATTCTGTGTCATATGGCAC
This sequence comes from Elephas maximus indicus, assembly GCF_024166365.1. Taxonomy (NCBI): domain Eukaryota; kingdom Metazoa; phylum Chordata; class Mammalia; order Proboscidea; family Elephantidae; genus Elephas; species Elephas maximus. Next base: position 93,298,936 of record NC_064826.1, on the reverse strand, counting down.
AACTATGAGGCTTTTCTTTCCCTCTTTGACCTACGTGAATCCCAGGCAGTCGGTATTGTGTCGGGGTATAAGGAGCTTTACTTTCCTTGCAAACATGTTTATCTTGGTTTCACGTTCACAGTTTCCCTTCAGTCATTGCTCAGAGCACAGAACTAATCTTCTGAGATGGAGGTAACTTGTAGGTACACAGAAATTCCGTAAAGCAAACATCATCAAAATTCAGACCACAAACGTCATTGCTCTTGGTACGATAAACAGAAAAAGACTGAACATGCATTTCGGGGAGGCTGAGATTCCTTTGTTTGTACAGGCATTTGTGTTTATTGAGCATGTACTATATGATCAGCACATATTATATGATCATACTATATGCTCCTTGGAAACTCTATGGGGCAGTTCTACTTTGTCCTATAGGGCCGCTATGAGTCGACTCGATGGCAACAGGTTTTTATAGTATGGGTAGAGAGGCAGTATGTCCACAAGTAACAAAGGCAATAAGGGGTATGGGGCTGTGGTGCCTGATTCCAGGGAGGGGCGTGGACATGGAGAGAGGGGAACTGATCCCAGTAGGCTTTGTGGGGGTGAGCCGTCAACAGCAGTCATATTTGCTAACATCTACCAAGTGCATACTGTATGCAGGGTCTGTGCTCCACGCCAGGGTACAGAGATGAGTGACAGACACCCGTATCCTCAACGTTCACAGTCTTGTGGAGGAGGAGGGGCAGTAGACATTACTATAGGGTTTCTTTCAAAGCAAGACTGGGAGATCATTAGAAGCTTGTACTTGTCAACCAGCACTTACCAGCCCTCAGCTGGCAAGGAGTGTTTTATCCCAAAATTTCTGTCCTTCCATTATCAGCACCAGCGAGAACGATGGGAGAGACAGGGAAGAGCAGGCTCTAGCAGTCTTGGTCTGGGACACATGAAGGTTCTGCTTCTCAGTGTAGGAGGGCCCCAACTACTGAAATTATTCACAGGCAAACCACTGTGACTCCCCCACAAAATATTGTCCAAGTGGCTGCTCATTTTAATCGGGACAAAGAGTTTATATTTATGGTGCTTTTAGGGCATAACTGGACCCTTATCATTTAGGGACAGATGTTGTACCCTGAGCTGCGGAGGGAGCTAATGTCTCTCCAGTATTTTAAGTGTACCCTCTGATAGTCCATTCAAATGCTTTAAATATTAAAATTCTCCCTGTTGGCAGGTGTTGCAAGCAACCATGGCAGCCACTGCATCATCTCAAAAGAAGCACTCTCTCATAATCGATTACACTCATTACACTTGAAAATCCAATTCCCGACAATGCACAATTTAAAGATGTGCTTCAAAATCATTTGTTTGCAGTTATCTGGCTTACTAAAATTACTTTCCAAAACTCACCATCTGAGGAAGCATGAGAGGGTTTCTTTTCCAGGGGAAAACTGGCCCTTTAAAAAGGACAGGTAAATAAGCTGCTAATAACTTTAAGATATATTAGGTATGCTGATTGAAATATATTTAAGCTATTTTGGAAGCATAGAAGGACTTGTCCTGACCCTGCTTGAGGCTTTTAGGAAGGCTTCGGGTAGCCAGGACTCAAGGGATGCTGGCGATTGAGTCCTGAAGGAGGTGTTGTAGTTAGAAACGGGGAACCAGGAGAAAGGAGATGGGCCCAAGGGCAGAGCCTAGGTTGTGTATATTTTGTGAGTAGATAGTTTGGTTATAAGTGCAAATGGCAGTTAATGGGGAAAGAGAATTGAATCACAGCTTTCACTGTGCTCTTGGGCAAATCCAGGTGAGTTCACTGAGGCCCCATTTTGAAGGTGATAATACACATCGCAGAGTTGATGCAAATAATAGAAATAATACATGTAAAGCACTGAGAACAGCCTGCACATGGTTAGTATCTGATAAGTGGTAGCTGTTATTTAAATCAATTGGAAAAGAAGGTTAGAGGTTTGAATGTGACATTAAGAAGCTGGGGATAAAAATACCAACCTGTAACTAATATTTTGTAACTTTTTCAGCCTCCCAGTAATGCTGTTGACTGGTGTTAATAAGCAGACCAGGCGGCGTCTGTGTTTCCATGGGTGGTCAGTTTGTACTAGATTGCCATGCATGGGTTTGCTCACTGCTTTGTGTTACCAGAAAAACTTGGTTTCAAGAAAGCTGCTTCACACATCAGTTATTAAACTGATCAGAAATGGAATTGGACCTAAAGTCTTGGTTTTATTAACCAACCTGATTTACAAAGTTAGTTAGATCAGAGCCCATAGTTGTTAGGAAAGATCAAATCAATATCCTTTACAGCTCTCAGAGCTGAAAATCATTATTTTCAATCAAATATGTATAGGTGTCGCAATTTGCAAGTCTAATCAGTATGGATTAATTTCCATTTAGTATTATATATTTTTTAACCTTTATTTTTTGGTAGAGAAATAATATGTATTTAGGTTACAAATATTAAAAAATACATATATGAAGAAGAAAATAAAAATGACTCATAATCTCTTCAGCCAGATTTAACTGTGATTAAAATTATGATATAATTTTTTTAACTTTGTTTTACTATGCATATATGTACAAGTAAATTTTCCCCTAAATTGAGATCATAGTATAATATTGTCTTGTACTCTGCTTTTCTACTTCTATCTTGAGCATTTTATCCTGTTAATAATAGTCTTAGAAAATCTAGTTTAAATGACTACATTGTATGGACTACCATAATTTAACTATTCTTCTATTACTGCACATTTAACTTCCTAATTCTTTATAATTGTATATAACACTGTTTTGAATACAAGTTTAAAAATCTTTGAGCCTATTTCTGATTAACAAGGATAAATTCCTAGACGTGGAATTCTTGTGTCAAAGTAGATAGATTGTTAAGGCTCATGATACATATTATCAGATTTCTCTCAAAGAAGTTTTTTTTTAATCAATTTTATCTCCAAGTAGAAGTGTGTATAATGAGAGTACCTATTTCCCTATGCTTACGTCAACATGGGTTATCATGATTCTTTTTCATCTTTGCTGCTATTATATGTGAATATAGTATTTTATTGCAAATTTCATATGTATTTCCTTTTGTGTTTCCCTAATCATATTTCCGGAAACCCTGGTGGTGTAGTGGTTAAGTGCTACAGCTGCTAACCAAGAGGTCGGCAGTTCGAATCTGCCAGGCGCTCCTTGGAAGCTCTATGGGGCAGTTCTACTCTGTCCTATAGGGTCACTATGAGTCAGAATCGACTCAACAGCGGTGGGGTTGGTTTTGGTTTTGGAATCATATTCCCCCCTTATTATTCATATTAGGAAATTTATTTTTTGTTACTGATCCATAAGAATTCTTTATATATTAAGAATTTATATATTCTTTATATATTTATATTTATATATTAAGGATGTTAATTCTTTAGTTGTCATGGATTGAATTGTGTCCCTCCAAAATATGTGTCAACATGACTAGGCCATGATTCCTAGTGTTGTGTGTTGTCCTCCATTTTGTGACCTGATGTAATTGTCCTATGTCTCGTAAATCCTAATCCTTGCCTGTGGTTAATGTGGTTAATGAGGCAAGATTTAGGTTATGTTATGGTTATGTTAAAGAGGATTAGGTTGGAATGCAACACTTACTCAGGTCACAGCCCTAATTCGATGTAAGGGGAGTTTCGCTGGGGTGTGGCCTATATCACTGTTTCTCTTAGAAGAAATAAAAGAAGAGAGAAGCAAGCAGAGAAAGAAGGGACGTCTTGTCACTAAGAAAGGAGAGCCAGGAGCGGAGCGTATCCTTTGGACCTGGGGTTCCTGTGCTGAGAAACTCCTAGACCCAGGGGAGGAGTGATGACAAGGACTTTCCCACAGGGCCGTTAGAAAGATACAGACTTCCCCTGGAGTTGCACCCTGAATTCAGACTTGTAGCCTCCAAAACTGTGAGAGAATAAATTTCTGTTTGTTAAAGCTATCCACTTATGGTATTTCTGTTACGGCAGTACTAGATAACTAAGACATTAGTTGACAAAATACGTCGTAATTTCCTCCCCACCCCAATTTGTTGTATGCCTTGCAACTTTGCTTATGGCCTTTTTCAATACATCCTATTTTTATTCTACTAGATATTACCTTAAGAGCCCTGGTGGTACAATGGTTAAGCATTTGGCTGCTAACCAAAAGGTCGGCAGTTCAAATCCACCAGCTGTTCCGTGGAAACCCTATGGGGCAGTTCTACTCTGTCGTATAGAGTCTCTATGAGTCGCAATCAACTTGAAGCCAATGGGTTTTGTTTTGTTTTTCCAATTTGGTTTTAGATATTACCTATAAGTTTTCTTATTGAATTATAAATCTCGATCAATGTAAATAATGGAATAGCATGTATTGACACTTTTTTTACAAATGCTGAAAAATTTAGTGAATTTTTACTTCCCTCATCATCATCCAGTTTTTATTGAAATTATATGGAATTTTAAATTTAGGAGGTTATAAGTAAATTGCTACCTTTATAATCACCTGATAAAACCAAACCCAGTGCCGTCGAGTTGATTCTGACTCATAGCGACCCTATAGGACAGAGTAGAACTGCCTCACAGAGTTTCCAAGGGGCGCCTGGCAAATTCGAACTGCTGATCCTTTGGTCAGCAGCCATAGCACTTAACCACTACGCCACCAGGGTTTCCGTAATCACCTTATCCTTCAACAATTATTTTTTAATATTTGTATCAAGCTACAAATCTAGTTTAACAATTATTTTTATTTAACACTAAGCTTTACTGGTTTCCTTACACACCATTAGCATTTATTTTCCTCATTCTTCGGTTTTTAATATTAATTGAATTTTTCTGTTGGCTGGAGTACTTCTTTGAGTGAAAATTTTCAGGAACATCCTGTAGGAACACTCCCTGAGTCTTTAGCTTCCTAGAAGTGCCTTCGTGTTGTCCTTTTGTATAACTGAGAATTGATTATTCAAAATGTATATGTTTTTTTGGTTGGTGTTTTCAGCCTCTCTGTCTCTCTCTTTCTATAGGTAAAATAGACATTTCAGAAAACTATGTTAAGGGCTAACAAATGCAATACCATTTTTAAGCAAGATTCTAGTGTCATTTTTTGAGAAGACAAATTAAATGAAGAAATCAATGTATTTTTTTCAAGACTGCACAGACGTTTAATGTGGAAAAGAACAAGCTCTCAGTCACAAATAATGTAATATATGGACCATGAGGGTTGTGCTCTACCTTAACTCTGCACCGTTTGCTTTTGGCCGTTTTCATAATTAGACACATTGTTACCGAGGGCTCCTACCTTGGTTGAACCCAACTGGATTTGCGCAGCCCAATAAGACTATTGAGGCAGCCTGGACTCACACAGCAAATTTATTTTGCCAGCAGCTACCAAAAGGAGAGAGTAAGGGCTAGAACCTTCAGAGAGACTATCTCCCTGATTTTCCTAAGAGCCAGGTATTTAAATGTTTCGACAAGGAAGGGTCTTCATGTATATTCATGAGGTTCTCGGGGGTAGGAGGGGAGGATGGAGATTTCTGAGAAGGGGTTGGGTTATGTAAATACAGGTGCACAAGCAAGATTTCTTCAAGATGGAAGTCCTTTGGCTCCCCTTGACATGACTCATTATGGGATTTGACGCAGGCGCACTGGTTCCCTTTGTCACATCACCCTTTTGGCAGGCCAGGGAAGGTCAAACAGTGGTCACTCTTACTTCTTTTGCACATGCTCCGTGCCTGTGAGACCTGCAAGACCTACATCGACAGTTTATTTGCAGTATCCTAGAACAGTTCAGTTCTTTTCGCCCCACAGGGCCTGTGCCTTCTGTTCTAATCTCCAGGAGGGGGGTTATGGTTGTACCACTGCCAATAGGTCAGGTTGTTGACTCGACCCTCTGTCCTATTTGACCTTTTCCTGGCCTGTGTGCCGGGGCCCCAACCGGCCCCGCTTCAGCCTAATCCTGTCTCAACATCACTACCCGCGGTTAGAATTGGAAAGCAAAAGGAAACACAGTTGAACTGCGACATTTGCTTTCTACAAATATAGAAGGTTAGGAGCGCCAAGGATGTTAAATCTAGGACCTGAAAAGCTCATTCTTTCTGTACATGCGATCTTTGGAACCTATTAGCACGTACAAATTAACTGTGTTTGTACCTACATTTTCTCATCGTAGAAAATTTTATGTATACTAATAATTTTACCCTGAAATATAATGGAATCTGAACGAACTGGAAAAGATCTAACTTTTCTTTTATTTTCTTCTTTGTTACTTATCTGCCTGTTCATTTTGGTCTACTTACTTTAAGTAGGACCGATTTGGGTTCCATAGAGATAATTATACTAATACCAGCTATTTCAAAGGTACGAGGCAGGGATAGAAGGTGAGCAGCAAAGTTGAAGAGCCTTGCGGAGCCACCTGCTGGAACATAATTAGAAAGGGATTGCACAGGGGGAAGACTCCTATCTGACTTGATTATGATGTCATAATGGCTACCATTTATTAATTTAAACATTAATTGCCTGATGTCAGCTGCAGTTGAGCAAAAACACATTTGCTTCTGAAATGCACGCCCCCTCCCAGGTTTTATTTTTTGCTAGATTTCCCATGGAAAATTGGTCTGACGCAGTTGTCAACTGAATTTTCTGGCTCAGATAATATTTCATGCTCTTTTGTAGCAAACCAGAGTTTAACACCTTCGATTTTTATCAAAATTACTTTCAGTGTGGGGACATTTTTTCTGAATGTTGAAAGTTTGTCACAGATTAAGTGGAGATTCGATGAGGGGTTTATAAATTATCTCACTTCCTGCTAGGCTCTGAGTCTCTGCCTTGCCTCAGTTTCCTTCTCCGTTTAATAAGGACAGTCATCTTTTTTATTTATTATCTATTTTATTTATTTATTAGTGGTTAAGGAAATGTAACAGCTGTCCAGTGATTAACTCTTTCAGCATACAGCTTTAGAGTTTATATACTTTCTGTGTTTTACGCTGAAGATAGAATGTGTACAAATAAGGTCACACAGGCAGTGGGTTAGGCAAATAGGGTAAATAACACCCATGTGTACATACATTTAATCAACAAATACTCCACAAACACCTGCTATGTATCAGGTGCTATGCCAAGCACTGAGAATTCAGTGATGGAGATGACATTTGGCCCTTGACCTCACAGCACTAAAGAAGAATGAGAGGAGCTAATATGAACATTCCAGGGGCTTTCTTGGCCCTACAGTCTACTGAGAATGCCATCTCACCATCAACTTATGCAAGGCATCCTTTCACTCCTTAGTTCTACCTTTCTGTAGAAGTCAGGAAACATATCATACTATATATGAATGTTGTTTTGTAAAGAAATTTCTTTCCTTACCTATAAATTATAAATATGTCCCATTGGGCAGTAAGTGTCCTGAAAGTTGTTGTTTTTGTTGTTAGGTGCTTTTGAGTTGGTTCCAACTCATAGAAACCCCATGTATAACAGAACAAAATGCTGCCTGGTCCTATACCATCCTCACAATTGTTTCTATGCTTGATCCCATTGTTGCAGCCATCTTGTTGAGGGTCTTCCTCTTTGTCACTGACCCTCTATTTTACCAAGCATGATGTCCTTCTCCAGGGACTGGTCCCTCCTGATAATATGTCCAAAACACATGAGATGCAGTCTCAACGTCCTTGCTTCCAGTGAGCATTCTGGCTGTACTTCTTCCAAGACAGACTTATTCATTCTTCCGGCAGGCCATGGTATATTCAGTATTCTTCACCAACACCATAATTCATAGGCATCAGTTCTTCTCTTGAATACTGAAAGGCAAACATTTATAACTTAAATCAGTGCTTTCTACCCCCAGTTGCATGTTAGAATAACCTGGAGAGCATTTCAACTATCCTTGTTCCTCCCCCTCTCCCTCCAGGTTGCCTTTGTCTGCAGTAAGGCCAGGGCACTGGTTTAGATGAATAGATGGACCAATGAAGTCATGGATAAATGAAAAATTCATAATATAATAAGGGGAACACTTGAGCCAAGCAAGTATAGGGCAGGAGAAGTAAAATGAAGCCAGGGGTAATAGAAATCCACAATATATATGCCCAAAAGCCTGAATGGTACAAACAGTTAACACACCCAGATACTAAACAAAAGGTTGAAGTTTGGAGTTCTTCCAGAGGTGCCTTGGAAGAAAGGCCTGCGATCTACTTCTGAAAAGTCAGCCATTAAAAACCTTCTGAAGCACAGTTCAACTCTGACACACATGGGGTCTCCGTGAGTTCTAATCGACTGACAGTGACTGGTTTTTAAAGCCTCATAAGCATGTGAACCTGGACTAGATTTTGACTTTGTGTTCTTTAGCAGCTAAAATAAAGGGAAGCATAATCAGATGTATAACCACCTTGGTGTCCATTAGATTAAAAACAAACACGTTGTCTAGAAATACCAGCTTTTTTGATAACACAGGGCAATAAAGAGGACACCTGATAATGAGGTGCATGGCACTTTTAGCACACCTAGGTACAAACACAGTAATGCTTTTCACGATAGAGGTTGATGATGGACCAATATGGAAGGCCTTTTGAGTGAATTGGTTACTATACGGTGTGAGGCTCTAGACTAAGGAAGTTTGGTTCCCGTTAGGTGTTCTTCCATGTGTGCTACTTCCTATAACCCAGGTCCACCCAGTGCCTTCAAGGTCCTGCACAATCTGAACCCTGCCTACCCTTGGTCATCCATCCACATCATCTGTCATTAACCCCTTGCCAACTTTGCTTTAGCCATACTGGACAACTCCAAGTCCCTCGAACTTACCAAATTCATTCCTGCCTCTCAGCCTTTGTGTTTGCTGTTTCCTCTGCCTCAAACTCTTTCCCCAGATTATTGTATGACTGACTCTTGGTCACTCAGGATTTGGTCCAGATGTCACCTTCTCAAAGAAGTCTTCTTTACCTCTTTATCTGATCTTACTTCCCTCCCCCATGCTGATTGTGTTCCCTCATATTCTGTTTTACTTTTGCAAAGCACTTTTCACTATCTGAAACTATCATAGTGATTTTTTTAAACATAATTGTTGTCTTCTGCATCAGTCCATTGTGTTTGCTGCCTTATCCCCTGTGCCTAAAATCGTGTTTGGAACTGTAGGAACTGAAATATTCGTTAAATGAATGAATGAATATTTTCATAAATACTTGACCATATGCAATTATGCTGTAGTTTTTATTAAGCACAGACTCAGACTCCTTCACAATCAACTGAGTTGGAAAAAATGTTGACATCGTCTCATTAAAGGGGAATGACCTGGACCAGGATACCTGTCCAAACCAAAGGCTACCTCTCATCTTGTGGTCAGTTTGAAGACCACATTTTTGTGAGGCTTAACTATCCTCCTCCTCTCTAAATTCACAAGCAGTGACCTGAAACTGTGCTGTTCTAGTGGTGGTTATTTTCCCAGACTTTTTGGTTTTCAATCAGTTGTCTGTGTTTAAACTCCAGGTCTTAAGTAAACTTACATAAAGCTCCAATGGTTTCTGTGTGGTCTTAGGCCAGGTTTGTAACCTTTCTGAGCCTCGATTTTCACATTTGTAAAACAAGGTTACAATAATAGTAGCTACCTCTTAAGGTTGTTTTGGTGATGACGGTAAATAATTCTTGGAAGCACTTAGCATAATACCAGGCATAGAAGATACACTCAACAGATGCTGCCAGTGATAATAATAGTAGTAGTAATAATGTCAATTGTAATATTAATTTATTAATTATTATTATCCTTATTATGACTTTCTCCATCCTTAAAATGCTATCACCATGAACCTACTTTATTGATTTCCTAAATAAATATGCCAGTCTGACTTGTACTGACCAAAAATAAGCCAGAAACACTCAGTAAACACCTAGGGTCATTCTAGTGCACCATTTCCCAGTATAGACAATTGTGTGTTTTTTTTTTTTTTTTCAAAGAAGCAATTCTCCTAATGTCATGGCCTCTTTTTGTTTTTTCTACGCCTTTACTAACTTGCAATGGATGCAGAGGAGAAAGCCAAGAAGGAAGCAGAGGAAAAGGCTCGCCTGGCCGCAGAGGAGAAGCAAAAGGAAATGGAAGCCAAAAGCCAGGCTGAAGAAGGCAAAGCTGAGAAAAAGACACCTGGGGAAGCGAAGAATCAAGTCAGTGGAATATGCACAAGCAAAAGTGACAACCCTCGAGGGAAAAATTCCAAAGCTGAGAAGTCATCAGGAGAAAAGCAGCAGAACGGTGAGTTCTCAGTCTCGGGAATGGATTTGCACTGGTGAAAGGCTCTTACCCAGGTGTAGTGACATGGAAGAGCAAGGTAGTTTTGCAGTGAAACAGACCTGGATTCAAGTTACAGTTGTGCCTCTCACTCCTTGGTATCTGTGGTCTGGTTGCTTAACCTTCCACTGTCTCTGTAAAATGCACATTGTAATGCCTCCTCACAGCATGGGCCTCTTGTGAACCCTTAATGATAATAATAGCAAGAACAACGAAGACAGCGCGTAGCATTTCTTGACTGTGCACCAGATGCTGTTTTAAGTTCTCTCTTTACATTTTCACTGCCCGGTAGGGCCAGAGGAAGCCCTGGTGGCATAGTGGCTAAGTGCTGTGGCTGCTAACCAAAGAGTCGGCAGTTCCAAGCCACCAGACGCTCCTTGGAAGCTCTATGAGTCAATTCTACTCTGTCCTGTATGGTCGTTATGAATCAGAATCAACTCTGTGGCAACGGGTTTGGCTTGGGGTTTTGGTAGGCCAGATGATCTACACCAGAGATGTACTCTAGCTTTTGTGCTACAGCACCTCTGTAAATGAAAAATGTGTAGAAAGTGCTTAGCACAACATTCTCCAGTTATTTTTACAATTTACATATATAAGATTTGTAATCAGAAAATGAAATTTTAATCTACGTAATAATGATACTAGCTCTTATCACATTCTAAGAACTTTGCATAAGTTTGTCTAGTTAAACCTCATGACCACCCTAAGAGGCAGGGAAGGCTGTTGACCAGACCTGACCCGTCCCTCGGCTGGTAAAGCTGGACCCAGACTCAAACCAGGCAGCTTGGTTCCAGAGACTCCTTGTGATCACTGCATGTATTGGTCATCTATTCTACATGCTTTGTGTTAGGCTCTCCCATGGATGGAAGGAAAGTGGAGGCGACGTCCATTATCCCAGGGAGCTGGGAAATATTTGTTAGAGCACAGCATTGAAGCTGGACGAATGTGGGTTGGAATTCCAGCTTCTGTTCTTCACAGCTCTGAGCTTGAGCCACTTATCAAGTCAACCCAACATCGCCTCTTACCTTGGAGAGTTTCCACTGAGATGACATGTGTAAGCCTCCTTTGTGGGCTTGGTAGTACCCTGTTTGGTCTGGAGGAAGAGGGTGAGATTGAGGAGTGATTTTGGGTATTCTGTTTATAGGTCCCACCAGGCATCTTGTTTAGAAATATTTACTGAATACCCACTGTTTCAGTCATCTAGTGCTACCGTAACAGAAATACCACAAATGGATGGCTTTAACAAAGAGAAGTTTATGTTCTCACAGTCTAGTAGGTTACAAGTCCAAATTCAGGGCGTCAGCTCCAGGGGAGGCTTTCTCTCTCTGTCGGCTCTGGAGGAAGGTCCTTGTCCTTAATCTTTCCCTAGTCAAGGAGCTTCTCAGATGCAGGGACCCCGTGTCCAAAGGACGCGCTCTGCTCCTGGTGCTGCTTTCTTGGTGGTATGAGGTCCCCAACTCTCTGCTTGCTTCCCTTTCCTTTTATCTCTTGAGAGATAAAAGGTAGTGCAGGCCACACCCCAGGGAAACTCCCTTTACATTGAATCAGGAAGGTGTCCTGAGTAAGGGTGGTGTTACAATTGCACCCTAACCCTCTCAACATAATATTACGGTCATAAAATGGAGGACAACCGCATAATCCTGGGAATTATGGCCTAACCAAGTTGATACACCCATTTTTGGGGGGACATAATTCCATCCATGACACCCAACATGCAGTGGGCAGTGTGATAGGCACTGTTGGTCTAATAATGAACAAGCATAGTGCCTGCCCTGGTGGAGCTCAAGCCTAGAGATGGAGAAAGACAATTAAATAAGCAATTATGATACAATGAAATAATAGGAGTTTTGGGTGCTAAGTGAACACACAATAAGGGCATGGACACCTTATTTGGTCTGGGGAATTGGTGGAAGGCTGTTCAGGGAGACTTCTTGGATCTGTAGGTGAAGAAAGACTATTCCAGGCAGAACTACATCCACAAAGGCCCAGAATCTAGAGAAAGCCTGGTATGTTCAGGGAGGCCAAAGAGGTTCAGCGTGGCTGGGCATGAAATTGGGGCAGTGGGTGGGGTGAAAAGTCAGTGGAAATTCTGGCATTCAACTTACCTAGCCTGCACTTCAGCCAATTACTTTTTCCTTCTTGAAACACATCCTTTCTTGCTTCAGAGACACCACTCTGTCCTCATTTACCTCCTTTCTTCCTTCTTTATCTTCTCAGTCTTCTTTGGGGTTTCTTCTCCTTAGTATGACCTCCAAATGTTGGGGTTTCTCAGAGTATCATCCTGGACCACCTTCATTTCTCCTTAAACACTCAGAAAATCTCATCAATCTCCACGGATTTACATACTATCCATGTTGGTGATTTCCAGAATTTACTCCTCTGTTCCAAATTTCTTCAAGTTCCACACTAGTAGGTCTATTGTGCTCATTTGACATCTTCCTTTGGCTGTCCTATGGTTTCCTCAAACTCAGGGTGTCCACACGATAACCTGAGATTCCTGTTTCCTCATCATTGCAAGGCAGAGCTTGTGGTCTTGTAGGCAGGGATTCGATCTTTACAGTTAGATGAAGTATTTTTGGTAGCTATTCTAGAAGTATTTTTTTAAAGAAGATTTATCGTTCTAAGAAAGAAAACTCTGTGATACCCAGAGATCCAAAACTTACAATAGGGCTGGGTGACATTTACTGAGCTCTTACTGTACGTCAGGCGCTGTACTGAGAGATTCCTACACATTTTCTTATTTTATTCTCACAACAGTCATAGGAAGTAGGCACCATCATCTTCATTCTGAAGATGGTGGAAATGAGGAAGAGAGTAAAGGAATTTGCCTAAGGTCATCCAGCTATTAATGGTAGTTTTAGAATTAGGAACCAGGGAATTTGATTCCAAGCACTAGCTCCTTGGTTGATTTAGCTTAGCACTTTACATTTCTGCCTCTGCTTAATAGGACTTTGGCCAGATAATTATTTTCACAAATTATTGTTAATGAAAGTTTGAGATAGAAATGACACAGAGAATATTGACTTTGACCAAGGGAAGCACTGGTTTGCATTGTATGCAAGTGCATCATATTTCAGAAAATATGTTCAATTTAGTAAGACTCTATGGAGCACCTGTTGGAGTTGTAGAGGGCAGTGCAAAGCACTCGTCTCTTCCCCTGAGGAAGAGGTTTGAAGCCTGAACCAGTTGAAAGATAGAATCGGAAAGCTGGGGATCAGAATATTGGCTCTACTTCAATTGGAGCCGAATTGGAAAACATGGATTTGGACTGCTGAGCATGTGAGCTTCTTTTCACACACTTGCCCTGAACCGAGCTCACCCAGCCAGACAGCCTGGCAGCTCAGCCTGCATCCCAACCTAGCACCCCATCAGGCTACTTCTGGAGTGACAGAAAAGGTGCGTGTCTTGTGGAAAATATATCTCGAAGGGAGGTGACTGGGCTGAGCTGTGTGTCTTGAACTCCTTCCCAGCTAAGTCACTCCTTTCCAAAGGAGGAACAGGTAAGGTGAGGCAAGATGTGTTTCTTCCCTACTTCTTACTTTTAAAAGAGTGGGTTAAAAATATGTTTCCCTCAGTAGAAATAGAATAGAAGTAATGAGCAGAAGATATTCCCTCCTCAAGTAATCATAATAACCACCACCGTTTATTAAATGCTTAGTATGTGCCAGACATTGTACTTTCAATTTTACCTACATTAAAAAAAAAAAAAAAAAACAGTGCCGTCGAGTCATTAAAAAATCCTAATGACCCTATGAGGTAGATACACTTATTCCCATTTTACAGATGGGAAAACTGAGACTCAGAGAGGTTAATTGACTTGCTTAAGGGGAAGCGATCACTCAGTAGAGATCTCAGGTCAAACTTGGTGCCACCTGAGTCCAAATTCTATACTCTTTAAGCAGCATATTTCTTGTATTTGCAAGGTTTGGTTTCAGCATAAGGGAGGAGGAATTGGAGAAATAATGAGACACAACTGCTGTCCACAAGGAGTTGGCAAACTTTTTCTGTAAAGGGCCAGATAGTAAATGTTTAGGCTTTGTGGGCCATATGTCTCTGTTGCAACTACTTACCTCTGCTCTTCAAGCACAAAAGCAGCCACAAACAATACATACACAGGCATTCCAATAAAGCTTTATTTTTGGATACTGAAATCTGAATTTTATAGAATTTTTGCATGTCACAAAATATTCTTCTTTTTTCCCCCCAACCATTAAAAAAGGAGAAAACCATTCTTAGCTTGTGGGCTGTACAAAAACAGACAGCCTGCTGGGCTTGGCCCATGGGCCATAGTTTGCCAACACTTGGTCTAGTCAGTGAGAGAAACCAGTGAATAGAAATAAGCCCATCGCAAAGAAGTTATAAATTCTACAAAAGGGGTATAAACTGTGTCACCTCAGAGAGGACTGAGGTGGCAACAATTTATTTTGAAGAAGATTAGGAGAAAGGCTTGAAAGGAGCAATGGAGGAGCTTGAGTATTTCACTGGGCTGGGTTGACTTCCCTGCTTTGTTCCTTTCCCAAAGTAAGCAACAGACTACCATTTCCCTTAAAAATGGAGTATGAAATGAGAAGTGGGAAAAGAAATCAATTTAGAGCAATAACAAGAACAGCTAATGGTGGTTCGGGACTGTGTTATAGCCGCTTAATTAAAATGATTTATAACCACACAGAAAGGCTCTTTTGTTTCCCCTGTTTATTGAATAACAGCTCACATCGACCATTACTCCACATACAACCCATGGAAAACTACCTGATGGGTTCTGTTCAAGGACCATCGTCAAACAAGTGTGTGTCACATTCCTGGGACCCTTCTTTCATTGTATGCTGCCCAAGATATGTTCAGGTTTGAGCTGAAGGACATTGGTTAAGTGGAGTTTTAGAGGTTTGGTCTTCTGTCGGCGATTATGGGATCCCCTAAGTTTTGGTCTCTGTGTAGGCAACCCCTTCCCTCAGCCTCTCCCAACCCTGGCAGAGGAGAAGGCACTCTGCCAGGTTGCAGGCTCGCATCCAGCATATTGAACTGCTTCTGCTGACTTCAGGAAGACACCCTACTCTTGCTGCAGCAGTGCGTAAAGCTCTAAGCCAGAGGAACCAGGAGGGGTTTAAAGTCAAGTACATTAGGGGCATGAAGGCTCTTTGAGGGAAGGAGGATAATTTTTCTATAGGAAACTAGTCTGATGGCAGGGTTCAAAATCTGACCATCTCTAGAATCCTTAAAATAGGGACAACCAGTATTTGTACTGTTTCATGGAGCCTCTAGAGGAATCTTTTTCTTTTGGCCATTGATGGTGGTAGAGGGTGGAGACCACATGCTCTCCTAACTCCTCCTGCTTGGGCCCTGGGCCCTCGAGACTCCCTTGCTCTTCCATCCCTACAGCCAGTTTATCCTACTGCAGAATTACGAATGAGAGGGAACCTGGAGAGTTTATATACTCCTGTGGGTGGTGGCCGTGGCTGCTGTTGAGGTGGTTCCAACCCATGTGAACAGAGCAGAACCGCTACATAGTGTTTTCAAGGCTGTGACATTTTGGAAGTAGAACGTCATGGCTGACTCCATGTGTATTAGAGTAGAGCTGTGCTCCATAGGTTTTTTTAATGGCTGATTTTTGGGGGGTAGTTCTCTAGGCCTTTTTTCGGAGGTACCTCTGGGTGGACTTAAACCTCTAACCTTTCAGTTAGAAGCCAAATATATTAACCGTCATAAACCATTTGCACCGCCTAGGGACTCTTAATCTAGCTTAGAATTTGTTAAATTCCTTTAAAAGTGCTTACTTTGTAGAATATCGCCATCAAAAAAAAAAAGTCTTGAATTATCCTTCAAAAGCCATTTTGTTATGAATGTGTTAGGTCAATGGCATTTAGAAATGGAAGCAAAGAGCCTGGCTTCTAGAATCAGGCTGATTTGTGTGTCCTAGAGTACATTACTTCATCTATCTGTGTCTCAGGCTCCTCAACCATAAAATGGGGATACACATACAAGGTCCAGGTCAATCCCTCACAAGTTGATTTAAGCAAAATCACTCTGTAGAAGGATCAATTGGCCATTGGTCAGAAACTGTCAAAGGACTTAAACCAGATCTGTGGTAGTCAGCATCAGCAGTTTAGCCGGCAGAAGGAGAAGCAGAGTCAAGGTTAGGGGCAGAGACAGCGCCAGGAGAGGGTGGGAGCCATGCGGAGGTGTGCAGAATGCTGTATGCAGCATTGCTGCACTGACCAGCGTCTGCTGGAATGGCTGCAATGGAGTCAAGGAAAATCTAAAACTCGGAAAACATTCTCATTGGATTGATCTTTGATGAATTTGCCTACTTCAATAATCATACCTTCATAATAGGGCTGTTGTAAGAATTTAATGAAATGATACATGCAAAGCATTTAGCACACTGCCTGGCACAAAGAGGGTGAAAAAGATAACAGTCCCTTTCCCTCTCTTTAGGACCTACTTGCTAAATGTCTGTAAATGTCTATTTAATGTCTATAGATACCCTGTATCAGGTCGCAATTATTATTAGGGTGTTTTTGCTTCAGTAAGTACCAGTATTTTAATACTAATGTATTCTTGGTTTTGCAGCAAGCTAGAAAGAAAATTTCTGTTAGTGAGATTGGTAAGAAAAATATCCAAAACTTGAAAATAAGGCTGAGGGGAGGGGTGCCGTGCCCTCTAAATGTCATACTGGCATATTGTTTAACAGAACTACCTAAGGATTATTTAGTTGTCTTGGACCGGGGTCAACAAACTTTTTCTGTGCTAGGTCAGATAGTAAATACACCCAGCTTTGAACCTATTCAGCTCTGCTGTTGTAGTGCAAAAGCAGCCATAGACAGTATGTAAATGATGGCACGTGGCTGTGTTCCAGTAAAACTTTATTTACAAAAATAAGTGTTGGGCCAGATAGGCCTGTGGGCCGTTGTTTGCTGGTCCCTGCCTCTGCTTGACTTTGATATTTACTAGTTGATTCAAGCTCGGGTACTGTGAAGTTGTGTGTTAACTTACAGATTTTTGACTGGTACAGAAGATAATGCCAAAGGTTATGGTTTTATTGCCTGGTAGAGCATAACCACTTTTGTCTCTAGCCTAGCATTCTTATTTTAATGTCTATAAATAACTAGTTCTTTAAATGTTCATGGGACGAGCCTCACTATCTCACTGGCTCCCTCATAGGTGAGTTACATTTTTGACACATGTTCATTCTAAATTTGTACGAGGGTCGTATTTTTTAACGTTTTGAAAAATTACAATTAAGGTTGATGGGAAAATTTGGATAGTGGTGATAGTTGCCCAACTTGGTAAATGTAATTAAGGTCACTGAATTGTACACATAAAGAGTGTTGAAATGGTAAATGCTTTGTTATGTATATTTTGACCACAAAAAAAGTAAGAGAAAATATTTGATTGAAAAATAACAGTTAAAAATCAAACTGGTGTATGCATGTGTGTGTATGGATAAAGTGCAAAAAGTTATGCTTTGTCTTTGCTATACCCTTTCAAATATGTTTTCTCAATATTATGAAGAATTTTCTTCAAACTGTCGCCATAACTCAGTAGTGTACACATTGCAATATATGGAAACTGAGCATATCAGCAGAGATAGTATAGCCATTTCAGGGTAGTCTTTTGTGACCTCCTCAGAATTTGCTTTCCAAGAATAATAATTTGAGCCAGATTTCTGCTATTGGCCAAGTTGGACACAATGAAAAATGATAACTCTGTGAAATGTACCACAAGCTCTCACATACCATTAGAGTTCTATAATGTCTGAGCAGGAGGATGAATACAAACATTTTGAAATCAGCAACAACAAAAGTGTAATTCAATGAGCTCGTTAATTAGGATACCATTTATAGCTCTGTTTTAGAATAACTGTCATTGAGTGATGTGCCAGATACCACATTCAATATTTTACATTAATTTTTTCCTCATAATATGTCTATAAGATAGGTAAGAACATCCAGGAAAGTGAAAAGCTACTAATTGATAGAGTTTACACTTAACCCAAGTTTTTCCTTACTCCACAGCCTGACAGTAAAGCTGAACTACCTTTTTTGAATGATGAACATCGCTGACTGAAGTATGTTGTTGTTGTTGTTGTTGTTAGGTGCCGTCGAGTCAGTTCTGACTCATAGCAACCCTATGCACAACAGAACGAAACACTGCCCGGTCCTGCGCCATCCTAACAATCGTTGTTATACTTGAGCTCATTGTTGCAGCCACTGTGTCAATCCACCTTGTTGAGGGTCTTTCCCTTTTCCGCTGACCCCGTACTCTGCCAAGCATGATGTCCTTCTCCAGGGACTGATCCCTCCTAACAACATGTCCAAAGTACATAAGATGCAGTCTCACCATCTTTGCCTCTAAGGAGTATTCTGGCCACACTTCTTCTAAGACGGATTTGTTTGTTCTTTTGGCAAAACCAAAAAAAAACCAAACCCAGTGCCATCGAGTCAATTCTGACTCATAGCGACCCTATAGGACAGAGTAGAACTGCCCCATAGAGTTTCCAAGGATTCGAACTGCTGACCCTTTGGTTAGTAGCCGTAGCACTTAACCACTATGCCACTAGGGTTTCCGTTCTTTTGGCAGTCCATGGTATATTCAATTTTCTTCACCAACACCACCATTCAAAGGCGTCAATTCTTCTTTGGCCTTCCTTATTCGTTGTCCAGCTCTCACATGCATATGATGTGATTGAAAATACCATGGCTTGGGTCAGGTGCATCTTAGTCTTCAAGGTGACATCTTTGCTCTTCAACACTTTGAAGAGGTCCTTTGCAGCAGATTTACCCAATGCAATGCATCTTTTGATTTCTTGACTGCTGCTTCCATGGCTGTTGATTATGGATCCAAGTAAAATGAAATCCTTGACAACTTCAATCTTTTCTCCGTTTATCATGATGGTGCTCATTGGTCCAGTTGTGAGGATTTTTGTTTTCTTTATGTTGAGGTGTAATCCATACTGAAGGCTGTGGTCTTTGATCTTCATTAGTAAGTGCTTCAAGTCCTCTTCACTTTCAGCAAGCAAGGTTGTGTCATCTGCATAACGTAGGTTGTTAACGAGCCTTCCTCCAATCCTGACGCCCCGTTCTTCTTCATATAGTCCAGCTTCTCGGATTATTTGTTCAGCATACAGATTAAGTAGGTATGGTGAAAGAATACAACCCTGACGCACACCTTTCCTGACTTTAAACCAATCAGTATCCCCTTGTTCTGTCCGAACAACTGCCTCTTAATCTTTGTAAAGGTTCCTCATGAGCACAATTAAGTGTTCTGGAATTCCCATTCTTTGCAGTGTTATCCATAGTTTGTTATGATCCACAGAGTCGAATGCCTTTGCATAGTCAATAAAACAGAGGTAAACATTCTTCTGGTATTTTCTGCTTTCAGCCAGGATCCATCTGACATCAGCAATGATACCCATGGTTCCACGTCCTCTTCTGAAACTGGCCTGAATTTCTGGCAGTTACCTGTCGATATACTGCTGCAGCTGTTTTTGAATGATCTTCAGCAAAATTTTGTTTGTGTGTGATATTAATGATATTGTTCTATAATTTCCACATTCGGTTGGATCACCTTTCTTGGGAATAGGCATAAATATGTATCTCTTCCAGTCAGTTGTCCAGGAAGCTGTCTTCCATATTTCTTGGCATAGACAAGTGAGGACCTCCAGCGTTGGATCTGTTTGTTGAAACATTTCAACTGATATTCCATCAATTCCTGGAGCCTTGTTTTTCGCCAGTGCCTTCAGAGCAGCTTGGACTTCTTCCTTCAGTACCATCAGTTCCTGATCATATGCCACCTCTTGAAATAGTTGAATATCGACCAATTCTTTTTGGTATAATGACTCTGTGTATTCCTTCCATCTTCTGTTGATGCTTCCTGCGTCATTTAATATTTTCCCCATAGAATCCTTCACTATTGCAACTCGAGGCTTGAATTTTTTCTTCAGTTCTTTCAGCTTGAGAAATGCCGAGCGTGTTCTTCCCTTTCAGTTTTCCATCTCCAGCTCTTTGCACATGTCATTATAATACTTTACTATTTCTTCTCAAGAGGCCCTTTGAAATCTTCTGTTCAGTTCTTTTACTTCATCAATTCTTCCTTTTACTTTAGCTGCTCGACACTCAAGAGCAAGTTTCGGAGTCTCCTCTAACATCCATCTTGGTCTTTTCTTTCTTTCCTGTCTTTTCAGTGACCTTTTGCTTTTTTCATGTATGATGTCCTTGATGTCATTCCACAACTCGTCTGGTCTTTGGTCACTAGTGTTCAATGAGTCAAATCTATTCTCGAGATGGTCTCTAAATTCATGTGGGATATATTCAAGGTCATATTTTGGCCCTCGTGGACTTGCTCTGATTTTCTTCGGTTTCAGCATGAACTTGCATATGAGCAATTGGTGGTCTGTTCCACAGTCAGCCCTTGGCCTTGTTCTGACTGATGATATTGAGCTTTTCTGTTGTCTCTTTCCACAGATGTAGTCAATTTGATTTCTGTGTGTTCTATCTGGCGAGGTCCATGTGTATATTCATCGTTTATGTTGGTGAAAGAAGGTATTTGCAATGAAGAAGTCGTTGGTCTTGCAAAATTCTACCATTCGATCTCTGGCATTGTTTCTATCACCAAGGCCATATTTTCCAACTACTGATCCTTCTTCTTTGTTGCCAACTTTTGCATTCCATTCGACAGTAATTATCGATGCATCTTGATTGCATGTTCGATCAATTTCAGACTGCAGCAGCTGCTAAAAATCTTCTCTTTCATCTTTGGCCCTAGTGGTTGGTGCATAAATTTGAATAATAGTCGTATTAACTGGCCTTCCTTGTAGGTGTATGGATATTATCCTATCACTGACAGCGTTGTACTTCAGGGTAGATCTTGAAACGTTCTTTTTGATGATGAATGCAACACCATTCCCCTTCGAGTTGTCATTCCCAGCATAGTGGACTATATGATTGTCTGATTCAAAATGGCCAATACCAGTCCATTTCAGCTCACTAATGCCTAGGATATCGATGTTTATGCATTCTATTTCATTTTTGATGATTTGTAATTTTCCTAGATTCATGCTTTGTACATTCCAGGTTCCAATTATTAATGGATGTTTGCAGCTGTTTCTTCTCATTTTGAGTAGCGCCACATCAGCAAATGAGGGTCCCAAAAGCTTTACTCCATCCACATCATTAAGGTCGACTCTACTTTGAGGAGGCAGCTCTTCCCCAGTCATCTTCTGAGTGGCTCCCATCCTGGGGAGCTCATCTTCCAGCACTATATCAGACAGTGTTCCGCTGCTATTCATAAGGTGTTCAGTGGCTAATGCTTTTCAGAAGTAGACTGCCGGGTCCTTCTTCCTAGTCTGTCTTAGTCTGGAAGCTCAGCTGAAACCTGTCCTCCATGGGTGACCCTGCTGGTATCTGAATACCAGTGGCATAGCTTCCAGCATCACAGCAACACACAAGCCCCCACAGTACGACAAACTGACAGACACTGAAGTATAGTGCTATTTGATAGGAACTTTCAATCTTGACTTCTGGATTATAATCTAAATTCCAGGACCTAACATATGTGATTACAGAAATACTTACACTCAGACATATACCCCTAAAAAAAAAAAAAAAACCCTAGTGACTATAAAATTATGCTGCACTTTTTTTAAATATGTATATATTTACCTTGACAGGTTTAAAGATATTTATAATTTCTTTCTCAGCTGTATACATATACTCTTTGTCATGATTATTATTTTCAGGTGACTTGAAAGATGGTAAAAATAAGTCAGACAAGAAGGATCAATCCAGTGTCGGAAATGATTCAAAGAAAACAGATGGTAAGAGTATAATTCCCATTACGTTTTTCCATAAAATATGCAATATAATGCAAGCTTGTTACAATTACACCCAAAATTGACGTCGTGGTTGTTAACATATCCTTATGTTATATCTTGAAAAAACACTTCACTACATTTTGAAAGTACTGCTTATCATCCTTTTTTCAATAATTTATGATTTATTATTGCATCTTTTCCCCTCCACCATGCTTTCTCCGTCACAAATGCATTCTATTTCCTTTCTTTCCCTACTTATACTTTTCATTTTAACCTTTATAAAAGGTTGATTCTGGGCTTGCTGATTGTAATGAAATGGAATAACACATACTGCTAAAATGTTTAAAGTCTTGATCGTGAATTTTGCAGTGTAAGTAGGAAATGTTTTATGTTTTCAGCTTTAACATTTTTTACTTTGAATGAGTTATTAATTTAGGTCAGAAGGAAAAAAGAAAAAGCATGGATCTGTTTAATATTATCATGATGTTGGGAGGCCCAAATCCTGGAGAACCTACGTGGTTGTAGAATAGTTTGGCCAGCAAGAGCAAGTCTTAAAGGCAAGGGTTTAGATGACTCTCCCAAATCAAAGTTAGAATGGACCTACATTGTAATGTACTTCCTGAGCACTGATTTTACTTTTTGTGAACAGCATTTCACACTTTCTAAAACCTGACAGTTCACATTATATTACCTCCAAACTTTAAACTATTAGATTGAGAAACCTGTCCTCACCATTTTTATAGATCTCATTGTTTCCCTTGCAACATGGGCCTAGTTATTTCTAGTTATTTACTCAAACATTCCTAATGAGTTATTCATCCATACATGTACATGATGTTAAACTAAAGGCAAACTTTTTCAAGTAGTGGTTTTTGTTAGAGTCCCAGACTCTGTTTGAATCACACCTCCCTGGAGGCGTTGTATTTGATGCTAAGCTATTCTTTGAATAATTTGGTTAGAACAAACATTGCCAAATCAGGTTGAGGAATAAAAAGAAATCTGAACACAACTCCTCACCTGGTTTTTATAAAAGTAGTAGCCTCTATACCTTTCATCCGTGAGCTATTATAATACGGCGTCTTGTATGCATGAAATCAGTTCTCAAACTTTTCCTTTTAAGACCATTCAAATAATTTACTCCAGGTGTCTTATCACATAATATCTGGGGAGCATATACCTGTAGTTTTTCACCAACTTGTTTATGTAAATGGAACCACTTAGCTAGTGAATGTGTCCTCCTTTAATGATTGTGACTAAGAAATGAGTTACACGAAGACTAAATAGAATTCAATATGGCACACTCTGTTATGGGTAAGGTTTGTTCAAATGCTGGAGGCTCCTTGATGTACATCATTAGACCCAAGTGAATGCAAGATAAGCCAGAAAATGAACAGTAGAGGAGAATGGTGTCTGGTATAAGCCCAGCACCTGAACATATAGCCTATCCTGAATCTAGCAACTGACCCATCACTTACTCATCTGAATCTCTATAGCATAAAAGGCCAGGATAAACCAAATCCCAAATCTTTAACATGGGGCCTTGGTTCTTACTGCATTTTGTAGCAGATACTGTGCTATAATTTTGTGTTGTATACACTGTGGCTTAAATTTTATTACCTTTATAAAGCCGTATTATATTACCTTTTCCCTTTTAACTGAATTATTCTCAAATATTTTAAACAGTTTTTTGGAGGGCAGAGTTTGACAGTAAACTAGATACTATATTCTTTTGAACAAATAAGTATAAAGCTCGATTGTTTAATGACCAGGATTCTTGATCTCAGGCTACAGTAAATAAAGGATAGACCTTCTCTGACATCTATCTCCTTTGCCCTCCATGACCCCAACATTTCACTGCCTTAAGTGGGGCATGATATGTCCATATACTTGCAAGTTTGTGCGAAAACATGAGTATGAACAACTTTTATGTTTTAACTTCATTGATTGACTGACATGGCATCAGTCATCATCACTGCCTTGGTATCATCAGGACTTAGAGGGTTTCAGTAACTTGTACACTCTTTGTCTAAAACCTTTACCAGAACTAAAGTTAATTCTTGGTGGCTTCTTGTGGAGAAGAATTTAATCATTCTCACCTACCCCTTACCTCTTGGTTATTAAAGCCCTCTACTTTAGAAAAGAAAAAAAAGAAAAGAAGAATCTGTAGATCAGTAGATATGCTGATTTTTTAAAACTATGTAAAAATAACCAGATATATTTTGAACATTTATTTTTAATGTATCTTATTACATCTGATGACCAGAGGGAGTCAATTTAACTATTTTTAATGCCCTACATCTATCTGATGTGACTCCTGGAAAACATCGGTAACCAGCACTCTCTACTGTTTGGGAAGGAGTATCCAGGCACAATTCAAAGCCCAGTATGATCAAACCCACTATGATTTAAAGCTGCAGAATTGTGAGCATTCAGAGAGAAACCAATGGAAACTGGTCTGCAGTTGGTTATTCCCAAACTCCCATGGGCTGGGGTGCACACAAAGGGAAGCAGCATGTGCTAAAAGGGTAAATTACCTCCTGGCAAAATGAACACATTGCAGTTGTACATTATCTCTGTCAGGTCATTGAGGTGCTATTTAGTGCCCTGCAGCACTAATTTTCCAACTGACTTCAAAGAATGAATGTCCTTTGAAAGTACCTTGCTTACCCCTAGGGAGAAATGTACTAACATAAAGAGGTCTGGGTTTCTGAGCCAAAATTCTCACAGTGGCGAAACTTTTCCTCTGTCATTGGGAGACATGTGGTGTTCTACACAAATGAATTCTTTCGACTGTGTTTCTAGCCATATTTGTAGCAAAATAACTTCATGGGCCTGCCATAATTTATCATAAAACCTATAAAACCCAAACCTATTGCCATCAAGTCGACTCCAACTCATATGATAGTTCCTTAACATCACTTGACCATATTAACAGAGATACAGGAGACATCCACCCCTTATGCCTTTCAAAAGGTTGATTATAACTAGGGCTGCAGTGTTATTAGCCAAACCCCAGGAAGTGAGTTCAGCAGGGGTCTCCTTCATTGAGTGCTCTGGGAATTGTAATGATTACAGATGTTGGTCCATGGAATTTAAAAGTCGGTTGTGAATAGTGGAAAGGGTGGACAAAAGACAATCTATGGATGCACACTGCTACCAAAGATGGAGCAATAAGAACTAGATTTACTTTCCCACCTGAACCAACAATGACAGCAACAACACACTGGACACAGACATGAAGCAACGATGGACAGTGATTTTTGAGAGAGAGAAATTGATTGAAGTGAGCTCCATACTTGCCCCAGTTTTCTACCTTGAGAAGGTTTCCAGGTGTCATAGAGGCTGGGGGATTTAGGAGGATTTGGTAGATTCCCTGAGTTAAGAAATTGTATAAGAAAGAGCCCAGGGAGACCAAGATGGCTAATATTCACAGGATAAAGTACCAGAGAGGAGAGCGCTCCAGAGAGATAGAGTTTCAAAGATCTGAAGAGGGTGCCTCTTGAATGTTCAGCAGAGACCACGAAAGAACCATCTGAGAAGATTAGAGGAAACAGTCCCCATGCTCACACAGAGAGGGCAAAAATGCCTGTTCCCACTAGTCAAACTGGAATAACCCATAATCTAAGGGACATTGTGTAGAATATTTATAGTTGTCTTGCCTTTGTAGTGGAGAATAATTAGCTATAGGCTAAATGCTGCTCTGGTTCCACCTAAACCACACCCATTGCCTTCAAGTCAATTCCAACTCATGACCCTATAGGACAGAGTAGAACTGCCCCATAGGGTTTCCGAGGAGCAGCTAGTGGATTTGAACTGCCCACCTTTGACGTGTAGCTGTAGCTCTTAAACACTGCCACCAGGGCTCCAGGTTCCACCTAGCAAATCTTAAAAGCAAGACCTAAAAGGATCAAGATGTTTCCAAGTAGCTTAATTGCATTTGACTAAATAACTTGATTGAATAAAGCTCATCCTAGAATAAAGCCCAAGTTCAGAATACAAAAATATTCAACACCCAACAAGGGAAAATTCACAATGTCTGTAACCCAACCAAAGTGTACGTGACGTGCAAAGAACAAGAAAACACTGCCCATAAGAAGAAGGGAAGTCAATCAATTGAAACCTGTCCGGAACTGGAACAGATGTTAAAACTAGCAGTAAAGGGCATTGAAACAATTATTTTAATTGTAACCCATATGTTCAGTTTTAAGGAGAGAGATGAAAGATATATATATATAAAAAAACCCAAATTGAACTTCTAAAAATGAAAAATACAATGTCTGAAATGAAAAATAAACAGTGGATGTTAGTAAAGCATAGCATATGGTAGGATTGATGGTAAATACACTGGATGGGATTAGATATTGCAGAAGGAAGAAGTATTGAAAACATTAGCAATGGAAGCTATCTAAAATGAAACACAAAAAGAAAATAGAATAAAAATTATTGTAAAGAGCATCAGTAAGCTGTAGGACACTTTCAAGTAGCCTAATTCGTGTATAATTGGAGTCCCCAAGGTAGAGGAGAGAGAAGGCAAGGAAGAAAAAATTTACTTGAAGAAACAGTGGCTAAAATCTTGCCAAAAGATGAAAACTATAAGCTGTAGGTCCAAGAAGTGCAAAAAAGCCCAAGCACAAGAAACTTGAAACTAAGCCAAGACATTGTAATCAAATTACTCAAAACCACTCATGAAAACTGAAAAAGCAGCCAGAAGGAAAACACATTATATATAGATGAACAAAGATAAGGATGATAGTAGATTTCTTATCAGAAACAATGCAAACAAGAAGACAGTGGAGCAACATCTTTAGTTCATCTTTAGAGAACTGAAAGAAAAAAAAAAAAAAAACTAAACCAAGAATTGTATACCCAACAAAAGTATCTTTCAGAAACAAAGATGAAATAAAAATGTTTTCAGACATACAGAAGCTGAAAGAATTCATCACCAGTAGACCTACATTACAAGAAATATTGAAGAAAATCAGAAAGGAAACCAGATGGAAATATGGGCCTACACAAAAAATTGAAGAGTGCTAGAAATGGTAGCTACATAGATAAATATGTAAAATTTTAATATTATTTAAATATCTTTAAAATATAGTGGATTACTTAAACAAAAATAATAACAATGTAGTATGGGGTTTATAACATGTAAAACTAAAATGCTTGACAATAATAACATAGAGGCCATGAGTGGAGAAATGGAAGTATAATATTTTAAGGTTTTAATGCTATACATGAAGTGGTATAATATCACTTGAAGATAGATAGAGATAAGTTGAAGACCTGTATTATAAGCTCTAAATCAAGCACTAAAATAACAAACCAAAGATGTATAGCTAATAAGCTGACAAAAGAGATAAAAATGGAATAATAAAAGTAATTAATCCAAAAGAAGGCAAATAAATAAATAAAAAGGTAGCAAAGAACAGATGAGACAAAGAGAAAACAAATAGCAAGATGATAGATTTAAAACTAAGCATATCACAAATTACATTAAGGTAGTTGTCTGAACTCCCCAAGTAAAAGGCGGAGATTTTCGGATGGAAGACCCAACCATATTCTGCTTATAAGAAACTACCGTTATACATAAATACACACATAGCTAAGAAGGATGGAAATTAATATACCATGTTAACACTAATAAAAAGAAAAACTGAAGTGGTTACATTAATGTCTGACAAAGTGGATTTCAGAACAATGACTATCATTATACCCCGTTGCTGTCAAGTCAATTCCGACCCATAGCAACCCTAAAGCACAGGGTAGAACTGCCTCATAGGGTTTCTAAGGAGCACCTGATGGATTCGAACTGCCAGTCTTTTGATTAGCAGCTGTAGCTCTTAACCACTACGCCACCAGGATTTCCTGACTATCACTAGGGTTTAAAAAAGGTTAGTTCATAATAAGTGGTCCATTCATCAAGAAGTTGTAATAATCATTTATATTTATGCACCAAAGTATATGATGTGAACTGCAAAACAAAACTGAAGATGATTCACAATTTTAGTGAGAAATATTAATATTATTCCTTTGTCAGTAGTTGATAGAATAAGTAGACAAAAAAACAGCAAGGAATAGAAGACTGTTGTTGTTGTGTTAGGTGCCGTTGAGTCAGTTCCGACTCATAGCGACCCTATGCACAACAGAACGAAACACTGCCCGGTCCTGTGCCATCCTTACAATCGTGGTTATGCTTGAGCTCATTGTTGCAGCCACTGTGTCAGTCCACCTCATTGAGGGTCTTCCTCTTTTCCACTGACCCTGCACCCTGCCAAGCATGATGTCCTTCTCCAGGGACTGATCCCTCCTGACAACATGTCCAAAGTATGTAAGATGCAGTCTCGCCATCCTTGCCTCTAAGGAGCATTCTGGTTGTACTTCTTCCAAGACAGATTTGTTCATTCTTTTGGGAGTCCATGGTATATTCAATATTCTTCGCCAACACCACAATTCAAAGGCATCAACTCTTCTTCGGTTTTCCTTATTCGTAGTCCAGCTTTCACATGCATATGATATGATTGGAAATACCATGGCTTGGGTCAGGCGCACCTTAGTCTTCAGGGTGACATCTTTGCTCCTCAAAACTTTGAAGAGGCCCTTCGCAGCAGATTTACCCAATGCAATGCGTCTTTTGATTTCTTGACTGCTGCTTCCATGGCTGTTGATTGCGGATCCAAGTAAAATAAAATCCTTGACAGCTTCAATCTTTTCTCCATTTATCATGATGTTGCTCATTGGTCCAGTTGTGAGAATTTTTGTTTTCTTTATATTGAGGTGTAATCCATACTGAAGACTGTGGTCTTTGATCTTCATTAGTAACTGCTTCAAGTCCTCTAGAATAACGCTATTACCAGTTTGATCTAATTGATATTTATAGAACACACAACAGTGGGAGAATACACGTTCTTTTCAAATGCAAACAGAACAGTTTCCAGGATAGACCATATTCTGGGGCATAGCACAAGTTTCAATATATTCAAAAGGACTGAAGTCATACCAGATATGTTCACAGACCACAATGAAATTAAATTAGAAATCAATAACAGAACTGCCTCTGGAAAATCTCCCAAATGCTTGGAAACTAAACATTACATTTCTAAATAACCCTTAGGTCAAAGTAGAAATCAAAATGGAAGTTAGAAAGTATTTTGAATTGAATGAAAATAAAAAATGCAACATATCAAAATTTCTGTCATGCTGCAAAAGCAGCATTTAGGGGGTAAATTACAACACTAAATGCCTATGTTGTTAGAAAAGAAAAAAGATCTCAAATCAATGACCTCAAATTCCATCTTAAATAACTAGAAAAAGAAGGCAAACTAAACCAAAAGCAAGCCCAAGAAAGGAGATAATAAAGATCGTATCAGAAATAAATGAAATAGAAAACAAAGCAAAAGAAAAAATTAGAGAATGTCAACAACAGTGATTAATAAAATTTATTAACCTTTAGCTAGACTGTTTAGGGAAAAGAGAGCGAAAACACAAATTATTAGTATCAGAAATGACAGAAGTTGCGTCACTACAGATTTCATACATATTAAAAGGATAATAAAGTAATATGAGCGTCTTTATGCCAGTAAACTTGACAATTTTTATGACGTGAACAAGTTCCTTAAACGACAAAAATCTACTCAAACTCACTCAAGATGAAATAGATAACATGAATGTTGTCGTCGTTGTTAGGTGCCGTTGAGTTGGTTCTGACTCGCAGCCACCCTATGTACCACAGAAGGAAACACTGCCCAGCTCTGCCCCATCCTTACAGTCATTGTTATGCTTGGGCCCATTGTTGCAGTCACTGTGTCAATCCATCTTGTTAGGGCCTTCCTTTTTCCCACTGACCCTGTATTTTATGAAGTGTAATGTTCTTCTCTAGGAACTGGTCCCTCCTGATGACATATCCAAAGTATGTAAGACGCAGTCTCACCATCCTTGCTTTTAAGGAGCATTCTGGTTGTACTTCTTCTAAGACAGATTTGTTCGTTCTTTTGGCAGTTCATGGTATATTCAATATTCTTCGCCAGCACCACAATTCAAAGGCGTCAACTCTTCTTTGGTCTTCCTTATTCATTGTCCAGCTTTCACATGCATACGATGTGATTGAAAATACCATGGCTTGGGTCAGGCGCACCTTAGTCTTCAGGGTGACATCTTTGCTTTTCAACAGTTTAAAGAGGTCCTTTGCAGCAGATTTGCCCAATGCAATGCGTCTTTTGATTTCCTGACTACTGCTTCCGTGGGTGTTGACTGGGGATCCAAGTAAAATATAGAACAATGGAAGGATAAAAGTCTGAATCTTTGCACTTGATTTGTACTTAAAGTTTATATTTATAGTTGAAAAATGTTTGTAAGTTGCCTCAAAGATGGGGCTCCTGTCATGGCCTGCAGGTGAGTGTCAGGACCTGTTCTGCCATGGAGTTGATGGTGAGCAATAGATGGAACCTGTGCAAGCTTGGGAGTGCGACTTTCTCTGCAGATTCAGGGAGGAAACCATCAGCAGGGTGCTCGTAGATAGACATATATTGTTTGACTTAGGTTCGTGTACAGGACTTTGAGAAGCAACAAAAGCAATGGCACATTTACCATTACTCAGGAAGCATGCGTTCATTAGCTGTATAGACACTGAGACCATCATCAGTTTTCATATCTGTACACATACCTTCGTCCCACTATACTCATCTCAGGGAATCAAACTCACCTCATTCTTTCTTCCAAATATTTTTCCCCGTGCCACTCAGGTCAGTGGCCTCAGGCTGTCTTTATACCCCGGAATAAAGAATTGCCCTATTTCAAACTCATCAAAGCCTTTGCCTCTAGTTGATGCCTCATTTTAGCACTAGTAACCAAAAGCCATTAAAAAGCAAGGAAACCTCTTGCCCTCTAATCAGCTCCAAACTCATGGAGATCCCATGTGAATCAGAGTAGAACTGTGCTCCAATGGGCTTTCAATGGCTGATTTTTAAAAAGTAGAACACTATGCCTTTCTTAATGTACATTAAGTCCAGAGGTGGACTCAGACTTTCAGTCTTTCAGTTAGTGGGTGAGCACATTAACAGTTCATCCAGGGACTCTCATGAAAAACCATAGCAACACTTAAATACTCATTTTTAGTGCACTAATATTTCAATCAGTTCCATATACCCTAGCTTTGGGAATTTTACAGGGCATTTTGTATTCATTAATACTTTTCCTATTATCTGAAAGACCAATTTATTTCTAAGCAACTGTCAATATGATTTTGTCAGAGTTCTAATGGGTCCACTAAAATTCACAGGGTATGGTAGTATTAATGGCCATCTTAGTTCAAACTTCTACTCCAGTTCATGTTGCATAAGCTATGCATAAGACAATTTGCATGGCAGAGATTATGGCACTTTTTTGGAATTCTTTGAAGTTTTGAAATGAAATTCACTTTGCTATTCATCATTTTGTTCAGAATGTAAGAATTGTCTTTTCTGGGGAACAAGCAATGCTATCTTCACCTGGGAGCGCAGGACATATTTGATGATTAGAGAGAGAGGCTTTACTGTAAAGACGAGAAGAACCTTTCACAATGGTAGACCAAGGAGTTCCATATAGACAGTGAGTGAAGTGTTGATTATACTGCAGAGGGCTTGTTTATTATGAAATGAATACTCACAACCAATGCATGATTTTGACTGCCAGTTTACTGATATGCAATGTGAAATATATCCTCGGTGTACACTGGAATGTTCATGTCAACTGGCCAGTCAGTAGTTACTCTCTCCTGAAAACAAAAACAAAACTTACTTGGAAAGTCAAATCATATCACAAAGTTTGCTTGCAAGCTGAGAATGTATGGGGAGGTAATTGAAGAATTGTGACCTCAAGGTAGAATATCCTGATACATCTATCTCCACTGTTGAGATGGATAGATACGGGCCATCTGGAATGCCCTATATCCCAACAGGGCAAGGAACACTCCTCTGTGGCACCCACTTTTCTAGCCTCCTTTTCAACCTCATTCATGTTCAGCATCAGACGTGTTGACACCCTTAGAGTAGATTATCATTCTTGCTCACTTTCAGCCATCCTTGACTGTGATTCTGGGGTTTAATCTTGAGGAAACTTGTCTTTAAGCAGATGTTATCAAAGTTGTTCTCTGATTTTTTTTTTTTCCACCTGAGCGTACCAGATTTCAAAGCTTCACCCACTCCAAAGGTGTGTCCAGATCAAGGGCTGTTTTGGTAAAATAGGTCAAGGGCTGTGTGGATAAAATAGGCTAAGTGTGGTGAACAGTTCTGGGAACATAAACTGGTATCCCATCCTTTCCTCTCAGACCTAAAGCAGAGCTACTATAGCAATAACCTTGAATGTTTCCTAATTTATTTTAAAATTAAATCGTCCTAACTTCAGCACTTAACTGCTTTTAGTAATGAATGATTTGCAGCATGCTTCACAATTGATTATACAACCAAAATTAACATCTGCTGCTCTGATGAAGCTTCTACAAATAGTTAATCCCGTCCTTTGGGTTTTGTACTTATTTCCCTCTCAGAGGATGACCTTATTTCTTAGTTTCGGAAAGGTATCTCCCCTAGCCTTCTTTGTATTGAGAAAAAGTAGGCCAATTTCTTTAATAAAGGAATTGTCATCAACATGAGAATTCTGCAGCCTTGTGGATTGTTTTCCATGAGTGCGTAGGGACCAAGCATCTGGAGTGCCTTGAGTCCCAATTAAGATAAGCCATCATAAGCACACATGTTCTGATTAATATCCCATCCCTCTAGCCATTTACTTATGAAAACTCCTGTGACCCATTTACTTAATACATTTGTAAGTATTAACACATGAACACCAACAGGGAGTAAAGGCTGTGGCTTAGCAAGAAGAGGCATGAAATATTTATTTTTCATATCATTATACATTGTTTTTTTTTCCCCTCAAGTATATTGATAATCCGAGTGTTTAAATACTCCATTCCGATGTTCCTATCAAGGGAAAAGCACAAAAAGTCAGTAAATGGAGGACAGAATTGTAATATTACCTCGTGCATCCGGATAAGACCTCATTAATTAGCCTCTGAAAGGTATTGTTGCTTATATACTGATTGATATACTTCAATGTCAGTTTCTAGCTAATTTTGGAAGCGATGCTATAGGTTGACTTTCTTGGGTAGGTTGACCCAACAATAAGAGTTATTGTGAAGTTAGCAATGCTGAAACCCAATGTAATTATTTTATTGGATGGATTTGGGGGACTCTATTGAATTCATAATCTGTGGGTGGCAAGTAGTCAAATGGGGTGAACCAGAAAAACATCCCTCTTCTTTTTTCCTGTGGACTTATACTCTTGGGAGCATAGAAGTACAAAGCCTGTTCCTTACTCCTGATTCTAGCATTGATGAGTCATGGTGAATCAGAACGGCTAGCTCTTTTGGTTACAAACATCCATTATAATCCAATGCATTTTTTATACAGTTTTAGGTTCATTGAATGTCCTTGTGCTTTTCAAGGAGGATATATAAAAGACATCCTCATGGCCGATTATAAAGGAATAAGGAGACATGAGACTGCAATTGTCCTCTTGTAAATTTTTGTGTTATTGAAATTCACATTTGTAGTATTGAAATTAGACCTGAATTGGCGTGTGTGTATGTGTGTGAAGTAAGTTCGGTGGGTTTAAAAAAATTAAATTGTGTTATACTAAGGAAAACGTTCAATGTCAATTCTGCTTTTTTAATAGCAATTTTTTTTTATTTAGATCCCAGTCTCTTACCAAGTAACTACATAGTAGAAATGTCAAGTGCAAGTATATTATGCACATTTTGCTAATCACAAAATTAATCTTTTTAAAACAACTTTTCCTGTCCAATTTTTTGTATATAAACTTCTCTTGTTTCAATCTATCTTCTAGACGTTATACTCTTTATATATATATATACATATAATTTTATTGTAGTTGAGAATATATCAGCAAAACATTCACCAATTCAACAATTTCTACGTGTGCCATTTAGTGACATCGATTATATAATGTGCCATTGTATTTTTAAAGGATACTGGTTTGACAGAGAGGATAAAAATTTTGTAACTACTGAGGAAAATGTGATTTCTCTTTTTTCCTTAATGCTGATATTCAGATTTAAAAAAAAAATACAACTTTTTATTAATCATGAAATAAATGTTTTATCAGTTTTGCCATTATATTTTGTCAGATTTGATACAAGGGATTGGAGAAACATAAACAACAATACATTTGTCAAAAGAAATTCTATTATCAGTACAAAAAATTCTTTAAAATAACTGCTGCCTTTGAAATAAATATGTGCCAAAGCCTGGAACCAGCGCGGCCTGCATCGTTAATGCCATTTCTTTTCTAGACACCCGAGTGCTAGGAGAGCTGTTAGAAATGCACTATCAAGCAAGTATTGAAGCTCTCCCCCTCCATACTTATTTTTAGCTTTCTCCACCAAAGGGCACCCTGATCTCCAAGTGACAACATCTGTATTTCATAGGTGTTAGCCTTTTACAGTATATGCTACTTTTATTCTATACCCTGGAGCCACAGTGAAAATATGAGAAAAATGTTTCTTTTTTTTTTTCCTTTCATTCATTCTGATTCTTTCGCTGCTTTTTGGGAACTAAAATAATTGAGAAAAACATGAAGAGCAGTCAAAATGTTTCAGGTCTAA
Source organism: Elephas maximus indicus (assembly GCF_024166365.1). Lineage (NCBI taxonomy): Eukaryota > Metazoa > Chordata > Mammalia > Proboscidea > Elephantidae > Elephas > Elephas maximus. Next base: position 93,264,233 of record NC_064826.1, on the reverse strand, counting down.
TATCCAAGCCTCGTTTTTTGCTCTGGAGGACTTCCTTAGTCTTGTTGGCCCCTGTTTTTTTTTTTTTTTTGTTGGCTTCAAAAATGGAAGATCCAATGACCGGTGAGCCACCGAACTCTTCCACGCAGACAAAGGTGCTTAACTCAGTCGTCACCTGCACCTCCGTGGATCAGGGCTACTGACTTGTCCCCAGAGGACTCACAGGAGGAGCCGATGCCTGACGTTTTATTTCTTCTTTTCTTTTAAGAGCGGGGAAGGCGCTGGGGGCATGTAGAGAGTTAGATGTCTCAATCGTTCCTTAAGTATTAAAGTACTGTGCTCTTAACACAGAGTTGTTGTCGTTGTTGTTAGTTGCCATGGAGTTGACTCTGAGTCCTGGCAACCCCAGATGTGTCAGAGTAGAACTGCACTCCATAGGGTTTTCAAGGCTATGACCTTCTGGAAGCAGATTGCCAGGACTGTCTTCTGAAGTGTCAACCTTTTGGCTAGTAGTCAAGTGCTTTACCATTTGTGCCACCCAGGGACTCCTTAACACAGAGTCCCCACCTGCCAAAAAAAAAAAAAAAACCCATTGCTGTTGAGTAAAATCTGACTCATAGTGACCCTATAGGACAGACTAGAACTGCCTCATAGGGTTTCCAAGGCTGTAATCTTTAAAGAAGCAGACTACCACGTCTTTCTCCTGTGGAGCAGCTGGTGGGTTTGAACCACTGACCTTTTGGTTAGCAGCCAAGTGCTTAACCGCTGTGCTACCAGGGCTCCTTTAACACAGAGTAAATAGGAGCAGTAAAATACCTTGAACAGTATGGGACAGTACAGAGACTCACATATTTTAAAATTGAAAAGAAAGAGTATGCTAAAGGAAGAGAGAAAGCAGCAAAGAAGAGGAGAAAAGTTTAGCAGCCATTATTCTCAGTGGTCGCACAGATACCATGGATTTAAAAGAAAGACAAGATAGTGTCAATGGTTGTACAACATGTTAAGTGTAGTGTTTTAAAAAAGTGAGTTGTTCAGTATCTTTTCTAGTTTATCAATTTAAAGTTGGATTATTCATTTTTGAATTCATAGTATTCTAAGAAAATAAATCAGTCTTCTTTAAAACAAAGACAAAAAATGAAGGCGAGAGTTGGACCTAAGCCCTGCCATCTTTGTACTGTCTTTATTCTGTTCACTTGGACTGAATGAGTAAATTTCCGGAGAGGATGGCATAGGCAAGGCTTCGTGAAGTTATGAAATTGCCACCACTTTATTCTTCCTCCTTCTCTCTCTCACTTTACCTATACTAGGATGAAAAACGATCAGAGTATTTTATTTTAGATGGTTTATGGTAGCATTGGTATTATGCAGTGAATTAATTTAGAGTAACCCAACTGTTGTTACGTCCTTTATTGTTTTAGGCAAAGAGAAGGTGGGCACACATACTTTCATGGATTTAGTGATAGCTGTTTAAAATAGGTGTCATGCACTTATAATGTAGATCAATGAAATCTATGTCTAGTTAAAACCTAAGAGCTATTGCTAAAATAATGTTTTTCTTAGTATTTTCTCATTATTAAAAAGCAAAACAAAGTTAGAACCCATTCATAAGCCTGATTGAAATTCTACTTGACATTTAAAATTGGTTTTGGTTTAATCACATTTATTCTTTCTCACCGTTATTACTATTATTATTTCTGTTTAGCCTTTTACAGTTCTTTCTGTTGCTTACTGTATCACTTTGCTGTTTGTGTTGAAAGTTGACTCCATAGGGGGCAGCTGTGGTAGAGTTTTGGAGACTTGCAAACCTGGCTTTCAATCCCAGCTTGGTTCTCAGCCAAGTCAGCTTACTTCTTAGAGCCAGAGTGATAGTTGAATCAGGCTTAAAAATAAAACCAAAGGAAAACGAAAAACAAAAGTGATGACAGACTTGCCTTAAAGTCCAGGGCCAGATTTTTATGAGGGCTGCCTCATGGATGCTCCACATGTAGCCCAGGAATAGACGTTATGACTGACTGACACATTTTTAGAGTCCGGTCATGTTAACTTAAACTTTAAGCCTCTCCTTAAAACAACTGTCTTTTAACCAGATGGTTTAAGATCCATATGCAGCATCTCCATTGACTTGCAAGAGCAACTTGTGAAGATGGAATAAATAAACAAGGCCACTTTGTTTTAAATCTCCACCTCCCATTCTCCAACTGCAGTTGCTGGAACATTCTTTATTACTCATTCCTTTAGAGTAAATACATTTCTGTGAATTCATACACCATGTGCTTCAGGACTCAAAGCCATCATACCTTCCCCTCTGTGAGATGTGGAATGTCTTTGGACAAGGGACTAATGAGGAGGTGGCAATTATGATGACTTAGCTTCTTGAATTTTCTCAAGTTGGGTGATAATATTTTCCATTTTTTTTCGTCCATCACTTTAAAAAGATGGGTAGGGTTTGACTACTTTTTTTTTTTTTAAATAATTTTTATTGTGCTTTAAGTGAAAGTTTACAAATCAAGTCAGTCTGTCACATATAAGCTTATATACACCTTACTCCATACTCCCATTTACTCTCCCCCTAATAAGTCAGCCTGCTCCCTCCTTCCAGTCTCTCCTTTCGTGGCCATTTTGCTAGTTTCTAACCCCCTCTACCCTCCCATCTCCCCTCCAGACAGGAGATGCCAACACAGTCTCAAGTGTCCACCTGATACAAGTAGCTCACTCTTCATCAGCATCTCTCTTCAACCCATTGTCCAGTCCCTTCCATGTCTGATGAGTTGATTTGACTACTTTTTATGGCTTCCAAAAAGCCAACATAAATTTAGAATCAATAAAGTTCAAAGTGACTGTAACAAAAAAGGTATGTATCTCAGGTAAAGACAGAGTGGCCTCTTCTGTCTGTCTTTAGGGCCCTCATGTTCATATATTTTGTAGTCATGCTGATGCCTACCCAATTTTAACTGAAATTGAAAACAAATGCATAAAGTCAAAGTACAACAAACCAGGTACAGAACATCTGAAGTTCAGGTGAGAAGGATGGAGTGAGAGGAGGAACCTAGGAGTCACTTACAAACATGATAAAGCTGCCTGCATAGCAGGTGCTCATTCCCACAAAAAGTTATCCACAATGGAGCTATTTTTTTTTACAAGGAGTGTCTTCCTGCAGATACTAGGCACCTTAGGGTAAGTGCCCTAAGAGACTCATAAACAGAAGTTACTGGAGAGACAGCATGTGTTTGGAAAGGTCTGGACAGTCATTAGGGTCACAGACCCAGCTATAGAACATCTGTCTCTTTTTGTTTTACTGTTGGTTGTATTTAACGACAAGGAGCACAGACAGAGCTTAAAGACTCAGACTTTCATTATTTACTCCTTTCCTCCTCCCCTTAACCAGCTCCTTCACTTCATTCCTTAACCAGGAGGTAGAGGGGGATAGAGACCCACAACCAGAGGACAGACCTCACCATCTAGCCCAAAATTGTAATCGGTGCACTGCAGTGGAGAGAGAGGGAGGGAGATTTCCCCTCAGCAACCTTTGGGTCCCGTTAAGACCCTAGAATTCAGCAGTCTGGAGAACAGACCACTGCCAACCCAGGCTGCCTAGAAGAGAAGGTTCACCTCTCCCCTTGTTATGGGGCAAACTGTGTATAACAGCAGCATTTGTCATCTAGCTCCAGCCATGTGGTCCCAAGCTTCCATCCAACAATCAGTTAGTTATTCAAAACTTAAATCCAACCTATGTCCAATTTGGTTTTTCATTTGAGGGCCTGGAGACATCTCTTAAGGTGGCCAGGACTATGATGACCATCTAATGGGTGTCTCATGACATGTGTCCTCAAGCTGGGGATGGCAGGGCCAGAGCACTAAGGTGCCCTGTCTTGCAACACCCAAATGGACAAACCTGTATAGACTATCAAAATCCATGGAAAATTTCTAGTCCTTGATTTTAGATTTTGTGTCACTCTCTTCCCTTCCTAGCAGTGTATTAGTGCTAGTATCAAAGTGATTGGTCGGAAGCTCTACCCTTCCCTTTGTTATTTCTCCCAAATGGGTGGGGGTGCTAATTGGAGAGTAAATATACAAAAAATCAAGACCATAAAGAAGAAAGAGAAACAGCAGGAGGCCTGGATCAATGGCCCCAGGAAATTAAGAATTAACTGTAATTACAATAGATCAGAAAAGGCTCTCCCATTCCCAGCTAGTTTTCTGCCTAATTTCAGCTGAGTCTTATTTAGGAGAGCATCTTAGTCCTTGAAGTTGAATGGAAAACTCTCCTTATCCTCTGATGACTCCTAACATCTCTGTAGATGCTGGTGTTCCTCTCAAAGTCTAAGCCATTGTACTTCTATCCCTTTGGAGTCCTGCACAGCAGGGAACCCTTTCTAACTATAAGGTATGATGACTCGCAGAGAATGCAACACCTATGGGAAGCTACAACATAGTGTTTTTGTTTGTTTCTTTTATAATTCTGTCCAAGCCCATTAAAGTTCCATAAGGTAGAGTAAAAACAAAACCAACATTGTCTATTTCCGTTAACCTGAGTCCTGTTTCCATCTTTGTCTTCTTCCTCTACCCACTCACACAGCAGAGAATTCAGGTGGTTTACCCATCTGCACAATGATTTTTGTTGGAACACATCTTGCTTTACATTTCTTTCAGAAGCTTCTGAGGGTAGGGCAAAAATTATGAGAGAGGAGTATTGGTTTTGGTGGGGAAACCTTGGGATTAGATGAATCTGACTTCTTCCAGTCCCACCGACCCCTGAGGGAAATTGACCCGTTCTGGCAGCCACAGCCATCCTGATTGCAAAATGAGATGTCTTAATGTCCATATCTGTATAAGGAGTCCTGGTGGTGCAACGGTTAAGCCCTCAGCAGCTAACTAAAGGGTTGGTAGTTTGAACCCACCCAGCAGCTCCGTGGGAGAAAGACCTGGTGATCTGCTCCACTAAAGATTACAGCTTAGAAAACACCATGGGGCAGTTTTACTCTGTTACATGGGGTCACTATAGGTCAAAATTGACTTGTCAGCACCTAACAATGAAAATGTCCAAATGGAAGTCCCTGGGTGGCACAAAAGGTTAAGTGCTCAACTACTAGCCAAAAGGTTGGTGATTGGAACCCACCCTGAGGCACCTGGGAAGACAGATCAGGTGGTCTGCTTTGAAAAGTTTACAGCCTTGAAAACTCTACAGCCTTGAAAACTCTACGGAACAGTTTTACTGTGGACACGGGCCAGAATCAACTTGGCGGCAACTAACAACAACAACGGCGTCCATATTACATGAACCAGATGTTTGAAAATCTAGCTTAAAGCAACTGTTAAGATGTCAAATGTAACCAGTGTTTAAAACTCTCCACTGAGATTTTTTTCCCACCATGAATAGAATGAATCGTGTTACAAAGGAGATAGCAATGACCAGTATTGAAATGTTTAATTGACCCTACTCCCCTTTTTTCCCCCAGATTTTCTTCTCCTCAGACCTGGAGGGTGGAGAGGGGGGAAAGGCAACGTTGACACTCTTCTTTTTCTTTTTTTCAGATTCAGAAGAGTAAAAAACACCTCATATACAATAAAAGAGGCTGCCAATGTCTTGCATCATTTTAGCTGAGCTTCTTCATTCTCCTTCTTCTCCTCCTTCCACAAAGACCATGTCTGGGGAAGGTGTACAACTTTCAAATCCAAGCCCCCCCACACACTTGGCCTTCTCTCATGCCATCTCCTTCCAGGGAATGACTCTTTGGGAGTTGGTCTGAGGTCTTAGAACTCTAGGGGGTTTCCCCTGAGCAAACAAAACAACTTGAGATTTTTCACAAACAGAAACAAAACATGAAGGGACTTCCTCCAAATCCTTTGCTGATGTTCGGGCTCTCAAGGCACCTCTCTGGCTGATGAGAACGGACATCCTGGATATGCTGAGAAAGGCCTCAAAAAGCCACGCACACAGTGATTGCCATTTCATTACCGTCGATGTTGTTAGTTTAATTGTTGTTATTTTTGCACTGGCTACCGATGGTGGATACGCCCATGCTGGCTTTCACCGAAGCTAAGATGACAATTCCAACCTGATTGTTTCTTTCCTGAGTCAGAAACATTCTTTTTCTCCAACTTCTTTTCAGACTTAAAAATTGTTCTTATGCTTTTCTTTCCATTTATACATTATGAAACTCTCTTTGTTTTATAAAAGGAGATCATCCAATAGGAACTTTTATTTGATGCTTACTCTTTTTTAATCTCTGCATTCATTAATACAAACCTGAAAGTTTCAGCTGGTGACCATGTTATTCACTTGGGAAACCTATTGTTTTCTTTGGGTAGCATCCACAACTAAAGGGTTACCGTGATACTTACTGCTGACTAGTCCTGTTCATTTGGGTGTCTGTGGTTTGACATCATTGCTGTTTTTATTCAGGGATGTACTTAAGGGAATTAGTATCAGGAAGATAGATAATTTGTTTCATTTTAGTAGGTCTTTAAACATACCAGGTAGAAGCTGATTAATAGCATGAGTCAAAAATAAGAATAGTAGATGCATCATGGAAAGAGAATAAAGACACTTAGCCACCTTGAAACCAAACCAAAAGTGGGATTCAATGGAGCATCATTAAGGTGTGATTTTATGGCTCTGAGTGGTAGGATTTTGATAAGAGTGATTCTTTGAGTCATTCCCAAAAGCAAATCACGCGAAGATCCTGGTAATAGAATGGGATTAATTGTAGGAAGAAAGTGAGCTAGATGATAGCTTTAAGTGTATTCCCAATTGTGGGTTTAATTTTTACACTACAAAGCACAAAAGTGAACATTTAAAAATCTTCTCATTACCAAGGCAAAATACTGGTATTTCTTTAGACAAAAGAAGGAGACTGAGTGTGTGGTCTGTAAGGGTGCCTCGCTGAACTATTCCCCATCAGAAGGGTTTGAACTACTATGTTGTAGAGAAGGTACAGTAGCATGCTGTCGTTTGAGGTGGTTTCTTTTGTCAGCACTACATTTTGTCTTGTTAATAACAATTATCCTGCTTTCCCAACAGTAACCACAGTAAATAATGTGGTCACAAATTCAAATTGCTTCAGGGGACTAGCTGGTAAAAGTAAACGAGCAAAGCAAGCCATGTAATATCAGAATTACTGTGATAAATGCAGTTCCTCATGCAGGACCTTGGTATTAGAGAGACAATAGGGAGTGGTAGGGACTGTGGGAAATTGGAGAAAGTGTGTGCTGTCAAAAGGGGGCAGCCATTAGTCAGCTACTGGATTAGTGCCATGAAGGAATGCGGGTCCGGTGTCATTGCCAGATCTGATTTTTCAGACTGAATTCTGGATTTTATATAAACTCTAACCCATTTTTAAAATACCAGCGGCAGCTAATTCAGAAAGTTACAAACAGAACGTGGCTATAAGCTGTATTCAACACATGGATAACAGTTTGCAAACCATGTTCTTTGAGGTGGTATGATTCTGTAAAGGAATTAAATACAACAAAGTGTATGTAAATTATTGACCTTGAACATTGATCTTTTACCTCATTTCTAGTCTGTATTTTTGTACATGGAGCTTTGTGATCAGTCAAAATAGAACGTGTGCCATCTTACCTTTTGTAATTTAACAGGCAAAACTAAATAATATTTGAAAAGGGAACAGGAATATAGCCATTGTTTTCCTAGCACCAGTAAAGACAAAAATATTTTCATTTGCTTTGTCATTAATTAGCTGCAAAAAGAACGGCAAGAGAATTTGATCCAGCGTAGACCTCTGCTTAAAACCCTTATTTTTAAATCCATGAAAAGTGCTTTGAAGGGACATTGTGTAAAAATACAAAATTATCTCTTTTAAAAATACAAAACAGTGTATTATTATGCTATGAATTGATACTGGAGCAGCTAAAATATTAAAATGATTATTTCCAAGTCAGTGTGAACTGGAAGAACAGTATTTCTAAAGTTCCAGCTTATTTTCTGTGGCCTTTTAATTCTCCACATTGAGCAGCAATGTGGTACAGACATTCTTATACGGATGATGGAATCTTATTCCATTTTATGTGTTCACACAGAAAGCAAGGGCTTACCCACCTGAATGAAGAATTGACGAGTGTGTGGGGAAAGCAGTAGAACATCCCCGCCACTGACAGACTACAAGTTCTGCCTGTACTGGGTGGAGAGTGACAAATGGAGTTGGCCAGTGAGTTTGGATCCCCATGTCACCAGATAGCTCCACTTCCGGGTTGTGTTTAAGTGATAGTTTTAGTGGAATAATAATCCATCCTCAGGGAGGTCTCTGTTTCATCTTTTATTCATGCCAGCATCTTAGGTTATGAGGCCTAATAGTTTATGGCAGCAGGCAAGGGACTCATTTCTAACCCATTAAATTGAAATGGATTTTCTTCTATTGTCCCTTTCATTCTTGGAGCTTTATAAAAACTCTTGAAAACATCTGACAGGATCCCATTAAGGACCTGATTTACTTAAACAATAAAATGATATCTAAACATCAGAGAGTCAAAGGATAATCTCGTTCATTTCATTTGCAGAATATAAGCCATTGTGTTATATTTGCCGTATGGAACCATGCCTTTAATAAATGTAAAAAGTGAAAAGTAAAGAACAACATTATCATGTGATGTGAGACAGAGAGCAGACAGAAAGATGGAGACCAATCTTGGCATTTGTATTTTGGGATTAAGGATACTGGCCTTTTACTATCACTTCTCTCATGGATTACCTTTTTTTTAAGATAGATAGATAGATACATAGATAAATAATTAATTTTCTTCTTCTTTAACGTCTGAGTAGACTTAGATGATAGAAATTACTTTGTAACACTCCCCCCCCTCCCCCATGGAGCGTGAGGGGAAACAAAACAAACAAACAGAAAAGCACAAAATTTCTTCCTCATAACGAAATAGAGAATTCTGAGATTGGAAGCCCATGTATCTACATATATACGTATAGCACTATCTCTCAAATAAAGAGGAGCTAGAGAATTCAGGCATCAATTTTTTTCCAGTTGAAACTTCATTTTTCTGATTCTGAAATCCTCACACAGCCCTGCAAGAGTTGCACTCCTGACCCAGCACAGTGCTTGACACAATCGGTAAACACATGCGGAACTGTCAGACTGAAATCCACTACCCACCTGTGAATGAAAACAAAATTCAAATTGACCTGAAAATCTATTCAACAGCTTCTTTAGGCCAAGGACATTGTTAAAGGCTTACATTTAAGTGTATGGAGACATATCCTAGTTACAGGAATAAAAAAAAAAAAGCTTATACAAAATGGGAAATTGCAGGTAATTTGGAAAAAATGGTCAGAACTGAGTTTATAAACACTCACACACAAAGTAAAACTCTATGACCTTTTTATGAAAAAAAAAAGGAATGATGATACCAATCTATATGAAACACCAATGAATTTATTTAGAATCCAAGTTGAAACTTTTTAATTCCAAAATGGACCCTCTTGGTGCAAATATGAGATTCCGTATGTGCAGCATGGGAAATCATTGCATGGTTTCGCTTCATCAGTGTTGTGATTGGTACAGTGCTGAACCTGGCAAAACTGAATGTTAAAGAACATGATGTTGCGCTAATAATGTTATATTAGATTTTATTCTCGAATGAGTGGAAAGTAATACTTATAATTCATCAACAGTGGTCTGTGATTAAAGTCCTCATTATCACTCAGAAAATGAACTTAATGAAAAAAACTGTTTTTGAACAATGGCAATATTCCTATGAAGTATCCCTTTGACAGCCAAGAGACACATTACCTACCAAGACCAGATTTCGGTTTTTAAGGTTTCCTCTGATCAAAGGCACAGATAGGAACAGAGTTGACACTAGAATTAGAATAGTAACAGCTTTCTACGACATTAGACTGTTCATCCAATAAGAAAACTTGGGCCCAGGGTGGTTAGAAACATGGGAAGCAGGTTTCTGGATGCTGTCATTGAACATTTTCAAAAGACTGGATTCTCCTCCAATAAAGTCTATACCTTAGGGTTCTGTGTACAGAACCAATGAGATATATAGAGAGAGAGACAGATTTACTTCAAGGAATTGACTTATGTGATTGTGGTGGCTGGCCACAGGTTAGAGACTTGTGCAGGCTTGTGACCTAAGATCTGTAGCTCAGGTGACAGGAAGGGTGCAGAGTGGAGACAGAGAGTGAGTTCTGCCAAAATACCTAGTTTGGGGTGGATCAAACCCTAAGGAAACTCCCCTTTCAGCTAATTGATTAGATTACATTATGGAATGTGATTACATTATGCTGCATTAGATTACATTATGGAACAGCAGCTAGTCTAGTGTTTGGCCAAACCACTGGGAACCATAGCTTAGCCATGTTGACACATAAAATTAACCATCACAGCCTGCAATAGCCAATAATTGGTTCATTGAAAGAACTTCTTGTTTTTACCTTGAACAAGGGTGGGGTGCAGTAGGAGACCTGGACTGAAGGATTCATGAAAGTCAAATTTAAACATTATTCATTCCTGATTATTTCCTTAGGTAGTGGTCCACTCATCCCCACCCATTTTTCTTTAAAATATTTTCGGAAATAATTTGAGATGAATACATGTTTATTCTGCCTCTGTTCCCAAGAGGATGCGAATCAACACTGACAGTGACTAACTCCACTCAGTGAAGTTGGACTCAGCCTAGGTTGTCATCTGCTGAGCCAGGAGAAGTAGGGAGTGGTGTGTGGGCCCTTATGCAGCTTACACAGGCACACTTGGTCACTCTCCTTTGGAGTGATCTCTCCATCTCCATGGGTAGATGCAAACTGGAGTGGGCCAGAATCAATGCCATCATCAGGGCCCATCTCCTAAGCCATGATTCCTGAATTTCACTCATGTACCTTCATGGGAGCTGGCTTCTGGGCCAGCGGAAAGCTTTCTCCATCAGATTATGGTAAAGGATAACTCATTTAAAATAAAGCCTATTAAAACCCAATGGCTATAGAATGGCTTTTAAATAGATTGACTTGGAGGCACATTATTGTATAGTCTTTGCCTCTCTGTCGTGATCTACCATGTACACTATGACTGTCCTTGGCTTTGAGTCTAGGTATGTATGATGGAGCTGAAATACAGCCACAACCAGTATATATAGATTTATAGTAAAAATCCACAGCCATAGGTGTTGTCCAGCAACTGATTCTAGAGAGAGAACTGTAGAGTATGTGTTTTCCTTTTTTCTTGCTTTGATGATATTTTTATACAATTTTATATGCTGTAAATTTTTTTAAAAACATATTTGCTATTTTCATTTGTAGGGCTCAGTTAGGTTTTTATCAGTTCTTATGCCTGCTTTACAGCCAAACTCTCCCATCTAATTTAAGTGACTTCCATCTTTCTCACACCCTTTTCGTTCCCTTTCCCTTTCCCTTTTCTTCTGCCATTTTTCTACCTTTCACACATTCCTTCTTTGGCCTCTATACTGGTAAGCCATTCAGCTTGCAATATCATCGTAGAACACGGAAATACAAAATGACTGAGAAAACCAAAGCACCTTATTCTAGTGTAACCCACACAAGGAAATATTAGGTGCAAAGTGTGGGGTGGGGATAGGAAGGGAGCAGGGGATAGATTGAGGAAAGAAAAGCCTCATGGAAGGCCCATTACCCAGAGCAAGGTGAGTCACTTGGAGGCTAATACAATGTTACCCTTACCTTCCTTCAGTGGAGAGCACAATTTTTGCTGTCAAAGAGTTTTTCTCCTTAGGATGATGCAGTGCCCTCGCCAGCGTTCTGTAGACTCCATCCTAAGACAGGCACTGGTCATATGTGAATGGAAAAAAATCAGCTCATCTCCTCAACCTTAGATTTTGCTGCTGCTCAGGTGAATTTGTGGCCAATGTCTGGATTCATATTAGGAATGTTTAACAAGACTTAAAAAAGGGAGGTAAGGAGAACCAAAGCCCCAGACTTCCAGCCAGATCATGCTGAATAAATAATTCTTTGGATGAACAAGGAAGGGATTTCTGAGAATGCGCTTCCAAAAGGAGAATTGTAAAAAGGACTTCTCTCATTTTACTGCAGTGATGGAATGCATTTCCGTGATGTGAAATGTGTTTCTGGCAGATGAAATGCAGTTTGCAATTTGTATTTGTGCACCATAGGACAAGAGAATGACCATGTGCACTAAGGAAGAGTGCTTTGTTCCCTGTGAGGTTGGTTTGTACTAAAGCAACCTATTCAAATGGCACCACATCATATTTCCAAATGCAAAAATAAATCATAGGAATTCATGTAAAACAGAGTATGCTGAACTGTTCTCAGAAGTGAAAGATGTGTTGACTGTAAATCTTTTTTGCAAAGGTGAGGCTGACAGTCTTTCAATGTGTAATTTCCCCCCAACATCTGGTGATGAATAAGTATTTGTATGTTCCTCTGATTACCAAATAAAAACAATGAGTTAACCTCTCAATTGGAATTCGAATAATGAAAAGGCTGGTTTTTTTTGTTGTTGTTGTTCTTTTAATGTTTTTCATTGTTGTCTATGTTCTGTCCCAGATACAGGGAAGCTCTCTCAACCATCTGTCTCTTTTGTATTCCCCCAAATGCCACCCAATACGCAGGTGGACTAAGTGCCTTTGCCTGCACACTGGAAGATATACACAGGGGACGACAGTATCAGGTTTCACACCATCATTTTTGATGATGAGGGTTGGGGTGAGTGGGTTATCGGAAGCTCCTTAGAGGCCTAAGAAATCTCAGCACTCATGGAATCAGACTAACTGCTATATTCTTAAATTGTCTCCAGATATAATGATATAAAGATTTTCCAGCTAGCTTTTGAATTCCAAAATTTCTTTCTTTTCAGATTTTCTTTCTCATATATATGTACCTTTTTTTTTCTTTCCAGCCAGCAACACAAGGAGTCTGACCTGACCAGGCGTATTAGTTTCCTAGGGCTGCCATGGAACCCTGGTGGTGCAGTGGTTAAGAGCTATGGCTGCTAATGGAAAGGTCAGCAGTTCGAATCCACCAGCTGCTCCTTGAAAATCCTATGGGGCAGTTCTACTCTGTCCTATAAGGTTGCTATGAGTTGTAGTTGACTCGATGGTAATGGTTTTGTTTTGTTTTTTCTAGTTTAGGGCTGCCATAGCAGATTATCACAAAGCAGATGGCTTAAAACAACAGAAATTCATTCTCTCACATTTCTGGAGGCTAGAGGTCTGAAATCAAGGTGTAGGCAAGTTTGGTTCCTTCTGGTGGGCTTTGAGGGAGAGTCTATCCCATGCCTCTCTTCCAGCTTCCAGCTCTGTCCACAGTTCTTGGTGTTCCTTGGCTGGCAGATGCATCACTCCAGTCCCTGCCTCTGTTGTCACATGGTGTCTTTTCGTGTTTCTGTCTGTGCGTCTCTTCTCGTCTAAGGACACCAGTTTATAAGGATGACCATCATATAGGAGTAGGGCCCACCCTACTGAACTAATTACAAATATGCAAAGATGCTATTTCCAAATAAAGTCACATTCACAGGTACTGGGGGGTAGGACTTGAAAATATATTTTGGGAGGACACAAATGAACCCATAACACCAGGAAATAGTCATTACCCCTGTTTGTGGGGATCCAAGTGTTACATACTGTGTGGCACTTAGGCTGTCTCCTTCAAACCTGCCTCTAAAAGGGAGCCTCCTAGTGGCAATGATGATACCACAGCCTCATGTGGGCTGCCTGGTGTGTTGTTCCCACCCAGTGACTCCACTGGAGAGTTACATTGACACATGGGGTTTGATGTTCCCCTGCAGCAGCTGTATTTTCCATGGACTGAAACATATTTTAAATATTCCTTTTTTTCCTGAAAACAAATCCAAATTTACTCATTTTGGAAAATGTAGAGAAGTATAGTAAAGAAAATTAAAATCACTTATAATGTCCCATTTGGAGATTAATCACTATTAATACTGTATTGTATTTTCTTATGCTTTTTTACATAGTTGAGTCCATACTCTATATTTAATTTTTTGTTTGATTTGTTCACATAGCATTGGATGATAAACATTTTCCCATTTAAAAAAAAAACTTCACTAACATGATTTCAATAGCAACATAATACTTTATTTTGTGGCTTTCTCACAGTTCACTTAATCACGCTCTGCTGTTAAAAAATGAAGTTATTTGCTTTTATTTTTTGCAGTTGCAAATAGCATAACAACGGAACTCTTTGTACAGAAGGCTTTGTCATATTTCTGAATATCTCCATTGGACAAAATTTTAGATGTACAATTATTGGGTCAAAGGTTGTGCACATATTTCAGACTTCTCATATGTATGTCCAATTCCAAAGCATATTCAAATATTAAAAGCACCATAGCCAAATAGTATATAGTGTTGCATATCGACATAGCTCTTGTGTTTTTGGCCATTGTTCTTTGTAATGCATGATCAAGTCACACAAAAGCAAGCATAATACTAATGGGTGCTTGTATTGTAGAGGAAAAAATATATATAATTAAAATATTATTAAACACCCTGACTGTGTAGCCCTAATTTATATACTACTGGAAAACAACTCTGAGGTAGCTGCGGATGAATCTGAAGCCCTCCAAACTTCTTCAGTGATTCCAAGCAGAACTTGGACTTCCCTTGATGCTTTTTCGAGAATATAAAAGGGGAAAGACGAAGATGTGTGCTGAGGCACCAGGCTGGCTTGTTGCCCTTGGCCAGAGCCCAAATGGAACAGAAAATGTTGGCAGATATGCCTACCAATAATGATCAGAGGGGCTGTGGGTATCATAAAAACGAAACCAAACCCAGTGCCGTCGAGTTGATTCTGACTCATGGCGACCCTATAGGACAGAGTAGAACTGCCTTATAGAGTTTCCAAGGAGCGCCTGGTGGATTCAAACTGCTGGACCTTTGGTTAGCAGCTGTAGCACTTAACCACTACGCCACCAGGGTTTCTGTGGGTATCATAATGGCAGGCATTTGCACTATGCTAAAAGAAGTTGGAAATGGCCAATAGGTTGACAGAAACTTCCTGCCTCGGTCTTCATTTCTGCACTGTGGGATCTGGTTGTGTCATAACAACGTTGGTATTGTTGGGCCATTACCAATGATGAAGCATGGTTGAAAGAGCTCTCTAAATTACCCTTTCCTCAGCGGATTATGGGCTTAACTGTGCTAACTCCATTTTGCAGAAGGGAAATCATTTGCCTGAGGTCAAACTGCAAATCACAGGAGTTTAGTGCGAACTTCACGTCTTGAGTCTTAGGTGTATGTACTCACCCTAAGGCTGGCAGTTTGGGTTGTCACTTTTATCACTGTCCTCTTCTCCAGACTCTTGATGAATTGGACTCATTGCTCTTTTGCTGAACCAACCAAGGACATTAATTTGAAATACCTGAAAGCTATCCCTTTGTCAAAAGATACCTCAAGTCATACTAGGTGCAGTGATAACATTTCTGCCCAAGCTGACGGATTGGGTTGTTTACTCTTTGAACACCCACATGCCGTGGGTCAAGGACAATGTAATTCTTGCCCTTATCTCCCAAAGATAACACATTAGTTACTTCATACACATGGGTATACATACATAAAAGTTTTGAATATAAACTGGATAATAACAAACATTGTATTACACTTCACAGTTTGCTAGGCAGTCACACGTGCACTCTTATTTGATCATCACAATGGTCTCCTGAAATTGTTTCTTAATTTTATGGATGAGGAAGACGAAACTTAGAAATGCCAGCACTGATGTAGTTGTTTATTCATTTGTTTTTATTTTACCTACCTCATTTATAAAATACTTGAAAATTCAAAAATTACATAAATTTAATATTTTTTAAATTAAGAAAAAGAATAAAACCAGATACAGAAAGTAGAGTTAGTGTAGATAGAGCAAAATTGAGGAAACACTAGTATATAAAAAAAAATAATAATAATTTTTTTTTTTTTTTTGACTTGGCTAAATAGGCCCATCTAGCTTCCAGCCCTCGTGGGCAGCAGTTAAGTGCTCAGTGGCTAAATGAAAGGTCAGCCCTTTGAACCCACCAGCCACTCCACAGAAGAAAGATGTGGCAGTCTGCTTCTGTAAAGATCACAGCCTTGAAAACCCTATGGGGCAGTTCTACTCCAGCCTATAGGGTCATTATGAGTTGGAATTCGACTTGACAGCAATGGCCTGAAGTCACAAATTGGATTTGAGCTTCCTGGAGACCTAAATAAAAATGGAAAGAAATCGTTTACGAAGTTCACATCATCCACGAGGAGAAAACACACCACCTGTGCAGAGGAAAGAATGATTTCCCATTGACAGATGGAAGAAATTTCTTCTGAGGACCCACCTAGTGGGGTTTCTTACTCATGGCTGCAGTTGAGACCCATCTGGGAACTTTAAAAAGTACACGTTCCTGGGCTCCACTCCAGACTAATGAATCAGCATCTCTGAGAAAGGGGCCCAGGTGTTAGCTTTTTTTTTTTAACTACCCAGGTGATTCTGTGTGTAGCCAAGGTCAAAAACCACTGACAGAGTGAACAAAGAGTCACAAGTGGGTTACTATCCCCGAGTAGTTATCGTTGTTAGGTGCTGTCAAGTCAATTTTCAACTCATAGCAACCCGATGTGACAGAGTAGAAGTGCTAGGCTATAATCTTTATGGAAGCAGATCTCCAGGTCTTTCTCCCATGGAGTTGCTGGGTGGATTTGAACTACCAACCTTTCAGTTAGCAGCCAAACACTTAACCATTGAGCCAGCCCAAGTGGATTCCTATATAAGTCCAAGAGTTCCATGTTTTATGGGGCGGTTTGTCCCAGGGCTCTGCAGGCCATCTGCAGACAAAATGCAGTACAGATTGTCATGTGTCCAAGATCATGCAGCCTGAAAGCTGGATCTGGACCCGGATGTTCATCCAACACTGTTTCTGATGTTTTCCCTGGAATAGGAGTGAGGGAGGGATGAAGCGTCTTAGTAAAGGAAGCTTAGATAGAGTATTCTCAGGAATGGAACTTTGAGTAAAGTGAGAGGTAATTTGGTGGCTAGAGAGTGGAAAATGATTTCAGGAACATGTCCTCAGTTAACTGAAGCCTGTGGGAGCCTGACTCAGAACCTAACCACCCCAGTGGTCCCTGGGTGCCGACAGAGGGCTAGAGAAATTACAAACGGGCTTATTTTATGTCCTGCCAGCTACCCGTTTATGACTCATGAGCAAGAGAGGTGGGGATAGTGTTCTCCCTTTTCTGATATGTTGGATATTTCATCAAACATACAGGAAAAAAAAAAAAAAAAACAGCATTTCTAGAAGGGCTGTTTTTTCACTGACCAAGGACACCAGAGGTTTCTATCTCATTCAGTGTCTGCAAAGAAGATAGCAAGAGAATGAAAAAGTACCCCAAGAAAAAGCTATGAAGCTGCCAGCTTTTCGAAGATTATAGTAGGTGATTTAAGAAAGTTGCACCAAGCATTCATATGAAATAACCTGGCAATTGTGAATGTTTCTACAGGTAATGAGAGTAAAGCTTGTACTTGTTGAGGTCTTTGTAGTTTGTTAAGCGCTCACATATGCAGCATGAAAATTGATATCTCAACTTCACAAGAGCAACCATGGAAAACAGAGTGCCATGTATTCTATCAGTTAGATCAGAAGAAATTTCCACCACGCATTGTTTCCCCCAAGCCCGCTTGCAGACCAGATTACCTGGGCACATGGGAATCACCCAGATCCCCAGGCCTCCTCTCTGGAAATGTTAGTTCTCCAGGGCTTGGTTGGGCCTGGGAACCTGGTTTGGTTTTTCCCTTTTGCCAAAATATTTGTTCCAGATTTTTCTTATACTTAGGCAAATTTGGGAAGACTGTAAGTGAAGGAAATCTAGCTAGTCGGTTGGTTTAGAAGCAGCAAGAATTGTGGAATAAAGCTTCTCTAGGTTTGGACTCTGGAGCCCTGGCAGCACAGTGATTAAGAGCTCGGCTACTAACCAAAGGGCTGGCAGTTTGAATCCACCAGCTGCACCTTGGAAATCCTATGGGGGCAGTTCTCCTCTGTACTGTGGGGTCGCTATGAGTTGGAATCAACTCAACAGCAATTTTTTTTGGCTTAAATTTGTCCCCTACCCTCACCCTCAGCCAGCACTCTGTATTTTGGGCAAATTGCTTAAACTCCCTTTGT
Source organism: Elephas maximus indicus (assembly GCF_024166365.1). NCBI lineage: Eukaryota > Metazoa > Chordata > Mammalia > Proboscidea > Elephantidae > Elephas > Elephas maximus. The sequence continues at coordinate 93,246,150 of NC_064826.1, read as the reverse complement.
CTCTAACGTCCTCACCTGTAAAATGGGAATAGTTTTATCCCAAGAGGGTTAATATCATGAAAGACAACCCATGCACATTTGATTGTGCTAATACAGTACCTAGGATGTAGTAACTTTTTGATATGTCACAGACTATCACTAATAACCAAGTGGCCAAATTGTATATCATGGCCCAGAATCATGGCTCCATCCCTCCTAAAGCAGTGGTTCTCATCTGAGAACGATTTTGTACCCCCAAAGGACATTTGACAATGTCTGGAGACATATTTGATTGTTATGAGTTGGGGGAGGTGCTAAAGACATCCAGCTGGGAGAGGCCAGGGATGGTGCTAAACATCTACATACAATGCACAGGACAGCACCCACAACAGGGAATTACGCAGCCCAATTATCAATAGTGCAGCTTTTGAGAAACCCTGTCCTGAAAGGAAAGTGAGCCACGTGAAAGTCTTGCAAGAAAAAAAAAAAAAAAAATAGGGATAAATGCATTGAGCCACTGGCAAGCCCACGGTGGCGGTGGATCCAGTGGGGCACAGAGGTGGTTCCGGCAGAGCAAGAATGGCTCTGAACCTAAAGGTCAGAGATGTGGATTTTCACCCTGCAGTGCCCATCCAGGGCCACCGTGATGCACACTCAGGGTCCGCCTTCTTTGGGTAGGAGACAATGGCAGTGGCACCCCCTGAAGTGGAGTGATAAGGCAGCCCTAACCTTGACCCAGTTTGGACGAGCCTTTGGATGAATGTCATTTTGGATAAATCTTATTGCCCCACCTTATTAGACTGATGATCACTAGACTCACCTAAGGAGCTTGTTAAAAAACAGACTGGCCATATTTTCTGGAGATTCTGCTTCAGTAGATTTGGGAAAGGGCCCTGGAATCCATATTTATGAAAATCACTTCAGGGGATTCTGAAGCACAGGCAAAGCCAGTTTTGGATCCTCTAGGTCCCCTGCCAACTCTGACATTCAGGGCATCTGTGAGACCTGGATAATGGAGAACGGAAGCCCTGCAAACTCAGTTTGGGTTAATGTTGTGTTTTCTATTTTTACACTACTAATGGCTACTACTATGACTACTAATACCAGTACTATTAATACTACTACTAATAATAATAATTAACAATAACACAGAATATCAGTGGTGGTACCCTGCTTTTTAAGACTAAAATGAAACCATCTCAAACACCATCCCAAGTGTATGTCTCGTCTCACTGAGGATTCTGGGGTAGAAAAATCTTATAGCTTCCTGCTCACCTCCAGTCCCAAGTTCCTGTTTCCTCTGATGTCCCTCAGTCTATGGGTCATCCTGTTATCTTTACCCATGACTGTGTTGACTAGGGCAGTTTCCTCAATTAATACAACTTCCATGTATGCCAGGCCTCTGCGTGTAAAACAGTTTTAACTAAAGGCTTAGAGAGGTTGAGGGGATTTATAACGGAAATGACATTGAATCAGGTATGTCTTCTGCTTAAGAATCCCCTCTCCATTTCTGCCAGCTCAGGCTCTGGGCATCTACCATATGACTGCAGTCTGGCTTCCAGGCCTCTTTCTCCCCACTATTCCCCTCTGGACAGTTAAAAAACAAACAAAAATAGAATGTGTGTATTTTTTTTTCTTAAGTAGGACCAGTCAGCCTTCCTGCTTTCTCCTTCCTCACCTCACCCTGAGGTCTGCCTTTTCATTCCCCCATGACCCATCAAATAGTTTATACGAACAAAGATAATCCCCTTTCTAATAGGAACTCCACTGCCAGCTGCTGGGACCCTCACAGACCCCACCTACCTGGTATGTGTGAGTCTCCCACCGCACACTGAGCACTCTGGCATGCCTTGGTTTCTTTCATCCTCGCCAGAACACTTTGATATAATTGTTGTTTTTTTATTTGTAGATGAAGACTTGAGCACCTCAGAGAGATTAATTCTTTAAATTATAGGGACCAAAAAAAAAAAAAAAAAAAAAAACCCCAGTTGCCCTTGAGAGTTGATTCTGACTCCTGGTGACCCCAGGTGTGTCAGAGTATAACTGTGCTCTACAGGATTTTCAGTGGCTGATTTTTTTGGAAGTAGATTGCCAGGCCTTTCCTCCAAGACACCTCTGAGTAGACTTGAACCACCAACCTTTCAGTTAGCAGCCAAGCACTTAACCACTTGTGCCACCCAGGGTCTCCTGTAGGGACAAAGCAGGGATAGAACCCTTGACTCCTTGATTCTAAATCCAGAACTTTTCCTCCCATCACAGTAGTTCTCTACCCTGGATGCATATTCGAATCAGCTGGAGAGCTTTAGAAATGTTGATGCCAGGGCTCTACCCTAGTACAATGAAATCAGAACCTCTTGGGCTGGTGCCTAGGCAACTGCATATTTAAAAGCTTTTCTGAAAGTGGCATCTGGAGTCTTAAACGCTAGCAAGCGGCCATCTAAGATGCATCAGTTGGTCTCAACCCACCTGGAACAAGGAAGAATGAAGAACACCAAAGACACAAGGTAATTATGAGCCTAAGAGACAGAAAGGGCCACATAAACCGAGACTACATCAGCCTGAGACCAGAAGAACTAGATGGTGCCCAGCCACAACTGATGACAGGGAACACAACAGAGAACCCCTGAGGGACGAAGAGAGCAGTGGGATGCAGACCCCAAATTCTTGTAAGAAGACCAGACTTAATGGTCAGACAGGAACTAGAAGGACCCTGAAGGCTGTGGCCCCCAGACCTTCTGTTAGCCCAAGACAGGAGCCATTCCCAAAGCCAACTCTTCAGACAGGGATTGGACTAGAATATGGAAGGGAAAATGATACTGGTGAAGAATGAGCTTCTTGGATCAAGTAGAGACATGAGACTATGTTGGCATCTTCTGTCTGGAGGGGAGATGAGAGGGCAGAGAGGGCCAGAAGCTACCCGAATGGACACGAAGACAGAAAGTGGAGGAAAGAACTGTGCTATCTCATTAGAGGGAGAGCAATTAGGAGTGTATAGCAAGGTGTATGTAAATTTTTGCATGAGAGACTGACCTGATTTGTAAACTTTCACTTAAAACACAATAAAAATTAATTAAAAAAAAATATTTGAAGGACATATAAACGTCTTGAGTAAATGAGATAAATTCTGATTTATCCATTCTCTTTAGATAAATCTGTAATTTTAACATAATCCCAATTAAAATACCATAAAGACAAAAAAATAAGTAAAAGCTTCTCTGATGACCTGAAGGTGTGGCCCTGCTCAGTTGTGTGTTGGTTCCCGACATTCCCACCTACCTGTGTGGGGGAACTGAGAACATCACTCTCATATCGGTAAAGGCTGCGCGCACCCCTGGCTTCTCTGGATGACAGGGATATGCTTGTTTCTGCAGCCTCGCCCCTCCTTCTAAACGTTTGCCTTCATACCCAAACTATTTGGATCATCTGATAACGTTTCAGGTGAGCACCTACCTGTCAGACAAACGTGTCCACACTCTTTCCTTTCCTAATCCTCTTTTTCCTCTTTGCAGGGACAAAGCGGCGTTCTCACAGCTCTCCAGCCCTGAGTACTAGCTCCACAAGTCGACTTACCTTGCCAGGTGGGTAAACAGCATTGCGCAGTAACCTTAGTGACCATAGATAACAGAAAGGACTAGCTTCTCAGGAATTCAGATTATGGGTTGATAAACAGAACCTGGTTCCTTATTTATCTAGTTTATGCATGTTACCCAGGGCTTTGTCTCTGTCATCCCATTTGGTGAGATTCCTCAGGGAATGGTCATAATATATCCAGAGTTGGTTCATAATCTCTCGGGCTTATCTATAGTCTCTCACAATAGAAAGAACAGAATGTCGCTCTTTCCCAATTAATCACCTTGGTGTTCATCTAGACACGCTACAGAAGTATTTATTTGAGAGGCAGATGAGCAGGGGCATGATCCTTGGTGAGAGACCTGGGTTCAAATGTAGCTTTACCCTGTTCCAATTGTGTGAGTTCAACTTCTTGGAACTTCCATTTTCTCCTCTGTCTGGTTGATGATAAGGATTACCAATTATCAGTAATGCTTGTACATTTAGTATGATACTGACACATAGTAGGTGCTTTTAGCTAGTCTCTACTACTAAGAAATAGGGATGATCTCTCTTGGAACCTGTCTTAGCTATCTAGTGCCACTATAACAGAAATACCCAAGTGGATGGCTTTAACAAAGAGGAATTTATTCTTTCACAATCTAGGAGGCTAGACGTCCAAATTCAGGATGTCAGTTCCAGAGGAAGGCTTTCTTTCTCTGTTGACTCTGGGGTAAGGTTCTTCTTGTCAATATTCCCCTGGTCTAGGAGCTTCCTGGTTCCTCATTCTTGGTGGCATGAGGTCCCTATCTTCTCTGCTAGTTTCTCTCTTTTATATCTCAAAAGAGATTGACTCAAGACACAACCTAATCCTGTAGATTGCGTCCTGCCCTATTAACATAACTGCCCCTAATCCTGCCTCGATAACAACATAGAGGTTAGGATTTACAACTCTTAGGATAAACACATCAGATCATAAAATGGAGGAAAACCACACAATACTGGGACTCATGGCCGAGCCAAGTTGTCACACTTTTTGGGGGGACACAATTCAATCCGTGATAGAACCCATCTATCATTTATTAGAAAATTTTAATCATTCATGATGATCATGTATAATTACTATTTAATATAAGGGGCATCTATGGGTCATGCTATCTCCAAGCATAGGCTACTACAATTTAATTTTTGCAAGTAGAACTTGGATAAAACACATTGGCGTTTAGGGACTAAGAAGTTGTAAAAGGTAAACATGGTCACTGTAGACAATTTAAAAAATAATCAAAATTATGGGAACGAGAAACATCACCAATAACGCTACTACTCTGAGCCAACCAGAGTCACCTCTCCTTCTGGTCTTTATTACTTTTTTTTTTCTTATATTGGGATTATATTTAACTTAGAATTTTTTCCTGACTTTTAGATTTTTACCATTACATTGTGAACTTTTCCCAATGTTATTAAATATTTTAGAAATATTTCAGTGATTGCCTAACATTTCATATGATTACAGCACAATTTATTTATATATTCATGGATAGTTTGGCATTGATGTAGTTCTCTTTTTGTAATTATGAATAATCTTACATGCGTGTACGTAAATCTTTGCCTGAATGTGGAGTTAGGCTAGTTTCCTATAGTAGCCTACATATTTAAGGTTCTTGCCATGCTATTGTCAAAGTGATTTCCAGAAAGGCAGTATTCACTTAACACTGTAGGCAGCGATTTAGGAGGTTGCATATTTCACCATGTCCAAAGTACTTTGGACATGTTGTCAGGAGGGATCAGTCCCTGGAGAAGGACATCATGCTTGGCAGAGTACAGGGTCAGCGGAAAAGAGGAAGACCCTCTACGAGATGGATTGACACAGTGGCTACAACAATGAGCTCAAGCATAACAACGATGTAAGGATGGCGCAGGACCAGGCAGTGTTTCGTCCTGTTGTGCATAGGGTCACTATGAGTCAGAACTGACCTGACGGCGCCTAACAACAACAATATTTCACCATTCCTTGGCTAATGCTGAACATTATTTTTAAATTTTTGCCAATGTGATAAGAAAAAATGATATCCTTGTCTGGTTTGCATTTATATTACCACATTTTTATGCAAATAGTGCTCCCCTTCTACCTTGGTTTGCTAACCACCCCCTCCCCAACAAGGTATTTTCCTAAGTGCTATGATAATTTTTTTTTTTTTTTACAACAACATGGAAAAAAGAATTGGCATAACAGGGGCACTTACTGAAAACACCTATGGAGGTAGGGCACGGTTGGCAAACAAACAGAAGGCACGCATTGTTTGTGTAAAATACAATATTTCTCTTTTTAAAAACCTGTTTCCTAATGTTAATTCATGTTTCGCATTTCTTCTTTTGGAAATTACACTATTTCATCCATTCTGAGAGGCACGTTGCTTTGCATTTTAACCACCCTGAAACTGTATTTTACAATCGATGGTGTGTTATAATTTACCTAGGAGTGTGTTTCTTGGTTATACATAAAATAGTAGCCTGTCTTACAGTTAATGACATCTTAAATTAGATTAAATATACTAGCTATGTTTTTGTGGGGACACGAGTGGTCGAATGGTAGAATTCTTGCCTTCCACGCAGGAGATCAGGGTTCGAGTCCCAGCCGATGCACCTCAGGCACAGCTACCACCTGTCTGTCAGCGGAGGGTCATGTGTTGCTATGATGCTGAATAGATATCAGCAGAGCTTCCAGACTAAGATAGACTAGGAAGAGCAACCTGGTGATCTGCTTCTTAAAATCGGGCAGTGCAAACCCTATGGATTACGACAGTCTGATCCATAACTGATCCATTGTGCACGGGGTCTCAAGGAATTGGGTGTGTCGTGACAGCAGCTAATAAAGACAACAAACTGTGTTTGAAACCTCAATTCCTGAAGCTTCCCCACCCCAGTCCAGCCACACCGAACTCAGTATCCTCTGAGCAACCTTTGCTCTTTCCTGCTTTGTCACTCTGCTTGGAATATTTTTCACCTTTTCTTCCCTAGCTAATTTTCTTTGCAGTCCTCTCCAAATCATGTAGGTAGAATTAATATATGTATATTTTTTATAATTCCCCTTCACTGAATGATTGATGGATTTTAAAGGGTGGGGACTATATTGTCCCTTTTTGTCCCCGGTGCCTGCCAGGGATGCTTATTACCATTTAAGGCTGGGTGTGTAGGGGGAGGCTTGGTGGTGCAGTGACTACATGCTTGGCTGCTAACCTAAAGGTCAGTGGTTTGAACCCACCAGCTGCTGCACAGGAGAAAGATGTCAGTCTGCTTCCATAAAGCTGACAGCCTTGGCAATCCTATGGGACAGTTCTCCTCTGTCCTATAGGGTTGCTATGAGTCAGAATCGACTCGTTGACAATAGTGTAGTAAATATAGTGGGTGTAGGTGAATGAGTGAGCACTCTTCAATTTAATTTGTAATTACATAGAAAACAATCATTCTCAGAAAAACACTCATTTTTAGGGTTGGATTTGTTTCAGCTATGCTAACTTGCTTTGTAGTCCTGAGTAGACCTTGCTCCATAGCCTCTGGAAGCCCCTTCCGTCTTGACCCTGCTTGTGGTTATTGTTAGGACTATAGAGCAGTAGGAGGAAAACAGCATTAAACCAAGCAACCCCAGTGTGTAGTGATCATGTTTTCTTGTCTTTGTAAGGTCTTAGCACTCCTGGGCTAGGTGAGACCACTGAGGCCATCCTGGTTACCTACAGGAACATGTAGAGCTGACCCGGTTCAGACCTACTATTTTCAGGGCCTCTGAATTGGTGTTATAAGCACCTTGCCTTTGGCCTTAGCTTGGCGATCTAGACTGGTCTCAAGCTGGATGTCTTGGGCTCCAAGTTCTGCCTGTAGGGGTGGAGTGGGTAGTTCCGAAGCACTGGACATAATTTTCTATGCTTTGTCTAGCAGACACCTTCCACCTTGCTCATTACCATGGCCAGCTTGGTACCTCTTCCTCCTGCCTCAGGAACATTCCATGTTGCCTCCCTTTGACTCAAATGCCTCTATGACCCTTTTCCCATCCCTGGCTGGCTTTCACTCATTCCTCAGGTCTCCACCAGGAGAGTCTTCCTTTGATATCATAGCATACAAGAGACAGTTCTTAACTGCCACAAATAAATCGTTGCTGTCGGATTGATTCTGACTCATGGAGACCCCATGTGTGTCAGAGTAAAACTGCATTCTGTAGGGTTTTCAAGGCTGTGAACTTTTAGAAGCAGATCGCCAGGCCTTTCTTCCAAGGTGCCTCTGGGTGGACTTGAACCACCAACATTTCAGCTAGTAGCTGAGCACTTAACTCTTTGCACCACCCAGGGACTCCACCACCAATAAATAGGCATTAAAAAAAAAAAATCCTGATCACATACATAACAATCTACGAACCCTGAACAACAAACACAGATTTAGAGACGGAGAACGAACTAATACGGGGAAGCAGCGATTGTTTCCAGAGCCTGGAGCCAGCATACCAGTCAGCGGATTTTCTGGAAAAACTAGTTTCCCAGTGATGGCTCGGAGACAACAATCCATATCAAACCACTTAAAGAAGCAGACCGTGACAGCTTCTCCAACTCCCCAAACAAAAGAATCAAAATCTTTCCCAAATGAAGATACAATTTTGGAATTATCAGATACAGAATATAAAAAACTAATTTACAGAATGCTTAATGATATCACAAATGAAATTAGGATATCTGCAGAAAAAGCCAAGGAACACACTGATAAAACTGTTGAAGAACTCAAAAAGATTATTCAAGAACAAACTGGAAAAATTAATAAGTTGCAAGAATCCATAGAGAGACAACATGTAGAAATCCAAAAGATTAACAATAAAATAACAGAATTAGACAACACACTAGGAAGTCAGAGGAGCAGACTCGAGCAATTAGAATGCAGACTGGGACATCTGGAGGACCAGGGAATCAACACCAACATAGCTGAAAAAAAATCAGATAAAAGAATTAAAAAAAATGAAGAAACCCTAAGAATTATGTGGGACTCTATCAAGAAGGATAACCTGCGGGTGATTGGAGTCCCAGAACAGGGAGGGGGGACAGAAAACACAGAGAAAATAGTTGAAGAACTTCTGACAGAAAACTTCCCTGACATCATGAAAGACGAAAGGATATCTATCCAAGATGCTCATCGAACCCCATTTAAGATTGATCCAAAAAGAAAAACACCAAGACATATTATCATCAAACTCACCAAAACCAAAGATAAACAGAAAATTTTAAAAGCAGCCAGGGAGAAAAGAAAGGTTTCCTTCAAGGGAGAATCAATAAGAATATGTTCTGACTACTCAGCAGAAACCATGCAGGCAAGAAGGGAATGGGACGACATATACAGAACACTGAAGGAGAAGAACTGCCAACCAAGGATCATATATCCAGCAAAACTCTCTCTGAAATATGAAGGCGAAATTAAGATATTTACAGACAAACACAAGTTTAGAGAATTTGCAAAAACCAAACCAAAGCTACAAGAAATACTAAAGGATATTGTTTGGTCAGAGAACCAATAATATCAGATATCAGCACAACACAAGGTCACAAAACAGAACGTCCTGATATCAACTCAAATAGGGAAATCACAAAAACAAACAAATTAAGATTAATTAAAAAAAAATACACATAACAGGGAATCATGGAAGTCAATAGGTAAAAGATCACAATAATCAAAAAGAGGGACTAAATACAGGAGGCATTGAACTGCCATATGGAGAGTGATACAAGGCGATATAGAACAATACAAGTTAGGTTTTTACTTAGAAAAATAGGGGTATATAATGAGGTAACCACAAAAAGGTATAACAACTCTATAACTCAAGACAAAAACCAAGAAAAACGTAACGACTCAACTAACATAAAGTCAAACACTATGAAAGTGAGGATCTCACAATTTACTAAGAAAAACGCCTCAGCACAAAAAAGTATGTGGAAAAATGAAATTGTCAACAACACACATAAAAAGGCATCAAAATGACAGCACTAAAAACTTATTTATCTATAATTACCCTGAATGTAAATGGACTAAATGCACCAATAAAGAGACAGAGAGTCACAGACTGGATAAAGAAACACGATCCATCTATATGCTGCCTACAAGAGACACACCTTAGACTTAGAGACACAAACAAACTAAAACTCAAAGGATGGAAAAAAGTATATCAAGCAAACAATAAGCAAAAAAGAAGAGGAGTAGCAATATTAATTTCTGACAAAATAGACTTTAGACTTAAATCCACCACAAAGGATAAAGAAGGACACTATATAATGATAAAAGGGACAATTGATCAGGAAGACATAACCATATTAAATAAAAAAAAAAAAAAAAAAAAAAAATCCTTTGATTAACAGTCACTGAATGGACCTATTTGGGGGTTTCAAGGTTGGTGTTATTTTCTACTCCCACCATCTACATGGCTAAATACAGTGTAATCAAATCAATAAGCTGCAGGCTAATCCAATTTGGTCATTAAGAGATGAAAACATCTGTTGTGAATTACAGTCAAGATGGCCTAGTAAGTTCATTCTTTGACACACACCTCTCTACTCTAAATACATAGCAAACCAAAACCAAACCCATTGCCATTGAGTCAATTCTAACTCGTAGTGACCCTATACAGGAATGGATAAAATAAATACATTATTAAAAAAAAAAAAAAGCTGGTGCCAGAGACAGATACCTCTGGGGACCAGAAACGAAGTAAAACTACTAGGCACTATGCAGACTGCCTCGGCAGGATGGTAGTCCTGTGACACATGGGCTGTGCCACGGGAGCTGCGAGGGTCACCAAGAGCTTGACTCCCACAAACCACAGAACTAAACGTGCTCCATGGAACACTGGGACCAGAGCCAGGCTCACTGCTTGGGGTTACAGGGCCTGAGGTGGGGAGGCTAAAAGTTGTTGCTGACCTGTTAGCTGGAGCTACAGCTTAATAGTATTAATAGGAAGCTGTTGGCCTAGAGAGGTGGGAGGACAGTGATGTGGCTTTTCTAGCAGACCAAACTAGCTTTGGAATTGGGTCTGCAACATCCTCAATATGACATCAGTTGTAAAATGCTACTATAAGTCCTGGCTCTGAAATAGAAGCTGTAAGGGGCCGGGTGGAAGTAACCACAAATCTAAACAGAGCAGGAAGAGCAAAAAAGAGAGACAGAACCCAAAGCCAAAATATCTTCTACTTAGAATGAGCCAAAATTCAATGAAGACATCTAATGCTAATTGGATAAGGCAACAAAGTAATATCGGTTAATTATGGCCAAAAACAAAAGCTGCATAACAAACCACACCAAAACTTAATGACAAATAATCATGTATTATGATCTGTGGGGTTGACTGGTCTAGGCTGGTCTAAGCTCTGCTTGGCTGGACTTACTTCTACATCTAAGGGTCAGGTGATGTAGGTTGGCCTTGGGCAAGAGAACTTGGCCCTTCTCCGTGTATCTCTCATACGCCTCCTGGGACCAGAGGACTTGCCTGGGCATGCCCCTCTTATGGAAATGTAAAGGTGCAAAGACACAGACAGAAAGATGAAGGGCTTCTTGTGGCCTAAGCAAGTTACTGGCACACAGTCACACACACCTTACGGAATGGCCAAAGCAAGCCATATGGTCAAACGTCAAGTCAAGAAGTAGGGAAATATGTCTTGCAGGGTTACCCTGAAAAGGGGCCATGGATTCAGGGTGGGGTGTAGAACTGGTACCAGTAATACAGTCTGCCACAGAAATCAGCAACTGGAGCATGACCTTCTTCTGGATAAAGTTCATTTTTGGTGCAGGCTATCAGAACTTTAAAATACCAAGTTTTAGGATATTCAACCAAAGGGAGAAATAATAGTCTTTGAAAAACAATAAACTGAAATCACACAGCAACAAAATAAGTACAGACAGATAAGCAAAAGGACCAATTCAAAATCAGAAATTTAAAAGAGCAAGCAAACATATATTCAGTGAGAATTTAAGAAGGGAAGAAAAACTTCATTGATGGGGTAAATTCACAGTGGAATATAACTTAAAAGAGAATAAATGTTGGAAGATAGTCCTGAGGACTTTAATCCAAACATAGTATAGAAAGGGAACCAAATAAAAAAAAGAAAGAACGTGAAGCATAAAACCCTTAGAAGAAAATATAGGTGTAAATCTTCATGACCTTGGATTAGGCAATGGTTTCTTAGATAGGACATCTAAAGCACAAGCAACATAAACAATAACAACAAAAAAGATAAATTGGACTCCACCAAAATTTTAAAATGTTTTATGCATCAATGGCTGTTATCAAGAAGATGAAAAGACAGGCTACAGAATGAAAGAAAATAATTGCAAATCATATATGTGATAAGAGTCTAGTATGCAGAATATGTCTGGATACAAAGATGTCACCTTGAAGACTAAGGTGCGTCTGACCCAAGCCATGGTATTTTCAATTGCATCATATGTATGTGAAAGCTGGACAATGAATAGGAAGACCAAAGAAGAATTGATGCTTTTGAATTGCGGTGTTGGCAAAGAATATTGAATATACCATGGACTGCCAAAAGAACAAACAAATCTGTCTTGGAAGAAGTACAACCGGAATGCTCCTTAGAAGCAAGGATAGTGAGACTGCGTTTTACATACTTTGGACATGTTGTCAGGAGGGATCAGTCCTTGGAGAAGAACATCATGCTTGGCAAAGTACAGGGTCAGCAGAAAAGAGGAAGACCCTCAGTGAAGTAGATTAACACAGTGGCTGCAACAATGAGGTCAAGGATTAAAACGATTTTAAGGATGGCGCAGGACTGGGCAGTGTTTCGTTCTGTTGTGCATAGGGTCACTATGAGTTGGAACCGACTCGACGGCACCTAACAACAGCAACAACATCCAGAATACGTAAAGAACTCTTATGGCTTAATAATAAAAAGTCAAATAACCCAATAAAAAGATGGGGAAAGGACTTGAATAGACATTTCTCCAAAGAAGATATACAGGTGGCCAATCAGCACATGAAAAGATGCTCAAAATCATTAGTCATTATGAAAACACAAGTCAAAACCACAATGATATACCACTTTCACCCACTAAACCAAAAAAACCCATTGCCATAGAGTTGATTCCAACTCACAGTGACCCGATATTAACCAAAACCAAACCCGTTGCCGTTGAGTCAGTTCTGACTCATAGCAACCCTATAGGACAGAGTAGAACTGCTCCATGGGGTTTCCAAGGAGAAGCCGGTGGGTTGGAACTACCAACCTTTTGGATAGCTGTAATCAAAAAAGGGGCAATAACAAGTGTTGGCGAGATAGTGGAGAAATTGGAACCCTCATACACTGCTGGTGTGATTGTAAAATGTTGCAGCCACTGTGCAAACAGTTTGTCATTTCCTCAAAAGATTAAACATATGATCCAGCAATTCCACTTCTACCTACATATCCAAGAAAAGTGAAAACATGTGTTCACACAAAAAACTTGTCCACAAATGTTCATAGCACCGCTATTCATAACAGCTAAAAAGTGGAAACAACCCAAATGTCCATCACTGATGAATAGATAAACAAAATGTAGTATCTCCATATGATAAAAAAAAAATGGAATATTATTTGTCAATAAGAAAGAATGAAGTACTGATACGTGTTACAACATAGATAAACCTGGAAAACACTATTCTAAGTGAAAGAAGCCAGTCACAAAAGGCCATATGTTTTATGATTCCATGTATCTGAAATGTTCAGAATAGGCAAATCCATAGAGACAGAAAGGAGATTAATTGTTGCCAGGGTTGGGAGGAGAGAGGAATTGGGGGTGACATCTAATGTGTAGGGGGTTTCTTGTTGGGGTGATGAAAATGTTCTGGAATTAGGTAGTAGTGATAATTGCACAACCTTGTGAATATATTAAAAACTACTGCATTGTACACTTTAAAGGGGTAAATTTTATCATATGTGAATTCTATCTCACTTAAAAAAGAAAAAAGGATGATAATGGGTGATAGATACAAAGGCTGTAAAAAACATCTCTCAGGTTTTGTAGTAGGGTATGGAGAGAGTGTTGGGCAAGCAGTACTTCAAGAGATGATAGCTGATAATTATCCAGAATTGATGAAAAACTCAGATTCTTAGAATATACACCCCAACTGCCATACATAAATGAAAATAAATTCATACCTAAAAAACATTGTTGGGAGATTGCTCAAAATTACGTCCAGGGTAAGAAAATCATAAATGCTACAATAAGCTGGTTATGATCAGGGGAGCTGCAAGCAGGTTGCTTAAAATAAAATGACAATCAACTGACAGTAAAATTCTCATTGGCAGCAGTAGATTCCAGAAGACAATGATGTTTCATCTTCCAAGCGATGAGGGAAAATAAAGCAACCTGTAATAGCTAAAATAGATAGATTATTAATCATGAATGAAGGCAAAATAAAAATATTTTCAGGTATTAAATGACATAATTTACTACCCACAGACCTTCTGTAAAAGAACATATTAAGCCATTTGCTTTAACAAGAGGAAAAGTGAACCCAAAGGGAAAGTGTGGTGACAGGAATTAATGGTGAGCACACAAATACATACACTATGGTGATAAGTTTGAGTAGCCATTGACTATAAAATAACGTCCTAATTTTGTGTTAAACAGAAGGAAGGAGGGATATTCAGTAGGGAGTTAAAGAGTGGTAAAATTGATTTTATCTTTGGTCAGAGCTTTTTAACTTCGTAACACAAAGAATCATCGGTAAAATAACTGAAATATACCCTGTAGCATCTCAATCACCAAATGAACAACGGCAACAAAGGGAATATAGAAAATGTGCTGACAGAGGGCAGGAAGGAAGAAAAAAGAAGCAAAGGTAAAGGATGGTAAACATGAAACAAAATTCAACAGTAGAAATAAATCCAGAAGATCAGCGATAACAATAATTGCGAATGGCTTAAACTCAGCTATTGAAATACAGAGATTATCTGATTAGATAAGAAAAACAAAATGTAGCTCCATCTATAGGGTTGCTATGAGTCGGAATTAACTTGACGGCAGTGGGTTTGGTGTTTGGGTTGCTTTTAAAAACACAGCATAAAAAAAAAAACCACACACACACAAAGTTCGCTAATATGCATGGCAAAGAAATGCCATGCAAATATAAAGCTGGCTCTTTGGAAAAAAAATTCATCCATTTTAACATCTGTATAGCATTCTATTGTTTAAATATGCCACAGGATATTTAATTATTACCCTATTGGACATTTCAGTTGTTTTCCATTTTTTTGGAAACAAGGCTTAACACAGTGTTAAGCAAGAAATCACGTTGCACCAGGATATATAACATTGAATACAATTTATACTAAGTTTTAAAACAAGCAAAAATATTACATATTTTTTATGGATAAAAATGCAATAATGACATGAATATATGCAGGGAAATAATAAACACCAAATTCCAGATGATGGTTTTCTTTGGGGAGAGAGGGAAGTATCTTGGAGGGATATCCTGGGTACTTCAACTCTACCTGTGATATTTAGTCTCTTTAAAATTCTTTTTTGAGCAGATATGTAAAATATTAAGATTTCATTAAACCATATGGCTAGTCCATGAGTATTTGCTATATTATGATTATTTATACTTTTATGTTTGCTTAAATTATTTGAAAGAAAGTTCTTTTTTAAGTGAAAAAATCTGTGGCTGTTTTCCAAGATAATTTTGTTTGGTTTCATGATTTCACATATCTGTCAAAGAAATGTCATGTTCTCCCTTTTGGACTTCTTGGGTGAGGTGGATGTTGGAATATAAGAATTCAGGTATGAAGAAAATTCTGCAAGTAAGATGTCTCAATCCAGAAGCCACCAGAGACCACGTGATTAAAGTGCTGCTCTTGTAGTTTCCAAAATTACCTAAGGGGACATCCTGGAGTTCCAGCACCAGAAAACCACCCTGGGAACATCACCTTGATTCCTCTCACATCTATAGCAAAGTGACTTTTGTATGATAAAATAATAGCACCTGCAGTCAGTTCTTTCCTAGAGCCAACTTTGCCTAAAGCGCCATAGGGTTTGTGAACCCAACCGAGCTCCATGGGTGGGCCATAAATGTTGGCTCTCACAGGAAGAGTGGCCCACAGCTTCACTACCAGTTGCAGTCATGACTGCCAATGATCCAGACTGGTCAGTGACTTCCATCCGAGCAGCTTGCCCAGGGCTCCCCAGTCCCATCACGTTCCGGAAGTGCTCCTTAAATGGAAAGGTACAGTACCGTAGATGCACATAGCTGATTGCTCCTTGCTGTGTGCTGCTGCTGGAGTGCACGGTAGCGTTGGCAGTAGATGTGGGTTTGCTTCTAAGCTCCACTGCCTGCTATAGAACCAGTTTGTGTGTTTAGATGCCCGCTGGCTTGCAATAATCTTGTTGTGTGTCCTGTTTTAGGGGACTACGGATAAAACGTCATCCAGAGGATTTCTCAGAAGAGAACTGTCCAGCTCTGAGGTCCGAAGACATTTTAGGAACCTTATATTTCTCTTACTGAAACAAAAATATTAAGCGTATTGTAAGTTATTGAAGGATTAACTTCAAAAATGATCATTTCTGATCCCCCCCTTTTTTTTTTTTTACTTCAGGTTTTTAACGATAAATACTTCAATATGTATTGCACCCCTACCAAATACCAGGAACAATGCTAGGTTCTTAACATGTATTATTTCATTTAATCCTCACAACAACCCTCTAAGGAAGGCATTATTGTTCCCATTTCACAGATTAGGAAACTGAGACACAAGTGGATTAAATAGCTTGCAGTCAGAAGGTGAAAGAGCCAGGATTTAAAGAGCCAGTTTGACTCCCAAGCCTGTGCTCTTTGCTCTGAGATTCATTGCCAGTGGGCAAAGACTGATGTCAAGTAGTCCATGTAGTTACAGCCATTCTTTCCCACGTGTACTCTGCTTGGGGATTAAATCAATCGCTGTGCATAAATTTCAAGCAGAGAGTTGGGGTGTGGAGGGACCCTGCACTATCTTTTAAGTGATGGCTTGATAGAGTGGTCTCTCTACAACTCTTTTACCTTGAGTTCAGTATAAAGGATGGCATTTGTCATTCTTCCTGTGCACTGGATCAGAGTTCACTTGTTACGTGTTGATTTTGCCCTTTGGGGCTCTGAAACCCTGAAGAAATTCATCTTTACAGACTTCTTCTCATAAAGGCCATTGTTAGTGGGGACAGAAGACATAGAGCTACTGATTTAGCCTTACATTTCTCATCTTCGCATGCACATGTGGAAAACTGCTCTTGTTGATGAGAAAAAAATCAAACAAAAGACTTAATTTGCATGATCTCCAAAATTGTTTTCTCTGTTGAAACAGCAAGCATCATGCACATTGTGCTTGCCAGGGCAAACAAAGTGCAAACGAAGACCTAAATTAAAGATTCCTATCTCCTTGCTGGAGGGCTTTCTTATTCTTTTTTATATCCTCAGCATTAAATCTCAGGGCTGCAGGGCATTTGATAGGTAGCCATTGTTGGATAAGAACAGAGCTAATTATTTTTATTTAATGGCTCCTCTCCTTTCACTTATTTGCGTGTGTGGGGGTGGGGTTTGAAAATTACCCCTCAGTGCTTCTCTATATATACATAGTGAGACCTGTAGAATGAGCTGAATTTGTCGCATTTATGTGAAACAAAGGTGACTGAAACTTAAAAGAAGAACTTACTGACATTCTTCTTGAACAAACATAGGCAGCAAATCTAGGTATCAAGACATTAATGAAGCTAGGGAAAATATTAGGCTCACTAGATTCCGAATGGAGCCCTGGTGGTGCAGTAGTTATGAGCTCAGCTGCTAACCAAAAGGTCAGCAGTTCGAATCCACCAGTCCCTCCTTGGAAACCCTGTGGGGCAGTACTACTCTGTCCTATAGGGCTGCTGTGAGTCAGAAATGACTCAACGGCAACAGGTTGGTTTTGGTTTAGATTCCAGTTAACTTTGCCAGCTGGTAAACGTTCTAAGAGATTTACTTATTCTTTATTAAGTGGGAGATTTACAAAGGTTAATGAGTCTGATGGAGTGTAGTTTATTCGTTCATGAAATATTTTTCAGCCCCTACTTACTGGTATCAGTACTGGGATTGATAGGTACTGCTCCTATCCTCATAGGGTTAAATTGTCTAGGGGATGAAGCACGAAGGGCTATCTCAGCATCTGAAAGACTAGGAATTGGCTTCCCATGAAGATGACTCCAAGAGTTATTGTAGCTCAGCATAATATACACAACGAATCTTAAGAATCAAAAGTGATCTTGTCATTTTCCCAATTATGCCAAGATTAGAATTCAGGGATTGAAACCCCTTCCATCCTGTCTGGTTGTTTAAGTCATACTTTCCATCTGGGATTTTGGTACTCCTTGACAGTCATGGTTAGGTGTTGCTCAAAGTGATTAAATGAACCCCCGTATTTTTAAATTGCCTAACTATTTTAGAATGTGGGAGATATATTTTTTGCTTTGCTTTGAATGGCACTCGATTTCAGTTATCTAGTTTTAGTTATCCAGTGCTGCTATAATTGAAATATCACAAGTGGGTGACTTTAATGTACAGAAATGTATTTTCCCTCAGTTAGGAGGCTAGAAGTCCAAATTCAGGGCACTGGCTCCAGGAGAAGGCTCTCTCTCTCTTCAATGTGGGGGAAAATCCTTGTCTCAGCTTCTCTAGCTGGCTGTCCTTGAGTTCCTGGGCTTGTAGACTGGCCTGCCTCCTCCATCTTCAGATGCTGTGGGTCTTCCCCCGTGTCTTCCTTCTTTTGTGCTTAATCTGCTCTTTTATATCTCAAAAGTGATTGGCTTAAAACACATCCTATACTGATAAAAAAAAAAAAAAACTGATATGACCTTATTAAACATAACAAAAGCCTTATTGTCAAATGAGATTACATCCACAGCTATAGGGGCTAGGATATACAACACATATTTTTGGGGGACAAAATTCAATCACTAACACTCTTGCTCTTAACTCTGCATCAGATGTCATGAATATCCTGTTTGTTTTCCAAGTGTTTATATTTATTTAGAAAAGGTTAGCAGACTTTCAGGGCTGGCTCTTCTTGTGTGGTTTTGCTTACAGTCCTCAAATGATAGCATCAAATTTGTTTTCTCAGACAAAAAAAATGCTTTTCCATTTCCCAGAACCTGTCTTCACAGTAGACCCAACAGGAAGAACAAAATATAGTGGAAAGAAGAGAGGAAAAAATGTATAATTTTGAAGACCACAGTGACTTTAACAGATGAATAAAAGGACTCCCCCCAGTCAAGGAGTTTGTCATCGTGGTCAAAGTATCAGCAGCATTGGATGATTCTTCGCAGTTTATAAAACCCTGTGTGTGCAGAGTATTATTATTGCCTCTTTATGACTATGAGGAAGGAAAGGGTTGGAGAGATAAGAACGGTAGTTCACAAACTTGTTTGCAGACTGGGATTACCTAAACCAAAAAAACCCTGTTGCTGTCGAGTTGATTCCAACTCACAGTGACCCTGTGAGTTGGAGGACAGAGTAGAACTGCCTCATAGGATCTCTGAGGCTGTAATCCTTACAGGAGGAGCCTTGGTGGCACAGTGATTAAGTGCCCGGCTGTTAACCAAATGGTTGGCAGTTCAAACCCACCAGCCACTCTTCCTGAGAAATATGTGGCAGTCTGCTTCTGTAAAGATGACAGCCTTGGAACCCTGATGGAGTAGTTCTACTGTGTCCTATATGGTTGCTATGAGTCGGAATTTGACTCGACAGCAATGGGTTTGGTGGGTTCAAATCACCTACCTTTCGGTTAGCAGCTGAACACTTAACCACTGTGCCACCAGGGCTCCTTTGGAATTATCTGGAGAACTTAAAAAATTCCTGAGGCCTTAGTCCCACCCTAGGTATTCTGTTTTAATTGGCCTGGGGTACAACCTGAGCATCAGGGTTTTTAAAAGCTCTCCAGGTGGTTGTCATATGTCGCTAGGGCTGAGAACTACCAACTTTGAATTAATTTCACTCAAGATCATGGAAGTCACCTGTGGTCATCTGGCTGAATTCCTTGTCTCCACTGGCTTAGACTTTCAGACAGCGCTTCAAACTGAATTTACATTCTACTCCAGATATACTGAATCAGGATCTACAGTTTAACAAGATTCCCAGGTGATTCTTATGTATAATAAATTTGGAGAACCACTGCTGTACTACTACTCAGAATTAGTCCCTACCCAACAGCATTAGGATCCCCTGGAACTTGTTAGAGATGCACATTCTCAGCAGGGGTTCAAACCTTAGCAAACTGGCTGGAAGCCCTGCTCTCAGAATATCTGTTGACATTCCATTTGGGCCCTGTAGGTGAGGAAAGAAATAAAATCAATTACTTGAGTGAATTATAAATCAGAACCTTTATGAAGTTCCTTCCTGAGCCATTACCACAAGTTGTATTAAAACCAAAAATCAAACCTGTTGCTGTCAAGTCAGTTCCTACTCATAGTGACCCTATAGGACAGAGTAGAACTGCCCCACAGAGTTTCCAAGGAGCGGCTGGTGGATTTGAACTGCTGACTTTTTGGTTAGCAGCCACAGCTCTTAACCACTGCACCACCAGGGCTCCACAAATTGTATTAAGGGGGTGATTTGCTCTTGCTTTAGGGAAACCTTGATTAGAGCTACTAACAAGTACATTCAACAATCCAGTCTGTAACACAAGTATATACTCAAATATTAATAGAATAAATGAGGTATAATTTTAACTTGACTCTTTTAACTTATTATGGTAGTTATTAAAATGTATTTTGAACTTTGACCCAAGGTTATTTTAAATATGGGAGGAAGAGTCTGGAGTCAGGCTGCTTGAATCTGAATGTAGACCCCTTCATACTAGCTGTGTGACCTTTGGCAAGGCTCTTAAACTCTTTAAGCCTCAGTTTCCTCATCCAAAAATGTGGTAATAATAATGCTCACCTCATAGGATTGTAGGGAAGATTAAAGCCTGCATCATGTTAAATTCTTAGCATTGTGCCTAGAACCACAGTTAGTACACAATGTACATTAGCTATTTAATTATTTTATCATAGCAGTTCCTGAAATGAAAATCATAGGCTCAGTTCTTAAATTGTTCCATCCTCAGTGAAGCCGATGTTAACATCCCAACCACTTGCAATTCAAAACTCAAGGATGATTGTGGGCATTTTTCTAAGGACTTTCCATCAGCCTTCAGGCAGACACCACAAACAGAGACTGATTTTAGAAATGCAACG
This sequence comes from Elephas maximus indicus, assembly GCF_024166365.1. Taxonomy (NCBI): domain Eukaryota; kingdom Metazoa; phylum Chordata; class Mammalia; order Proboscidea; family Elephantidae; genus Elephas; species Elephas maximus. The sequence goes on along the minus strand of NC_064826.1, from coordinate 93,225,372 downwards.
TATGGCAGTGGGATTTTGCTCTTCATGTAAAACTACATTTAAGAGGCAATAAATGATTATTTTTCATTTTGTTAGTTTAGTGTATGTGTTGAATATGTTGGTGTGTGTGTATACTGTCGGTGCTGATAGAAAATTTCCATAGATGGAGATGTCTTCTCCAAAAATTGTGTTATGGCTTTTTTTTTTTTTTTTTTTTGGAAAGAGAAGAAAACATGTCCAACACTTCCTTTTTTAAAAAATCTGCCTGTATTAGAATTTATTTCCAAGTGAAGAGTAGGCCAAGTTGGTGCCATTTGAGGTAATGCTCTGTAATCCAGATTCAGAAATTCTCTGTATGAAGATGCTATCATACAGCAGTTGGTGGTTCCAAAAGATCACACTGGAGTCACTGGGGATCAAAGGAATGGAAAAGGGTTCTAAAGGAAATCATTACTGAGCTCAGGGGAGTGCAAGCAGGCCAGAGATTAGATGAAGACTGGTGACTGTTCTCTCTGGTCTCCCTTCACTTAGTACAAACCATGGACGGACTGGAATGCTCGGCAAATTAATTTAATTTTCTGCTGAACATTCTCTGACATGCTCCCTGATAAAGGGGGTTCCCTAGCCAAATAAAAGTGAGAAAAACTACATGCTATTGGCTGTTCTTAAGAGTCACAATGCATAAAGCCATTATTTAAGGCTCTGAGAAGTCTTGTCATGAAGATACTGATTTAAGTTTGTTGTTGTTGGTTGCTATCGAGTTGATCGTGTCTCAAGATCACCCTGTGTGTGCAGAGTAGAACTGTTCCATAGGGATTTCAAGGCTGTGACCTTTCAGAAGTAGATCACCGGGCCGTTCTTTCAAGTCGCCACTGGGCGAGTTCAAACTGTCAACCTTTCAGTTAGTAGTTGAGTGCTTAATCAATTGCACCACCAAGGGACTCCTTGGGTAATAGGAGAGTAGTATAAATAATACTGATCAAGGAACTGAGTGCTTATTTATGTTTTAATAAATAACTAACAGCTAACAAATATACTAAATTGGTATATGAGTAATCTGAATCTATTTTCTGGAGAAGAATAATTCTATGCAAAAGTCTCCCGCTACTACTTCACCCCCTCCCCCCCCAAAATAAGCCAGCATATAAAATGGTCTCAGAGAGAGAGAGGGAGAGTGAGAGACAGATAGTTAAATCTGTGATGGTGATGACGGAGGAAGAAGGGTAGGTCATAGACACCTTTGGGAGGAATCATGGTATTTATGAAAAAGTGAAAGTTAAACAGATGAGAATTCAAACCTCCTAAAAATCAACTCTTATATTAAAAAAAAAAAGACAACATTGTGTGTATTTGTATAATAAAGGGTGATGATGTGTCAATTTTTGTCTCAAACTTCTCTTTCCCGAAGCACATTTGAAAGTAATATAGATATTGAACTTGCCAAGTTCTGTCTCTCTGCAGAGATATGCGCCTTTGTCCATATCTTCATTAGCTAATTAGATGATTTTCTCCAAGGAAATTGCCTTAAGAGGTGAGAGCAGACTTTTTGAATGTGTCCCCAAGGGAAAGAAGTGTCCGGCTAGCTGATAATCAAGCGTGTGGGGGGGGCCTCTTTCTGGTTTTGGTTCTTCTCTACAGAGGGAGAATTGTAACAGAGCTGGCTAGGTTCAGCTGTGGGAAAGGGGGAAGGTCAGCGCTCTTCCACTACCTCAGGAATAACCTGAAGATAATGAAGCAGAGTCCCCTGGAGTCCACACCAACATTCCAGAGGAATGGTCCACATTAAATTCAAGATGGCGCCATCACTCTTGACTCTGCTGTTTTGCCCTGTCATCAAATCACGTTCCCCTGCAGAGCGGGAAAGGTAATGAATGCATACAAAACAGCACTTCGTGGATTTTTCCTCCACATTTTGAATTAGGGTGACAGCAGGCATATAAGCATTTCCACGATCTCAGTTGGGAGCCGATCTCTATCAGCAGGTTCAACTCTATTTGCAGCGACTCCAGTGGCAAGGAGAGTTTTTGTTCTGAACCAGAATTCCAGCAAACAGTAAATGTTTCTTCATGCTGAGAAGTGGGAAATTCAATAATACTTTGGCTGGGTTCATGCTGAGTAGCGAAAATGGGATGAATATGGAAAGGGACTGTGGCTTGAAGAGCAATGCATTAGCTAGCCCAGACATTTGCAACAGCCGGCTTTTAATCTGAAACTCTCGCCTCCACTCCATTCTCTGGGAGAACAGAACTGTTTTTATATTTGTTCCTAGATTGTTTTGTGCTGTGATCCCTCGTTTATCCTAAAAAACAGAATTAAGCACTCTGAGATCTCAAAAAAGATCTCTGTTCTTCTGCATATATTTGATTATGTCACTACGGGACCATTTGCTGAAAGTCCTTACTACATGTTGTTTTTGTAGTTGCTGCCCAGTCAATTCCAACTGATGGCAACTCCATGTGTGCAGAGTAGAACTGCTCCGTGGGGTTTTCAACGGCTGTGCTCTTTTGGAAGCAGATCACCAGGCCTGTCTTCCAAGGTGCTTCTGGATGGATTTGAACCACCAAACTTTCAGCTAGTAGTGGAGCATTCAACTGTTTTCACCACCCAGGGACTCCTAGGCCAAGTCAAAAGGCCAAGCTGATGTGGGCATTAGGGAACTGTAGTAATAGTGTTGCTTATTATACTTGAACACTGTCCTGTAAGTCAGTCACAGGTTTCAGAGGGCGTTACTGGAGTGGAAGTCCATAAAGATAGGGATTTCTGTTTTACGCAGTAGGCGCTCTAAGAAGTTAATGAAGGACTGTTAATCTGTAGGCTGTGAAAAGTGTTCTCAGTTATGGGCTCTCTGAGATGTCTAGTACTAGAACCCAAAGTGAAAGCAGTTTTACCAACTTTCTGTTATATATGATTTTGTAGCATAGCTCTGATACATGATTCTGTAGAAGAAAGTTTTGTAGTATGTTTCCTTTTTTAAAATTAATATTGTAATAGAAAAATTAGAAAATGTAAACAACCAAAAAGAAATGAAATATCAATAATGTTTGTACTACTAAGAAATAACTACTGCTATGATTTAACTGTTTTTCCAGATTTCTCTATTCACATATTTATATATTTTTATAATAATAAGATTATATATATATATATATATATACTACTTTTTTCACTTAACATTATTACATGAACTTCTATTTATGTTAATAAATGGACACATAGATCTTTTTTTATACAGTGAAACCTGTGAGAACTTGATGGGACTGCCTTGTTTTTCTAGGTCTTGTGAGTTTTCCACCCTTGACAGGGTGCCTTCTTACCACTTTTCTGTCACTCTTTTCTATTCGTGGAAAATATTTGAGTTTTCCTCCTCTGACAGGTTTCCGCCTTAAAGGTTCTGGCTTTTGCAGGTTTTTCTGTAGTATATTTCAAGAATGTACCAGGATTTATTTAACCGATTCCCAAGGATTGTACACCTAAGTTGTTTCTAACCTTTTGCTACGATTGTAAATACCATGACATTTCCCATTATTGGAAGAGCTCTTTTTTCACAAGGGCAGCCTCAGTGATCTAGCAGGTCTGTCTCCCCAGCCTGACACTTCAAGCTGACCCACCTGGGCATCACACATTCTTCTGACCCTTGAGAGCTAACATTTGAGACACCAGCTCGACACCAGCTCTGCTCATTCACACCTTTTTCCTGATTATTATCTCCAACTTGTTTTTTTAATTATCATATTAACATGCTTATATTTTTATTCACTTTTAAGTTGTCTCACTGGCTGAGCACTTTTCAACAGAATCAAGAAGGGGAAGAAGTAGGGCAGGTGGGTTGGGTGAGGACAAGGAAGGGGGAGAATCTGTCAGTGCTTAACCTTCTTCTGTTTATAGACCTGCAGGTTAGGTGATGTATCTTATTACTACTACTATTACTCATTAAGGAAACCCTGGTGGTGTAGTGGTTAAGTGCTACGGCTGCTAACCAAAAGGTCGGCAGTTTGAATCCACCAGGCACTTCTTGGGAACTCTATGGGGCAGTTCTACTCTGTCCTATAGGGTCGCTGTGAGTCAATCAACTCGATGGCAACAGGTTTTTTTTTTTTTGTATTTCTTACTCACTAAAGTCCATACTTTATTCAGGTAACCTTATCTTTTATCCAGTGTCTTTTTTTCTGTTCTGGGATCTTACTCAGGATACTGCATTCTACTTAGTTATCAGGCTTCCTTTGCCTTTTCTTGGCTGGACAGTTTCTTACACTTTCCTTGTGTTTTTGATAACTTTGACAGTTTTGAGGCATATTGGTGAGGCATTTTGTAGAATGGTCCTTAATTGGAAATTGTATAGTTTTGTTTTTTTCATGATTAGACTGGGGTCATACTTTTTGGGAGGAAGACCACAAAGTGCTGTTCTCATCAGATCATATCAAGGGTACATACACTATCAACATGACACATCACCGTTGGTGATAACCTTGATCTCCTGACTGAGGTAGTGTTTGTCAGATTTCTCCACTGGAAAGCTACCCTTGTCCGCCCTTTCTGTACTGAACTCTTTGGAAGGATTCACTATGTGCAGCCTACACTTAAGGAGTGGGGAATTATGCTTCATCGCCTTGAGGGTGGACTATTTATAAATTATTTGGAATTCTGCTGCATGGGATATTTTTCTATTCTCCCACAATTATTTATTTATCCAATCATTTATTTATAGTAGTATGAACTTGTGGATATTTACTTTACATTTTGGTTTATAATCTAATTCTGCTTTATTTATTTTATTGCTCAAATTGTTCCAGCTTTGTTCATTGGGAGCTCTTACACTTGGCTTCTCTGTTCCATCATTATGTTTTTTTCTTTGTTTGTTTTGTTTTTGCTCATTTTCTTACTTTCTGAAAATACAAGATGCTCTGAGCTCATCTTGTATATTTTCTGCCATAGTCCTAAAATCAGCCATTTCTTTAGAACTCTGGTCTCTGATTATTTTTTTCTTTTTTCTTTGAACTGGTTTCTTCTACCTTTATTCTAAATATATAAAGTCAAATGCACAATTACCTTTTCAGAAAGGAATCTCTTTTCTAAATCACACAAGGTATGTACCTCAAAAAGGGTTTCTTCAACAAAATTTTCACCAGACTATTAAAATGGTATTTGTGAATTCATATTTTTAATGAAAAAATCATGTGGATGCTTTTTTCAGATACATGGTAACCATCCTACTAGCCTGTACAGTCTATGTTGTTGTTGTTGTGTGCCATCAAGTTGATTCCAACTCATAGTGACCCTGTAGGACAGAGTAGAACTGCCCCATAGGTAGAACTGTGGTTTCTTTTAATTGGAGAATGTTGTTAAATCGAGATCTGGTGTCATTACTTCTAGACCCTCTCAGCTCATATAGTAAGGAAATATGTGTGTGCACTAATCCCTGTATACACATAGCTATAAATATTTCAATGTGTAACCGCTTAGTAAACTACATGAGTCCATACTGTTGTCTCCAACCCTAATCCATTATCACATGGATCATTCTAGCCTCCTCCCGCTGCTTATCTATAAACTCCCACCCCAACAGTAAGAAACCTGGCTCCCACCATCTGCCACTCATTTACTTAGTTGTTCAATTCCAGTGTATATGTTTAGCCCATGAAAAACCCATTGCCATCGAGTCTATTCCGACTCATAGCTACACTATAGGACAGAGTAGGACTGCCTCATCGAGTTTCCAAGGATCGCCTGGTGGATTTGAACTGCCGACGTTTTGGTTAGCAGCTATAGCGTTAAGCACTGTGCCACCAGGGAATTATAACTTGAACCTCCTTGGGAAATGAATTTATCAACTGAAACACAGTGCTTATTACAGCATCTTTGGCCTTTAGTCTTACAGACTCCACTCATTTCTGAAGTTGCTTAGGTCAGCCTTTTTTTCCACACAAGGGAAAAGTGAGGTTGCTCCTACATTTGTAATGCAGTTAGCTTGTTTTAATACATTCTGCATTCCATCCTGGAATACCCCATTCTGTTAAATGATTTTTTTTTTTTTTTTTAATTTTTGTACACTAAAATTCAGTCTTTGTTCTTTCAGGTCCTATTGGGTTTGACGAATGCATATCATGTATCCACCTTTACAATATCATAAAGAATAGTCTCACCACCCTAAAAATCCCCCGTGCTTCACTTATTCATCTCTCCTTGCTGCCCTTGAATCCCTGACAATCCGTTTTTTTTTTTTAATCATCTTTATCATTTTGCCTTTTCCAGAATGTCACATAGTTGGAATTATACAGTATGTAACCTTTAAAGACTGGCTTCTTTCATTTAACAGTACACATTTAAGATTCATTCATGTCTCTATGTGGCTTGATAGCTCATTTCATTTTTATCACTGAATAATATTCCGTTGTAAGGCTGTACGACCATTTGTTTATCCATCCACCTATTGAAGGGCGTCTTGATTGCTTCCAGTTTTGGGTGATTATATGTAAAGCTTCTACAAAAATTAACGTGCAGGTTTTTGTATAGATGTAAGTTTTCAAATCAGGCAGGCAACTACTTACGAGCACGATTGCTGGATCATATGGTAAGACTATGCTATGCTTAGCTTTGTAAGACACTGCCAGGCCGTCTCTTCCATTTTGCATCCCTCCCAGCAATGAATGAGAGTGCCTGTTGTTCCGCATCCTCCCCAGCATTTGGTGTTGTCATTGTTTTGGATTTTAGCCATTCTTATAGGTACGTGAGGAGCCCTGCTGGCAGAACAGTTAAGCATTTGGCTGCGAACTGAAAGGTTGGCAGTTCGAATTCACCAGCTGCTCCTTGGAAACCCTGTGTGACAGTTCTACTCTGTCCTATAGTGTCACTATCAGTCGGGATCGACTCCACGGCAATGGGTTTGGTTTTTTTTTTTTTTTTTTGGAATAAGTATGTAGCGGTATCTCATTGTTGTTTTAATTTTACAATTCGCTAATGACAAAGATATTGAGCATCTTTTCATGTGCTTATCTACCATCTGTCTATCTTTTTTGGTGAGGGGTCTGTTCAGATCTTTTGCCATTTTGTAATGGCTTGTTTGTTTCCTTACTGTTGAGTTTTAAGCGTTCTTTGTATATTTCTGATAGAAGACCTTTATCAGATATGTGTTTTGTAAACATTTTTTAAGTGACATGTTGTATGTATTTTTTTTTTTTTTCTCAGCACTTTAGGCTTGCATGCCAGTTTCCAAACCTACAAATATATACAGTATTAAATGCTGGTTAATGATATGGCCCTGCTAACCCATGTTCGCCTTCCTGTTCCCAAAAATGACCCCAGTGCTCCCTCTCGCTTCCATAATCCCATCTATTTGTTATCAAAGAACCTCAAGTTCAGGGGTCAATGCTGTCTATCTTTAGTGATTTCTTGTCTTTATTTATTTTAAGTGAGTGATCAAGATGATAATGTATTTATTCATCTATCTGCAATAAGGTTCTCAATGGGAATTCAAGCCCCTTTGTTTCCCGTTTTTAGAGGAAAGAGACAGGTCTAGGGACTAAGAAGTTGCCCTCAATATTTCTATCATGCCATGTCATTAGTGGGAGTCCTGGTAGCACAGTGGTTAAGAACTCGGCTGCCAACCAAAAGGCCAGCACTTCAAATCCACCAGCCACTCCTTGGAAACCCTATGGGGCGGTTCTTCTCTGTCCTGTAGGATCAGTATGAATCAGAATCTACTCGATGGCAATGGGTTTTAAGAGTTTGTTATTAATGAGGCTAACAGTTTTCTGTCTTCCTTTCCATGGCCTCCAGTCATCAAGCCTCCTTTACGCCATTTTAAACGCCCTGCTTATGCATCTAGCTCCTATGCACCTTCAGTTCCAAAGAAAACTGATGACCATCCTGTGAGGTATAAGATGTTGGACCAGAGGATCAAAATGAAAAAGATTCAGAACATCTCACATAACTGGAACAGAAAATAGGTCAAAGGGAAAGAAGAGAAGGAAAGGAGAGACCTACCTATCTGCTTCTCAGCTCTCGCTAGTGACTCCGGGGATGCCTCCAAGACTCTTGGGGAACTCTGGGGCCGATACTACCATGGTTGACTCCACCAAAAAAGGCCATGTGAATGCTGTATATGAGTCCCCACTTTGTTGTTAACGTTGTAAACTCATTAACCACTGGTTTGGGGATCAATCCAGAGCCCAACAGCAAACCAGTAAGAGAGTTGTCTAATGTCACTTTTACTGGCATACATAGCTTTTTCAAACCCCTTCAGGAAAAATTGAATTCCTTCTATTGTCACTGTTTCCATCCCTGGATGTTGATTTGCCCCATTAAAAAAATATTAGTTTAATAATCATCATAGTAAAAGAAAAAAAGTCCAAGAACATCTTTTCCAGTTTTAAATACACCTATTTAAAATTTCAACAAATACGTAACTTTCAAAGTAAAGGCATTCAAAATAAAATTGTACTTCTAAATGTAACAGCCTTAGAGAGAGGAGAAGGCTCATGAGTTATGTTCATGGATATTTCTGAACGCAGACTTCACAAAGCAGATCAAAGTAAAAAAAAAAAAAAAAATTTTTTTTTTTTTTGCTTCTCATGGCGTACCTCATGCCCGATAGCATCATTGCACTTTTAAGGATTTGAGAGTTAGTAGGAGATGCATTTTGATTCAGCTTCCCTCTAATCCTTCACTTTTGCCCAAAATAGACAATGTGAGAAATCAACAGAATGACCATGCCTCAGAGACTCACCCAGGAGATATCGATTTGGTCTTGTGTTCCTGGGGCAGGAGGATGTAAAATCCTGAACCTAGCGCAAATTCCTTATTCTCATATTTTCCCCATAAGATTGGAGATGCCCTTAAGAGAAATTTCAGATCGCTTTCCCAATAGACCACAAACTCGATGCCCTTGGGAATCCCAATGCTCTCGTTGGGTTGGAAGGAGCTATTGGTGAACTAGAAGATTCTGTAATTCACCTCTCTCCATGGTGGCATTTTTAGCCTTTCTGTGTCTCTCCCTAGAGCTTTTCCTTTGAGACCTAATCACAGAAATGGCAAGGTTCAAGGCTAGAAATAGCCTTGGTCCCTTCAGAAACAGCCTGGTACAGTGAAAAATCTAGATTTACTGTCAGGTAGGTCTGATCTCCAATCTTTGCCCCATCAATAACTAGTTGCAGGTTCTCAGCCTAATGGCATAATTTTTAAAAGCCTCAGTTAGCCTAACTAAAAAGTGGGATTCATAATACCCATTTTGCATTTGGTGATGAAGATTAATGCTAATATAGTTTCTGAGTGCTAGTGCTGAACCTGGTGAGTAATAGGTGCATGAGCAGTGTAGCTCCGAGCCCTCTACATCTAAAACAGGTACTCCAGGACACTCCCACAAAGAAAGAGCTGGGCCTTCATGGCCACACTCTTTGGGGATTGACCATAAGATTTAGCGTCCTCTCCTTTCCTTCCCCATACCTCATTTCAGATAAACTGCAGTTAAGCAAGTTGAGCCAGCTCCAGAGATTAGTGCCCATCATGCTATTGACCAATTTATGTATAATGTGCTTTATGATGGTGTTTCAGGGACATTTAATTAGTATACAAAACAATCACTGTGACTTTTTGCTAGGGAAGCAATTGTAATTCTTAGCACCCTGCCTGATGCCTAGGCAAGAAGATTCCTTTGCAGCCTTGTAATGTCTATTCCAACTCAACAGGTCATTTCTACATATTTGTTGATGCTTTAGTGCTCGCTGCCCAGAACCATTTGACCACACAGTGAAACTGCCCGTGGAGTAGTGGCCTCCTTGCTACCCAGTGGATCAACCAGCAAAAGATGGTTGCTTACCTATCTCTCGATACCTTCAGTCTTAAAGGTTTTCTGTGGCTGTGCTTCTTGGTGTTGGAAGCCATGATCCAGGGGAAGAGAGTTGGCTCCTTCTGTATTCTTTTGTCCCAAGATGTTATTTTTCAGCCTTTGCAAATATTTTGACTGAGCAAATGTACAGATGTTAAGATTCTTCATTGCTACCACGATTTTTGCATGATGGATTGTATAGAAATGCCAGATTATATTCTTACAGCAAATAAAAAAAATGCTTTTAAAGGACTTTCCTGCATGTGAGTCATCATTTTTCTCCTTTGGGATTCACCTGGAAAGAGCTAAATTTCCCTGAATTTTGGCACCATTCAGTTCTGAATATTTGTCAAGGTGACTAGTATAACTTATCCTTTACAATTTGCTTTCTGATTATGTCAGTGGTAGCTTTTTCATTAGAAACTCCTCCTCCTCTCTGTGTCACTGACCCAAGACATTAATTTGTTAATATGAGTAACCCAGAATAGCATCTAGTCAGTAGGGGATCACCAGTGTTAACCATGCTCTGTTTACATCATTCTAAGTTAAGCTGTAGAGCTAGTGGCTAAGAAATGAGACTTGAAGTTAGAAAAGGCTATAATTAAATCCTGGCTCTGCCTTTTGTTTGCTCTGTGATATTTACCGAGTTAAATAACATCTCTGAACTTTAGTTCCCTCCACTATAAAATGAGAATAATAATAATATTTAACTCAGCATAGCACAGGGCTGGGCATATACTAAGGACTCGATAAATATTTGCTGTTATTGCTCAGAAAGAGAGTGGAGAGTGGTAAAGAGAAGTTAGGCTTTCAGATTTGAGCAATGTGCCTTACTAGTTCTGTGACATCAGGCAGATTGTTACTCAACTACCGCTTCAGTGAAAAGGAGTAAATAATTTAACTGTGTGTTACCCATTTGACTGTTCCCATGTTGTCCAGGTTTCTGTATCACTCTGCTCTTTATTCTTTAATATGTATTCCTACATTTAGTAGGAAAACTGACATCCCTACCCCCATTGTTCTCCAGGGCCCTATGCCTTTGGAGTTCTTGAACTTCCATCTACTAGGGTTATCTCTTGTTGTCTGACCAATCCCTTGTATCTCATTCCCAGCACTTGCTGTCTTCATTATGTTCCTATTCACCTCATTTCTTCCCCACCCCCACTTTTTTTTTACTCTCCCCAAGCTCCACTCACACACATCTGCTATACAGAACAGATTTTACCTAAAGGCTTGGGATCACAGTACAGCAGGAGCACTACTTACATTTCAAATTCAAGAACAACAACAACTGCAATATCAGCTAACCTCCCTTTGTAGAGAGTTTCTCATTGACTCTGTGTTCCTTGGAGCCCTGGTGATGCAGTGGTTAAGAGCTGGGCTGCTAACCAAAAGGTCAGCAGTTCAAATCCACCAGCTGCTCCTTGGAAACACTATGGGACAGTTCTGCTCTGGTCTGTAGGGTTGTTATGAGTCTGAATTGACTCAGTGGCAATGAGTTTGGTTTGGTGTCTTCCTTAGGCCCAGATTTGCCTCTGTCTTGTTGGATTTCTCCTTGTACCAAGGCTTTTCTCCTCCAGTCTTGAACCCTGAAATCCCTGTGACTGTACACAGCAGTCTGTCTCTTACTCTACACATTCTACACACCGCACAACTGGTGGGCATTCTCACTGCTTATGAACTCGCTGTACCACACAAGGGGCATTTATTCTAGGTCCTGCTTCTATAAGCACAAAGAACAGATAGAAGCTTTGAAGTGGTTTCTCTCTTTAAGGGAATACAATTCTTAGGCAGTTCTCCCTCCCCACTAGTCCCTGTAAGAAAAGGGCAGTATAGATATGTCTTCCCTCTTCCCAGAATAAGCCCTCAGGAATTCTGTTCCTCCTTACCCCCCATCTAGTTATAATAGCAGAGGCTTTGATGGTTCAGTGGTAGAATTCTTACCTTCTATGTGGGAGACACATTTGATTCCCAGCCAGTGCACCTCATGGAGGCTTGTATGTATGTCACTATGATGCTGAAGAGGTCTGTCCATGGAGGCTTTTTGTCACTATGATGCTGAAAAGGTCTCAGTGGAGCTTTCAAACTAAGAAGGACTAGGAACAAAGGTCTGGAAATATACTGCTGAAAATCAGCCAATGACCCTGTCGATCACACTGGTTCCAACTACAACTGCTCATGGGGACGGTGCAGGACAGGGCAGTGTTTTGTTCTGTTGTTTATGTAGTCACCATGTGTTGGGGGGCTGATTCAATGGCACCTAACAACAGTTATAATAGTAACCTCACGAGGGTAGCACAGTGACTGTGCTCAGAGGATGCTAATTCTCTTCACTCCTACCTCTTCCTACTGCAGGCCAGTTAAGCCTTATCATGAGCACAGCCACTGAGCTTGGGAAATAGGAAAGGCCTTTTCCCACTCTACACTTTAGAATCCCCTGGGTTAGAGGGAGGAGGTGGAGATATTGTAAGTTGAGGATTTACATCCAAGTTACTGTGGTGTTGCAGTGGTCAAGCACTCAACTGCCGAAACCCACTAGCTGCTCTGCGGGAGAAAGTTGTGGCACTCTGCTTCTGTAAAGATTATAGCCTTGGAAACTGTATGGTGCCATTCTACTCCGTCCTTAAAGGTTCTATGAGCTGGAATCAACTCGATGGTGATGGGTTTAATGGGTTAAGAAGAAGCCTGGTGGCACAAACAATTAAGAGCTCGGCTGCTAACTGAAAGGCTGGTGGTTCAGACTCATCCAGTGGCTTTGCAAGAGAAAGATCTGGCCGTCTACTTCTGTAAAGATTACAGCCAAGAAATACTCTGGGGCAGTTCTACTCTGTCACATAGGGTTACTATGAGTCGAAATCAACAGGACGGCATCCAACAACAGCAAGCCTGATGGAAGACCACTTACTCATCTATAAGGTTTGAGTTTGTCTTCCTGCTGGCTGACAGCTTCATTTGATCAATTACAATTTTTTAACCCATTTCCAAGTTTGAAAAAAATTCTATTTAGCCAAGATCTTGGCTTATTGGGAATCTGTCAAATTAGGCTAGAAGGGAGGATACCTTAGGGCTAGAACGAGGGGGTGGGTGAAGGATTAAAGACTTGGTCTCCAGGCTCTGTCCTGGGCATAGTGCCTGGTGCCCATAGCAAGACCAGTTGAGGCAGGAGAGGACTCTGCAGCGGTCCCATCTTCTCTGGGACATACTAGAAAGTGGGTCTTGCTGTTGGCGAGTATTGTTTTTAAGACTAATCTAGGAGGCTTATGAACACTCATTATAATTTTATGAACTTCAGAGAACATGAAAAGCTCCTTTTTGGCAATAACAAATGATAATAACAATGGAATACTACTCTCATCTACTTATTTTAATGTTTGACTTGGATTCTCTGAATTTTCTGTGGCATGCTTCATTTGGTACACTTGGGTAAGAGGTTCAGCTGACCTGTGCTTATAGAAGCACCTTGACCACAATCTGTCATTATGAAATGATTCACTTATGGTCGTTGCCCTTTGGATGACTCACTGAATAAAGAAAGATTCCACACTTTAACACACAAATGTAAAAGGATACTAAATAAATAAAACAACTGAGGTGAAATTGTCCAATCTGAGCTGTTGAAAAAATGAAATTATAGGACACAGCTCTAGCACAATAGATTTCAAAATTCAGTAAATTTTTTTTTGAGACTACACTAGTTCCAGGCACTTTAAGATATGCTAACATATTTAACAAAATCTTCGTGGGAAGGCATATTATCCTCATTGCTGACGGGTAAATGGAGGCTCAGAAGGTTTAAATAATTTGCTGAAGTTTGCTGAGCTAGTAATAAAGGCAGAGAGGAGATCCAGATGCAGGTCTCTGCACTGCTACGTATTTTTCTCAAAATGCCATGTTGCTCCCACAGATGTTCTTTGCGTACCTCTTTGTTGAGCCTCCCCACCATCCCCATGAATCTTCTGTTGTTCAACCATGCTCACATCATTCCAACATGGAATCCAGTAACATTAGTATGATCCATCCCAACACAGAGAATTGTTGGTTCCCTCCCATACTTGGACTGGGGTGGTGCTCTGTATTGAAGCCATATCAATTGTCCTCATCCCTGTTCCCCCAATCATACTCAGCATAAAGAGATCAAATAACTTCCTAAACATTTGAATTCCAGCGTTCTGAATCATAAAGGCACGTAGATGTTACCTGTTCTGTTTAATGAATAAATATGTGGGGGATACATTAACTGTGCCTTTTCCTGGAGGACAATGTTCCCATGAAGTGACATCCTCTACCTGCGGCACTATTTTGCACCACCCACCTTCACATACAGCTGTTTCCTGGTTAAGCCAAGCCAATTCTCTTTTTTGTTCGCATCACTCCATTTTTATGGATTTCCTTCTATATCTCTTCTGCCTGGAATCTTAGTATTCCTTCAAGGCTCAGCAGAAAATGCCACCTTCTCTAGGACGTATGCTCTGATCTCCCTGACTGGAAGTGGTCTTTTGCCCTGGGTAGCCTGCACAATGCTCTAGTTTTTCACTTTTTCTTTTAATGACACAAGTCTTTTTGCCTCAAATTGTCTAGATCTTATTTCGTCCCTAATATATTATCATCTCCTGGAGAACAGGAGCCATTCCATTTCTTTTTCATGTCTGTATCCTCAATAGCAACCAGCTCGGTGCTTTCTATAAAGCAGAGGCTCAAAAATGTAATGGTTGAAGATGGTGCCAAATGGGAGTAAGACATGGATAGAAAATGCATAAACACCTGGCAAATATATTACAATGCCTCATCTCTTCACTGATAGCAGACATCTCTAATTAATCACTGTAACTTTCTCACTAAGCCCAGAGGCTTCCCAACACAGAGCTCCAGGACATTGGTTCCAATCGATTGGAGTTTTCATTCTGTTAAAATCAATTTATCATCCCTGGATAAAGATATAACCCAGTTTTGCTTTAACCTAATGCTCTGCTGTGCTGATTAAACATCTCTTCATGTGTCAAAATCTCAGCTGATTCAGAAAAAAGAATATATGTTTAAAGATTGAAGTGTCATTATATTTTCATAAAATGATTAAAAAAAAAAAAAAAAAGACTGCTTTGCTGCTCTTTATGCCTTACCTGCCTCTTTAAGAATCAAAATTCCTCCAAAGGGATGTATCTCCAACCCTTAGAGCCTCACTCTTATAAGTAGGTAGTCTGGGCATCTGGGGCTGTGTCCCAGAAACATCCTATCCGTGGAGACACCATTATAATCAAGAATTTTGGAAACAAATACCAGGTTGTGATCTGACCATTTCCTAAAATAGGCTAAAAATACCTTGGGCAATGTTGTGTTAGGCAGTACAGTTGTGTTTTCACAAACAGCCACCCATCTGAAACGAATTTGAATGTTAATAAGTCAAAGAAGATGGGTGTCACTGAAAGTTCACCATGACCCTCTCATTTTTGGAAATGAGGTTGAAACCACGACAAACTGGTGGCACAAAGACTTGGATTAGGCACACACTTAAAAATTACATTGGTCTATTTAATTTGATGGAAGCGAATTACTAATCTAGCCTGACTAGATCGCCACCACTTCTTGTACTCTACTACCACCTAGTGGACTTCAGAGGTATGAGCTCTGAGTTCCAAACCAAAAACCAAACCAGTTGATGTGGAGTCAATGGCGACTCATGACGACCCCATGTGTTTCAGAGTAGAACTACACCCCATACAGGGCTTTCAATGGCTGTGTCCTTTTGGAAGCGTATCTCCAGGACGTCCTTCCAAGGCGTCTCTGGGTGGGTTCAAACTGCCAACCTTTCTGTTAGTAGCCCAAAACTCTACCGTTTGTGCCACCCTGGACGCCTGTTCAGTTCCAGGGGACATTCAATGGTGCTTGTTTTTAGCTGAATGAATTTTGAAGCTTCTTCGAATTCAAGAGGGTGGGAAGACTATTTCTGGTACATTTCTGTATGTGTGTGTCCCTTCATCGACACAGGGCTTAGGTTCTTAAGTAGTCCTATTGTGAAATAAATAAATAGATAAAATAATAATAACAAATACATGCTAGGAAATATAACTCTATGGAGAAAATAGAGTGGGGAAAAATGTTGGGAGACACATTATAGGACTCCTATAGCACTCAAATTAAAACAATATTCGTGACAAATTATATATGGAAACAAATAACAATGGCTACAACATCATTGGAGTCCCTGGGTGGGGCAGTCAACATCCTTGGCTACTAACTGAAAGTTTTAGAGCCCACCCAGAGGCACCACGGAGGAAAGGCCTGGGGGTCTATTTCCAAAAAAATCAGCCATTGAAAGCACTGTGGAGCATAGTTCTACTCTCACACACATGGGGTCGCCATGAGTTGGAGTTGACTCAACCACAATTTTTTTTTCTTCCTTTCATAGAGTGGGGAAGGGTGAGGTAAGAAACGAGATAGGAATCATGAAAGTGCAGACCAGTTCTCAAGCAGGTCAGTTTCAGGAGAGAGAATAAAATTAAAAATCAAGAAATTGAGTCATTAAAAATCAAGAAATTGAGTAATTTAACATGTTCTATGTCTATATGGGGAAACCCTGGTGGTGTAGTGGTTAAGTGCTACAGCTGCTAACCAAGAGGTCGGCAGTTCGAATTCGCCAGGCACTCCTTGGAAACTCTATGGGGCAGTTCTACTCTGTCCTATAGGGTCGATATGAGTTGAAATCGACTCGACGGCAGTGGATTTGGTTTGGTTTTGGTTTATGTCTATGTGGAAACCCAGGTGGCATAGTGATTAAGAGCTATGGCTGCTAACCAAAAGGCTGGTAATTTGAATCCACCAGCTGCTCCTTGGAAACCCTACGGAGCAGTTCTACTCTGTCCTATAGGGTCGCTATGAGTTGGAATTGACTCGAGGGTGATGAGTTTGGTTTTTTAGTTTTGTATGTCTATGAGCCCCTTGGAAAGTCTTTATGAATTCACACGGTAGGCATGTCCCATTTGAAGACTGCCGTCTGAGACTAACTTCTTTGATGCCTGCTTGGTCCTTCTTGGATTAGGATTCTAATTCTAGGGTTTAAAATTTGTATTGTGGGTGGGGAAGTGTGGAGGTGCTGATACGAATTTCCTTTCCTGCTGGGCACACACTTAGGCTTTCTGCTGTATAATTCTCAACCATTTTCTCTGGCCTCAGGAACTGCCAAAGAGCTCTGAGGCCCTGGGGGCTGTTGGAGCCACAAGATGGCAGGCACCTGGGTCCCTGAATGACTAGGTAGAGGAGATCATCTCCTCCTCCCACAAAACACCATCCGGTACTACCAACCCACGGTGGACTGTGGCCTGGTGAGAAATAATCCTCTAGTGCAACAATCCACCGAGATTGGGGGCCGTTTGTTTCAGAAGTTAGCTCAGCCTGAGGAACACTATTTTCTTCCAAATTCCTGCAAACTCTCTAATCAAAACTATGCAACCCAGATGGAGAACACACAATACTTGACAAACAGAAGAATGTTTTTATTTTTTTAATCAACTCATAAATTGAGTTCCATTTTCTAAGATCAATGCCATTTGAAATTTATTACAAATTTTGTCAGACCCCCTAGAAACAATCTGCTGTATTATGAAGTAAAACTATGGATTGATGAATGCAAGGTCATAGCCATTACAACAGCCAGAATGATATTTTTAATTCCAAATTTAATCAAGTCACTTCCTCCCCTAATACTCCAGTGGCTTCCCACTGCTTTCAGAACACACCCTGAGCACCCAGGAATAGCTTACCCTGCCCTCTGTGACCTGGCCCTGCCTTTTCACCTCCTCCAATTGCCAATCTGACACAAAGGGTCCTTGTCTTTTCCAGAGTAAGAATACATGTGAAAGACAAATTTTATCTCCAGCAATTTTTATTTTGTTTGAGTCAAGCAAAAGGAGCAAGCGAGGATCTAAGCCTCTCCAAAAGACTAACTAGAAAAGGGAAGCAAGGCTAGGGCTAATATGGGTTCAGTGGAGACAATAAAGTAATGAATATTTAGTGGGCTTCTTTCAAGGGGCGGGTACTTCTCAGAATGGCGGTATATGCTAATTAGGTTGCCTGCGCATCTGGAATCTAAGATGGAACTCGCTGACATTCAAGATGGATTCCTTTAGGCAGCCCTTGACATCACTTATTATGGGATATAGTGCAAGTGCGCTTGATCTTCGGCACTACATCGCCATCTTTGGAAGGCTAAGGAAGGTTAAACAGTGGTCACACTTTGTTCTTCTGCACATGTGCAGCCTGTAAAGGAGGAAGGGACTAGAAAAACACTAAGAAAAAAAAAAAGAAAAACACTAAGAAGGAGATAGTAATTCATGGGCTGTTTCAATCTTATCATGTTGACAGGGTGGGTTCCTGTTTACCCAACTTCTAGATGGTAATCTTTTAACACATCTTTCGTTCAGCTGCGGGCACAGTGAACCCTATCTGTCTCATTCCCACACGTGCTCCATGAGCTCCAGCCTGTGATAAATGCCTCACAGCCTTTGCATGCACTGTTCCCTCTGCTGGAGAGCCAAGATTGAGAATCGGGTGTGGTAGGAGCCCAGCAGGTAGGGGCAGCATCTGGGGCATGGTCCTGGGAGAGCTGAGCTGGTTGGAATCTCCTGGCCTGGGCAGAGAATTGAAGTCACTGGTAGTCAAGGTCATTGTCCAAGACGATCTTCAATACGGCTCAGTGGGAAGAAGGAGATGGGATGGGGTGCTCAGAGAGCTCAGGAGCCTCCCACACTCTGAGTGTGCTCTTAGGTGCCATGTGCTCCCTACTCCACCACCATTATAGGATTTACTCAATGGTCCCATGGCTTACAGCCTATGTGACCTTGAATAAATCGCTTAATCTTTTAACCAACTATTCTTTATTAAGTGCACATAACAGTAATTGCAGTGATTACATTATAAAATGCAGGTAAAGTTCATAGCACAGTGCAGGGCACATGGTCAGTGCATAATAAATGCTCATTTATATTCCCATCAAGATTATGAGGACTTCCAAGAGCCTTTGCCAAATACGGACATTATCTCCCTCCTATGCCATAGATTTCTAGGGGCTCTGGGAAGTCTCTCTTGCCCCCTGCCTTCTCTATAAACTTTTCCCGGGCTGGTTAGTGCTTGAGTGAGGTTTTATCCCATTTATTTAAAGAATGATCACTATGAAAATTTGCTTTAGAAAAGCTGGTGTGAGTGTGTGTGTGTGTGAGCATGTACCTATGTTACTTCTGATGCCAGTTGCTGACCTCTTAAAGCCAGTAGCCGTCGAGTCCACTCCAATTCAGGGCAACCCCCTGTGTATCAGAATAGAACTGTGCTCTGTAGAATTTTCAATGGCTGCTTTTTCAGAAGCAGATTGCCAGGTCTTTCTTCTGAGGTACTTCTGGGTGTACTTGAACCTCCAACTTTTACTTTAGCTGCCCAGAACATTAATCATTTTTACCATCCAGGGACTTTACTGACTGCTTAGTGAACAGGAAATCTTCGAGAAGATCTTGATAATACAATATGAGCAGAAAGTTGCCACTGGATTTTGGAGACTAAGGATTTGAGGAGGGGGGCAGGCAGGAGGGAGGATCTATAGGGACTGGGATAAGGTATGTGCATGTATGTCGGGAGGCAGGGGGTGAGACACGAGGGGAAAGAGTAGGGCACTTTGTGTGGGGGAGGTGGGGCTTTCACATCTTAGTTCATTATATCCTCATCACCTCAAGAGGTAGGAATTATCATCCTTGATTTACATAAGAGAAAGCTGAGGTTGAGACAGTTCAGTGCCCTGCCTGAGGCTACATAACTGGCAGTTGGTGAAGCTTGAGTTCCAACACAGGTCAGCCTGAGTCCAAGCTCCTGCTTCTTCCTGTCAGCTCAAGCCACTGCCCCTTCTGGAGGAACCAATGGATTTGCTACCTGCCTGTCCCACTGAAGCTTCTCTGTGGGATGGCATCTCAGAAACACCTTTCCTCCTAGCCATGTTTCTTTTCAGGCAGTACCTTTTTCTTACCCGTTCTCAACACACACACACGCTCTTTCTTCCTGGGTTCCCCCTGTTTCTGCCTGCCTGAGTGGCTAGAAGAAGGTGTGAACTGACAGACCCTGAGGACCTCACCACTGATAAGGGCACCTGGTAAGGCTATGTGGTGGGCGTGGGGAGGAAGTGGGATACAGATGGGGTCTAGGAAGAGAAAGCCCAGCTCAATGAGAAAGGAAACAAGTTTTTGTTGAGTATGTACTACGTTTTCCAGGCTTCATATTATCATATTTAATGTACATAATTATCCTCTGGGGCAAACCGAAAAGACCAGACCCACTGCCATTGAGTCAGTTTTGACTCATGGCAACTGCATGTGTTACAGAGTAGAACTGCTCCATAGGGTTAGAGCAGATTTTCAAGGCATTCTTCTATGGAGCCACTTGATGGGTTCCCACTGCCAACCTTTGGTTTAGTAGCTGAGTACAAACCATTTGTACCACCCAGGGGCCCACCTGTGGGGCAAGCAGGGCTTAATTCTCCTGTTCATTCATGTCTTCTCATTCATCCAAGTGACCAAATTCAGATTATTTCAGAATGGTTATTGCAAAAAAAAAAAGAAAAGAAAAAAAATAGAAGCTTAGATTTTAGATTTATTTTATACAGTACGATATCCTTTGGGGCCCAGTGGCCCAGCGGTTAAGAGCTATGGTCGGCAGTCTGAACCCACCAGGCGCTCCTTGGAAACCCTATGGGGCAGTTCGGCTCTGTCCCATAGGGTCGCAATGAGTTGGAATTGACTCTACGACAACGGATTTGGTTTGTTTGTTTTTTGGTATGATATCATTGGGGTGAGAGGTGATGTTTTATGTCAGAGAGTGAATTCTATTATTATTTTGGGGGCTGTCCATCTGAACCACTGAAGAATCCAGTTCTTATTCTAGGTTTCAAAAAGACCAGTTTTATTGTATCAGAAGACGAAGAGATCAAACTAGGTTAATGGTGGTGTTCATTTACTTTTTTCCTGGAGCTGTGGTTGGAGTGGAAACCCTGGTGGCATAGAGGTTAAGAGCTATGGCTGCTAATCAAGAGGTTGCCAGTTCGAATCGACCACGTGTTCCTTGGAAACCCTATGGGGCGGTTCTACTCAGTCCGATGGTGTAGCTATGAGATAAGGTCACTAAAAGTCAGAATCAACTCAACAGCAATGGGTTTTTTTGGTTAGTGTAGGAGCCCTTCTGGTGAAGTGGTTAAGAGATCAGCTGCCAACCTAAGGTCCGCGGCAGGTGGAACACAGATGCCGCTCTGCAGGAGAAGGATGTGGCAGTCTGCTTCCATAAAGATTTATAGCCTTAAAAACCCTACAGGGCAGTTCTACTCTGTCCTATAGGGTGCTATGAGTTGAAGATTTATTATCGTGAACAACAACAAAAATCAAACCTGTTGCTGTCGAGTCGATTCCGACTCATAGCAACCCCATAGGACAGAGTAGAACTGCCCCATAGAGTTTTCAAGGAGCAACTGGTGGGTTTGAACTGCTGACCTTTTCGTTAAGGGCTGAGCTCTTAACCACTGCGCCACCAGGGCTCCACACTACTACATTAAGTGGACTGTTTTTAAAATACCTAAATGCCTAAGTGGACTCCTTTAAAAGGCCTGTACTGGTCTCAGCCTTCTGCGTCCTTTTTATACCACCCTGGGCCATGTTCCATTCCTTCTTAGAAAGTCCTTCCATACAAGCTATTCTCACTGATCAGGAACATCACCCTGGTTCTCAACTTCTCTCTCTCTCTCTTTATACACACACACACACACACACACACACACACACACACACACACACACACACACACACAGATTTACTGTCAGCCCTTAATTTAACTCTATTGTACTTTTGTCTCTGAGGAAAAAAACTTTTAAAATAAGTAAACCTCAATCTTGTCTAAATGATCTCAAAAACCTGAATCTATGCGCTCTAAATCATGAGTGTGTGCTGAGCCTTGGTCGAAGGCACTGGGATTAGCCTGGGAACTGCAATGTGGCAGTCTTTCCAGCAGGTGGAGATGGCGTGTAGGGAGAAAAGCTGTGCTCTGGGACAACAGGCTCCCAGGATGGAGAAGAAGAGAGGCTGGCTCCAGACATTCCGTTTAAGGTCAGCAAAACCTGCGGATCCCTTCTAGTCTCCAGACACTGCCCTGGGTGTGCAACGAATCCAGTAAAGGTGAGGGAGGGTCCCCCTCATCAGGGAGCTCAGTCTTTATCAAGCAGGGTCATCACTCTGCTCTTGGGGAATAACTTAATAAAAACAAACAAAAAAACCCCACAGCAAGTTCTCTGCCCATGGGCCTGCAGTGTTTGCCCTAGTTGCAGAGACAAAGCAGCCCCTAAGGTAAGCCTGGATTCCCTGCATGGTGCAAATGGCTAGCAGGCTTGGCTGCTAATGAGAAGATTGGAGATTCGAACTCACCCAGGGGCATCTTGGAAGAAAGGCCTGGTGACCTACTTCTGAAAAATCAGCCATAAAAATGCTATGGAGCACAGTTCTACTGTGACACACAAGAGATTGCCATGAGTTGGAGGTGACTTGTCAGCAGCTGGTTAAGGCAAGCCTACACACATTTCCAGGCAGCACTGTTTACTACAAGACCTGGGAGAGAGCGTCTTTTGCGTTTGCTTAACTATTGGAGCTGGTATGACCACCATTCCAGTGACTGTATATAAAATTCTATTTCTCCTGGAATTGTGACCTTTCGAAGTTCATAAAAGGAAAATAAATAACCTGCCCTAAAACCACAGACTCAGGAAGCAAAAAGAAACTATTGTTTATTGACCATCTAGGCCAGTGTCTTAGTCATCTAGTGCTGCTATAACAGAAATACAACAAATGGATGGTTTTAACAAAGAGTTTATTCTTTCATAGTCCAGGAGGCTAGGAGTCTGAATTCAGGGCACTGGCTCCAGGGGAAGGCTTTCTGTGTCTGTTGGCTCTGGAGAAAGGTCCTTGTTATCAGCCTTCCCTTGGTCTGGGAGCATCTCAGCACAGTAACCCCTGGTCCAAAGGAAGCGTTCTGCTCCCAGCACTTCTTTCTTGGTGGCCTGAGGTCCCCATGTCTCTCTACTTGCTTCTGTCTTTTGTATCTCAAAAGAGATTGGCTTAAGACACTATCTAATCTTGTAGACCTCATCAATCTAACTGCTGCTAATCCATTTTATTACATCATAAACCAGAAAACAAAACCCGCTGCCATCAAGTTGATTCCGACTCATAGCGACCCTATAGGACAGAGTAGAACTGCCCCATAGAGTTTCCAAGGAACACCTGGCAGATTCGAACTGCTGACCTCTTGGTTAGCAGCCGTAGCACTTAACCACTATGCCACCAGGGTTTCCTATTACATCATAAAAAAATAGGGAAATCACATAAAATGGTGGACAATCACACAGTACTGGGACTCATAGCCCAGCTAAACTGACAGATATTTCTGGGGGACACAGTTCAATCCATGACAGGCAGGCATCCTACTTTATAAGCATTGTATCATTTAACCCTTATTACCCACAGGAGGTAGGAATGACCTCACTTGACAGTGAGGAAACTGAGGCTCAAAGTTTAGAATATTATCCAAGATCAATAGCTAGTATGTGTCAGGGGAGGGCTCTGAATTCTGACCCCGGCAGAGACTCTCTGTGTGGTATGATGAAGAGATAGCAAGTTCAGAGAGTTTGTTTACACTACCCTTATGAAACTTTAAATGCAGCACTTTTCAAATGTTAATCAAGTGTGTACAAATCACCTGGGGCTCTTGTAAAAATGAAATTCTGACTGGGATGGGGCAGGGAGTTCTGTATCCTAAGAGTTCCTGGGTGATACCAAAGATATTGGTTGGCAGGGGGACCACACTTTGAGTTGTTGTTGTTAGGTGCCGCGGAGTCAGTTCCATGTCATAGAGACCCTATAGGACAGAGTAGAGCTGCCCCATAGGGTCTGCAAGGAGCGGCTGGCAGATTTGAACTGCTTTGAGCAGCAAGGCTTTAATCTGCAGAGATGCCCAAATTTTCTGCTGTCTCACTAAGTTTTTTTCAAGGGCTCTAGGCCAAAAAAAAAAAAAAGAATTCTATTTCATTTATTAAGTTGTTAGGTGAAAACAGCTGAATAAGTATTTATCTTCTAATAACTTAGTAGCTGGTTGAAAAAAATAATACAGATAAATCAAAAGAAAACTATAATATTTTAATTTTATTCTTAAATAACCACCATTACTAATGGGATATATATGCCACTGGACCCTGCACAACTTCTCCAACCTCGGTATGAGATTGGACACTGCTACCCTAATTTCCTGTTCCATGTGGACTTTTTTTGTGATATTTGCTTTTTAGCACAGCAACAGCCAAAAATCCAGCTTCATAAAGATGTATCATCAAAAGGAATTTAGCACATCCCATGTTAGAAACCCTGGAGGCTTAGTGGTTACGAGCTACGGCTGCTAACCAAAAGGTCGGTAGTTTGAATCTACCAGCCGCTCCTTGGAAACCCTATGGGGCAGTTCTACTTTGTTTTATAGGTTTGCTATGAGTCGGAATTGACTTGATGGCAAGGGGTAGGTAGGTAGGTAGGTAGGTGTGTTGAAACAGCGAGCTACCTAGAACTTGTAGTGTACATAGTGTCTGATGAATGGCAAGTATTACTGTACTCTCTTAACATTTAATATCCTGTGGCACCTCAGTGCACAGTTTGGGACCAATGCTTGACTGCATTCTGCCTTGTATTAAAGAACAGTCGTGTGGAGTATCAGAGAGAGCTTTGGGTTAGGTGCCAAGAGGCTCTTCCACTAAATTGCTGAAGGTCTTGGGACCCTTTTCTGTATAGAGAGGACCACATTAACTACTGAGATCATTTGGATACAATATCTGTGATTCTAATTATCTGTAAACATGTCTCATCTGCCCGAGAGATTATTAAGCTTTCAGAGAGCAAAGGTTATATTTTATTCAACATCAGATCCCAAGGTCTTTCCTCATAGTACTTGCTCTGTAAAGAGCTGTGCAACAAATGCCATTTGAAAACATTTTAATCAATTTCCTGGGAGGAGATTTTATTATTTCTTTAATATCCAAAATATTTTTTATACATGGAAGAAGCATTTTACTGGCCAGCATTTTTGTAGTAAGGAGCCCCAGTGGCTCAGTGGTTAAGCCCTCGGCTGCTAACTGAAAGGCTGGCAGTTGGTTTTATTTTTGTAGTAATTGCTAAAAAGAAACAATAGTACAGAGTGGAGACTATTGTATCATGGAATATTCCAGAAGGGAAGGAATATAAATGACAATGGATGAGGACTCAGAGACAAGGGGTCTGGATTCCAACTTTAGAACAAATGTGTACTAGCTATGTGAGTTTTGGAAAGTCACTTCATTCTCTGTATTTCACTTTAGCTATTTAGTGGGTGTCGTACGAGGTTCTGTCTGCCTGTGGAATCACTGAGAGTGTTAGAAAAGATACTGAATGAGAAAGTGCTTTGTGAGTCAGGAAGACCAGTCACCACCACCATTGTCATCTGATGATCACTTCCATATAGAGTTGACCAACCAGGTGCAGTATGTTCAGCAAATGACATTAGCTTCCAAAAACCATAATCCCGCAATCAATGAGTGGCGATCCCTCCCCAATGTCACTAATTACGGGCTCAGGTGTTATTCAGGTAAATGGAAAGGAGCCGTTAGGAGAAGACAAGGAGACACTCAATCTCTATTCATTAGAGAGGTAAAAAATTAGACACCAGAGGTGAATTTATTTAATAAATATTGATGTGTCCTTTGGGACAAAACCTTTCACAAAAGAAGATGGACATTGGCTGAATGCCCACTATTCTTATTCTTCCCTTGGGACAACCCTGTGGAATGGGCTTCCTTTAGGGATGGAAATTTCAAGCTCAGAGCCTAACACATTTCCCTAATATGATAGAACCACTTTCCACCCTAACCTCAATATCAGGATGAATCACTTTGTCTACCCACCTAACAAAAAAAAAAAAAATTTTTTTTTTTTTAACCTCACCACCGCCCTCCCCACCCAACCAGCATTGATAGCTTCAGCCTCTACCAATCCTGTCTTTTGAGAATCAAACTGAGGACAGGACAAAGTAGAACTGCCCCATAGGGTTTCCAAGGAGCAGCTGATGGATTCGAACTGCCGACCTTTCAGGTAGCAGCCGAGCTCTTAACCACTGTGCCCCCACGGCTCCAAACTGAGAACATTCAACAATTAATCCCAAAACTGTTTGGCTGGGAAGCCTTTTATTCTCCATTGGGTTCACAATTTCCCATCATTGGTTGTATCCATATTAACTGTTAAGTATAAAATTCTGAGAATGAAGAAATCTAAGTGTGTGGTACCACCTTGAGATGAGTAAAACCAAATGATAGAAAAGCTCAGGAAGGAGAACATTCCCAGGAAAAAGTCTTAGGAAAATGAAGTACTTAAGTTCCTCCTCCAACACTCCAATTCTGGGCTTTCTGGCCCCAGATAATGAATGGGAACATCTGAGTGGGTGTGGGGAACACCTGAGTGGGTGTGGAGAACATCTGCATGTAGGTACTCACTAGGAGGTGATCCATCTTTGGGTTGTTATACCCTTTTCATCAACATTTCTTCCTTCACTGGAGTGAGTCCCTTTTGAGTAACAACCTGCTTCGTCAGATTCAGAATTGGAAGACGTGATTGGCGCTCTGGGGGAAAAAAAAAACAGACAGAGTCATGGAGGCGGGGAATAATACCCTGTTTCTCAGCTCTCCTCATCACCCTCTACCAGAATATGGCCCAGATCAGAGGTTAACTTGGAGGACGGTTGGCACAATACCTGGAAACTTGTGAAAAAGACATTCCTATAAATATATTGTCTGCTTATTGAAAAGTATTGTTAATTTCTCCCCAAATATTGTGCTTAGTTTTATTGGGAGGTGATTTCCAGTCAGTAGTTTGTTGGGGCACCTGAGAAGAGCTAAGCTAACTGACCCACTGACCCTCAGCTTTCCTTTCCCGTTTAAATGTGCCCTGCGAGTTCCTGGAAGCCTGGTGAATTGTGGTTCTGATTTCCCTCCCTGCGTCCCTCAGGGTTTGACTCTCAATCTAATCCCACCCTGCATCCTGAGTGAGCTCTCTGAAACACAAATCACCTCATTCATTCCTTTCTGTAATGCTATTCAGCGGCTCCCCATTGATGGGAGGATAAAGTTCAACTTGTTTGCTGGCCTGCAAGGCGCTCCATTGTTTGTCTACCTGCAGTTTCTAGTCTTACTTCCTGTTAGTCTCCTTCCCTGTCCTCCTTGTATTTTCTTATCTAGTCGTTACTAGAATAAGTGTCCCAGGCTATTTTAGGTTTCCATTATTCATTGCTTCCTCTCCCTGCAGTGGCCTTTCCTCTATTGTTCACTTGAGAACTTTTATTCATCCTTCAAAACCTTATGTGACATCTCATCTTTAAGCTTTTTCTGGTCAACTCTCTTCCATCCAGCAGAGTAAAACTCACCCTCTCCTGTGTGACCTCTGTGCCTTAATGCAACTCTGTTATTGCATTTATTTATTTACATATCTATCTTCCATTGCTCACCAAGGACAGAAACTATTCACCCTCTATATCAGCAGTACCTAGGAAAGTGCTTGGCATAAGTTAGGCTCACTCGTCAACTAAAAAAAAAAAAAAATAGTACTTTGTTAATACACCTCAACATAAAGAAAACAAAAATCCTCACAAATGAACCAATAAGCAACATCATGATAAATGGAGAAAAGATTGATGTTGTCAAGGATTTCATTTTACTTGCATCCATAATCAACACCTATGGAAGCAGCAGTCAAGAAATCAAACCATGTATTGCATTGGGCAAATCTGCTACAAAAGACCTCTTTAACGTGTTAAAAAGCAAAGATGTCACTTTGAAGACTAAGGTGTGGCTGATCTAAGCCATGATATTTTCAATCATATCATATACATGTGAAAGCCGGACAATGAATAAGGAAGTCCGAAGAAGAGTTGATGCCTGTAAGTTATGGTTTTGGTGAAGAATACCGAATATACCATGGACTGCCAGAAGAACGAACAAGTCTGTCTTAGAAAAAATACAGCCAGAGTGCTCCTTGGAAGGAAGGATGGCGAGACTTTGTCTCTTATACTTTGGACATGTTATCAGAAGGGGCCAGTCCCTGGAAAAGGACATCATGCTTGGTAGACCCTCAAAGAGATGGATTGACACAGTGGCTGCAACAATGGGTTCAAACATAGCAGCGATTGTGCAGATGGCACAGGACTGGGCAGTGTGTTTTTCTGTTGTACATAGGGTTGCTGTGAGTTGGAACTCACTCGATGACACCTAACAACAACATAATACTTTTTAACTGAGTTGACCTGGAAGCCCAAGTTTCCTCTCTCACATTGCACAGGACTAATTCAGGGTTGGAAGGCGTCACAGACAGGAACAAATCCCTCTGGCGTTTGCAGGTTGGAGATTACGGATGCTGGAGGGTGATAAAGTGTGAGTGAGATGGCAAGGGTGGCTGGCATGGCACTTTGCAGGAATACGGGGCCTTGGGGTGCCACCTGGAAACCTGATGAAGTGGATGAGGAAGGGGTATAGTGAGGGGAGCAGAAAGTGCACCCAAGAAATGAGATTGGAGGTCAGTGTTCCTAAAATATTTCTATTGTGTTGAAAGGCTGGCATCAGTGTGTATGTGTGTTTATGCACCTGCATGTGTACCGTGTGTGTGTGAGTGCGTGTACGAATTTGTGCAGCACAATATCTGGTGGTGAACCTCCTAATTAGTGTAAACAAGGACACAATCTTCAAGAGGGAAGTGGTGGGGAAAAGAGGTGAAGTAAGATTGAATTAATGACCAAAGGAGCCAGAGGCTTTAGATGCGCAATCTCCATTACTTGTCATGTCAGCCTGGTAACAAAAGAATAATCAAATCCTTTTTATAGATGAAGACGGTGAAGCTAAGAGAGGTTAAGCAACTTGCCACAGAATGCATAGCTAGTAGCTGACTGAGCTGTTATTCATACCTCGGGTCTGGTTCCAGAGCTCCCTGTTGTACCACGTTCTCCCTACATGCGTATTTGTGCTCTCAAATCATATTTTCATGTCTTGTATTCAGAAGGATCCTGAGGACAGTTAAAAATGTTTTGCTGCCCAAAGGAGCATCAATCGGAAATACTTGTCTCATGTAACTATGGATCCTGGGTTAAAGAGAGAAGATCTCCCAAGATACTTTGCCAACCCCAACTGCCCCTCACTTACCTGATCTTGTTCTCCTCCTGGGACTGAGTTGATGATTTGGAACCAGCCTCTAGCCAACTTTGTGCACAGGTATTACTTAGGTGGCACCCTTGTCTTTCTCCGGTACCCTGGGTGTGAGCTGCACTTCTTCATGTGTAGCAAGTGAATTACCTACTGGTGCTTGTAGATTCGAAATCAGCAGATATACCTAAAGCTAAATTTCTTGCTATCGTTAATAATAATAAAAAAAAGGGACAATACACAGACGTAAAAATGCTCAAAAATGCAAAACATAGCGTGTTTTTTCTCTCAGCTGGATCCTCATTGAGTGCCTAATCTCTGTAGGCTTGTGGTGTATTAGGAGTTGGAGTTTTTATGAAATCCGTAATTATTGCCACAGCAAAGCCTTCAATAAAGAGCAGAGAGAACTCATTCACCTAAGCTAACCCCAGAGCAGGCTCATCACCATGGTTCTGTGGGTAGGGGTGGCCACATCTGAGAATGCCCCAAGTTGGAGATTATCCTTTCTCCAATGGAATGAACAAAGAAAATCAACTTCTTCTGAAGAGCTTCTATTTTTATTTTGTGTATCCTTTGGACCAGGCCTAGTGCTAGGAGGTTACACAAATAGTTTTATATTTAATCCTCACAACAGCCTAGCAAAGTCTGGATTTATCATTTATTTCTCCCAATGAGGACGTGAGGCTCCAAAGGTGTAAAGACACTTGTCTAAGCCCAAACCTCAAGTCAGTGGTGTGCAAGTTGAAATGGAATTGGGACTACATGATTACCAAGTATAATTCCCAGGCTCCGGGCTTGAAAAATTCATCACGGTAGGACATGACATCTATTCCTTTGCTTCCACCCCTGTTTGCTTTTGCCTATGTGTTCTTTTGTCTGAAATGCCTTTTCTCCTTCCCATTCTCTCTTTCTATGCCAATTGATTCAAAACAGGTTAAAATATTTTGCCTCCTCTGTGAATTCTAAGTCCTCCCTGACAGTGTTTACCCCTCCCCTATTCTCTGGGTTCCGGAGCTGACCTTTATATGGCATCTAACTTAGTGTGTCATGAGTATTTGCATGGTGCCTCCTTCAGGATGGGGTGAGCTCAGGGAGGGCTGGGACTCTGTCTTATCATCTCTGAACCCTCAGTGCCTGAAAAACAGTGGATGATCCATAAATGATGGAGGAATGGATAAATAAATACATGAATGAATGAATATGAATTCCAGAACTTAAAAATAGGAAACTGATATAAGGACTATGAAATAACTTCTAAAATAGCATAATAAATAACAAATGCTGCATTGCTCATGCTTTGGGAATTTGGTTGGCCTGAAATGACCGTTATTAGCCAATGGAAGAAACAAGCTATGGTGCTCCTGGGGCTGAAGAATTGTACCTTAGGGGTCCTGGTTGTCTCCACCCAAGAGAGAAGCACTGGCTTGTTTTCTGTCCCAGGAGACAGATGGCAACTCCAGACTCCCCTGGCCCACTGGCCCTAAGATTAATGCCTAAAGGATCTGAGCATATAAAAAACTTAGAAAAAGGTCCTTATCCAGGATAGCCTTTGAGAGACTGAAGTGCCAGATGGGTTCCAGAGAACCTGAGCATGACTGAAGACTGCTGATAGACTTCACCCCTGTGTTGGATCCTTACAATCCAGGCGATTGTGAAATAAGTATAATT
This sequence comes from Elephas maximus indicus, assembly GCF_024166365.1. Lineage (NCBI taxonomy): Eukaryota > Metazoa > Chordata > Mammalia > Proboscidea > Elephantidae > Elephas > Elephas maximus. Next base: position 93,194,647 of record NC_064826.1, on the reverse strand, counting down.
AGACATATATGTATGTATAGTTGACTTATATGCACACATCTCCAATAGTAGTCTCCGAAAATAAATAAATAAATGAAAGAAGACTGCACTTAGAGTCAGGAAGCCTATGCCTTGAATCTGTTATTGGCTAGTTATTGACTTTGGGCAAGTTATTTACTTTCGATCTCTGTTCCTTAGTTTTTTCCTCTGTAAAATGAAGAGATGAACAATGTGCATCAAGGTCCTTAAAAATATCTGCACTATTTATCTCAGGAATTCTGTGATTTTTACCTGAGGAAATAACCAGAAATATTGGTAGAAAGGTACCAAGGTGCACATCACAGTATTATTAACCATATTTAGAACCTGGAAAAGAATTAATGGTACAACATTAGGGTCAAATGAACTACGATACCTTCAATGAATGGAATATAATATAACCATTAAAAGGAAAATTAAAAAGCATATGTGATAGATAGCATAGTTGAGTGTTTATAGTATCAATACCATCTAGCAAAATAATTCCAGAAGCACACTTGAAGTTGAACAAATTAGATTTATTACTCATTACATTGAGGAAGAGGAGCTTTGGTGGTGCAGTGGTTAAAGCACTTGGCTACTAACCAAAAGGTGGGTGGTTCCTACCCACCAGCTGCTCTGTAGGAGAAAGATATGGCAGTCTGCTTCCATAGCGCTTTATAGCCATGGAAACCATATGGGGCTTGGTCCTATAGGGTCACTATGAGTTGGAATTGACTGGATGGCTGTGGATATGTTGAGGAAGAATGGGGAATTGTGGGGCATTTCAATAAGAGAGTGTTAAAAAAGACTAACAGGATTTGGGCTTGTGATAGATAATTTGGGGAGGGTTTTAGGAAGTAAGGCTTTTCTCTGGATTGGATGCTTTCATGAAGTGAATTCTATGATTAGGTATCTTAATAAATATTATTTGGAATAAAAGGAGACTAGATCAAAGCTAAAGCGTTAATTGGTAAAGAAGCAATAATCACTCATATTAGCCAAGATGGAAAATGTTTAGTTTGGTCATTTCATGGTTTGGGAAATGTTCATGTTTTTGTCTGTGTTCACACATGATTTTGGAGTCATCTTGTTTTTGTCTTGATCCACTGTGGTCACAGAATGTCCTTGCCTAATATTCGTGCCCCATGAAACTGTTTATGATCAGCAGGAGAATGCTATGGCCTTGCTGGAAGTGCCAGGCCAGCTTCTTGATATCAGGGGCTTCTTTTTCCTTCTCAGTGGTTAATTTTAAAAACATAATACAAAATCGAATATACAAAATGCAATATTAAAAATATTATTCTTAACTTTGTAAAGGCAGTATGACAATGAATATACCACATGTGCACTATAATCAAATCAGTAAGGTGGAATAATCATAATTTTTTCTAGTTTTGTCTTTCCACTTTTCAGAATTTCTCTCACTCTTTTTTTTAAGTTAAAAGTTGCTTCTAAAGAAAAAAGTAAGCTATAGATGGCAGTTAGATACAATAGTAAAATAAACCCAATACTAACAAACAAGTAAATGGAAGGTATTTTTTTTTTTATTGAACTTGATTTTCAGTCTCCCTTTTTTTTTAACTTTTTATTTTGAGATATTATAGACAGTAGACACACATGCAGTTGTAAAAAGTAATACAGAGATACCCCATTTTCCTTTTACCCAGTTTCCTCCAGTGCTAACATTTTGCATAACTATAGCACATTTTCACAACCAGAAAATTGATATTGATATGATCCAGTCTCTTTTGATTCAACATTTGAAGAATCAAGTTCCCTTCACTCCTGATGGACAGTGCTTAGAACCAAGTGGACAACGCGATAAACTAGCATTTAGTAATTTGGTAGGAAAGAGTCGCCAGCCCAAGCTCTACATTCTCCATTGTACCTCTCCTCTTGATAAGGGATCAGCTTAGCTACCACAAGTCTCCTGTTCCAAAGTCAGTTGGGTCTCATAACTTTGGATGGACCTTTGCCAGAAGTTGGAATAAAACCATGATGTGAAAACTTATCTGTACAGCCAGGATCACTCTTGTTTGACTGGATGGTGGTTGATGAAAACAGCAATGTAGAGTGATCTCCTTTCATAGCTGAGTACCTGCTGGTGGCCAGGAGACTGGGCATTGCAGGCAGTGCCACAAAGCAAACTCCTGTGGGCCTGAATAGATGATGAGATTGTCGCAATGGTGGCAAGTCTCATACATTTATGGATGATCCATAAATGACGGAGGAATGGATAAATAAATACATGGCAAGTCTTAAATCTTTTCATACAAACTAAGTCCTGGCAGGATACAAAGGAAGGAAGAGAAATTTTAAATGTCTAGCAAGTACCCTATGTTTTTGTATAAAAGCTCATGTAATAGGGTATTAAAAAGGTATTTTCCTCTCTCACTGTTGGCTGAGGCTCCACAAGTTAAGTACAAAATACTGCATGTCACTTACCCTCACAGTCTAAGGTGCTAATTCATCAAAGTGCTAATAGGACTTTTAAAGGGACTGATCAAAAAAAGAAAGAAAGAAAACGAACAAAAAAGCATTTTGCAACCCTTAGTCCATCACCCCAGGAGCTATGGTGGCACAACAGTTAAGCACTCGGCTGCTAACCAAAAGGTTGGTGGCCTGAACCTACCCAGTGACTCTATGGGAGAAAGACCTGGTGACCTGCTTCCATAAAGATTTCAGCCAAGAAAGCTCTACGGGGCAGTTCTACTCTGTCACACGGTGTGGCTATGAGTTGGAGTTAACTTGACAGCACCCAACAACAGCCTATCACCCATCTTATGGATACTTTAAAGGTTGAAAGTTTAGGAAGTCAAGAGAGCCTTTGGATAAATTTGTTGGGGGTAAAGAAAATGTTTTTAAAGCAGATATTGTGTTCTCTGGGTTTGAGAGATGTTTAATGCTGCTATTTCCTGTAAAGGGAAACTTCAGTGGGTTTTTCAGGGGTTTTTCTCCTGGAAACTTTCAAATGTAATTCCCATGAACAGGCAGAATCTGAGGCTATGGTGCACTAGAGCTGAGGAGAGAACGAGCGAGAAGGCTCGAAAAGACAGATCACACCTCCTCCCCTGTAGAAGGGGGTCAGGGAAGGAAGATGCTTTCGATTGGTTGTCAGATTAAAATTTTGACTTAAAAAAAAATTTATTGTGGTGAAAATATACATAACAAAACGCACGCCATCTCAACGATTTCTACATGCGTAATACAGTGACATTGACTGTGCTCTTCAAGTTGTGCGATCATTCTGTCTATCCTTCTCCAAATCACCCACCACCGTTAATATAAACTCAATGCCCTCTAAGCAAATACTGCTCTTTTTCGTTTTCTCCCACTCCTGGTAAGCTCTAATAATCTTTGGTTTCTATATATTTGCTTATTTCATGTAAGTGATATCATACAATATTTGTGCTTTTGTGACTGACTTACGTCACTCCGTGTGATGTTTTCAAGGCTCATTTATGTTGTGGCATGTGTCAAGATTTCATTTCTCTTTATGACTGAGTAATATTATGACTGTGGTATATACATGGTGTGTATACATACCACATTTTGTTTATCCATTCTTCTGTTGATGGACATTTTGGTTGTTTTCACCTTTTGGCTATTGTGAAAAGTTTTGTAATGAATATTGGTGTACAGGTTGAAAGTAGACTTTTATTGGGTAGACATTTTAATACCTGAAAGTGAATCTTAATGATCAGTCATATTGTGATTGTTCTTGAAAGTAAGCAGAAGTGACTGGAAAGCTATAGCATCTTTCCAAGGTATCATCAAGTAGGACAGGACATATGTGAGGCAGAGTGTGTTGAAATCAGAGGTCAATGGCATCACTAGGGTTGGTGTTACTCACTGAGGTGTAGTAACTTATGGTGTCAACCCCCCCCTCCACCGTGGGCTGAGTGCACTGAGTCACCTGCCCCTCCTGGCCATCCCCCGTGGCTCCCCCCATAGCTCCCCACAGCTTCTCCCCTCTCCCATTGGACGAAGTGGAGACCCTCCTCCTGCCCAGTGGCAGGCTCCATAGCCTAGCCCCCATACCCTGACTGAAGGGTGATGGGGAGGGGGTGTGAATTACCACACCGGGTAATGGGTGACACCAAGCCCTGGGGTCATTTTGATGTCAGCCTCTCTGACAGAGAGTGTCAGGGGGTGTGGTCCGCACACCCCAGCCCATTAGTGACACCACTGATGAAGGTAGGACAAACATGAAGTTGTTTCCGTCTGTACCCAGTTCAGACTGTTTATTAAGAATGTTACATGTGGAATAGTGAGATTTTAGCTCCATCTCCTGAGCCTGACACTGAAGATGCCACAGAAATAGAAGGAGGTTGAAGGATCTAAGAAAACAATGCAAACTCAGTGGGAAACCCTTAGAGAGGCTGAAGGTGGTAGAATCCTGGTTAGTGTGTGGGTATGTGTATATGTATGGGTGGCATAGAGAGGAGCATCCCAGAGCCAGAGTGGACAGGATCCTATGGATGAGCATAAACTAAGGAAGAGCTTAGTAATTGTGCCTGTCTTTATCCCATAGGAGCCCTGATGGCAGTGGTTAAGCACTCAGCTGCTAACTAAAAGATCGAACCCACTAGCTGTTCTGGGGGAGAAAGATGTGGCAGCCTGCTTCTGTAAGGATTTACAGCCTTGGAAGCCCTATAGGCCAGTTCTACTCTGTCCTACAGGGTTGCTATAGGTTGGAATCTACTGACAGCAACAAGTTTGTTTTTTTTTTTAATCAAATACCCCCATTAATGACTGGTTAATGTGAATGATTGCTTACTCCATGGCCATTCTGTGGTGGAAAAAAAGCAGCCTTAGTTGGAACAGTGGAGAAAACTGAGGGTCACGCTCATGTCTGGGTGGGGTGTAGAGCAGATAACAGCAGTTGTAGACTGATCTGCCTGCCCCTGCGTGTTTCTTCTTCCCCAGATATGTCCCCATCCTGAGAGCTGGCTCATTACAGATGTGGGGGATAGCTCCCAGAGATAAAGGGAGTTTTCCTGAGGCAAAGAGTCACTTGGGGAGGGACCTCAAAAAAACTCGCCACCATGGATTCAATTCCAACTCATAGATACGCTGTAGGACAGAGTAGAACTGCCCCATAAAGTTTCCAAGGAGAGGCTGGTGGATTCAAACTGTCAACCTTTTTGTTAGCAGGTGAGCTCTTAACCACTGAGCCACCAGGACTCCTTGGGGAGGGATAGCACACAGAAATCAAGAAGTCCTGATTTTTTTTTAATTTCCCCTGCACCAACAATTTCTGCATGTATAATTCAGAGACATTGATTATATTCTTCATGTTCGTAACTGTCTTAGTCATCTAGTACAGCTGTAACAGAAATACCATAAGTGGATGGCTTTAACAAAGAGACTTTATTTTCTCACAGTCCAATAGGCTCTAAGTCCAAATTCAGGGCATCAGCTCCAGGGGAAGGCTTTCTCTCTCCGTGGGCTCTGGAGGAAGGTCCTTGTGATCCATGGATCTTCCCTTGGTCTGGGAGCATCTCAGCGCAGAAGCCTCAGGTCCGAAGGAAGTGCTCTGCTCCAGGCACTGCTTTCTTGGTGGTATGAGGTCCCCATGTCTTTCTGTTCACGTCTCTGTTTTGTATCTCAAAAGAGATTGCTTAAGATATTCTCTAATCTTGTAGATTTCATCAATATAACTGCCACTAATCCATCTCATTACATCGGAGTGATAGGCTTTACAACATATACTGAAATCACACCAGATGACAAAATGGTAGACAATCACACAATACTGGGAATCATGACCCAGCCAAGCCGACGGATATTTTTTGGAGACACAATTCAATCCATGCTGGTAACTATTATCATTACCCTTTTCCAAATCATTCTACCACAATTAACATAAACTCAATGCCTCTTAAGCATCCCCCCATTCCCCCTTCTTCCCACTCTAGCAACTACTAATAATCTTTGGTTTCTATATATTTGCTTATTTCATATAAGTAAGATCGTACAGTATTTGTCCTTTTGTAAGTGCCTTATTTCACTCAGCATAATGTTTTCGAGGTTCCTGCATGCCGTGGCATGCATCAGGACTTCATTTGTCTTTAGGCCTGAGTGGTATTTCACATTTTGTTTATCCATTCATCTTTGATGGACATTTCAGTTGTTTCCACATTTTGGCTATTGTGAAAAGGGCTGCAATGATCATTGGTATACGGGTTTCTGTTTGTATTCCTGCTTTCATTTCTTTGGGGCTATACCTAAGATTGGGATTGATGGGAACATACCCTAATTTGATACCCGAGGGCCCTCCAGTTGGCCCTCTCTGTTCCCCAAACCACCAGAAGGAGACCAAACTAGGCTTAGGTTTAAGTTGTTCCCCAGGTGTAAGTTATCAGCTAAGGTAGATTTACACCCCAGGGAGCATGAGCTCACAAAGAGAAAAAGGACAAAGGAGTACATCTATCATCAAAACAAACAAACAAACAAACAGGCATCCAACTGGGGAATTTACATAGATAAAGCAAATCAAATGGACTAACAGAACACGATGTTTAAATAATCATCATAAAATCCTAATGGAGATAAGGAGGGACACTGGTAGCATGAAGCAGGAGCAAGCAATTATTATAGCAATTGGGTAAGAAAAATATAACAGTTACCTAAAGAACAGTGACCAGGGTTCTAATTTCAGAGGCTATGCTTAATAAGCCATTTGAGCCTTGGGCCAGTCATTTATTTTCCGAGACTTTTTCTCCTTCCTAATTGCAGGGAGTGGGATTGTGATAAGGGTGAAATGAGAGTTCACTGGTGAACCATCTGGCACAGGGTAGTTATTCAGGGAATGCAATTTCCCTCCAGTCCCCTCTCCTTTTGATTTACCCTTCTTTGTGCAGCCACAGAAGTGGCCGAGCATTTAGCCTGCCTCTCTCAAGGCCAAAAGAGCTTCAGCAGGTGTTTATAGTAGGGTTAAATCTCTTTTATTGTACTTTAGATGAAAGTTTACAGAGCAAATTAGTTTCTCATCGAACAATACATATATTGTTTTGTGACATTGATTCCCAACCCCACAACATGTCAACACTCTGCACTTCTTGGCCTTGGGTTCCCCATTACCAGCTTTCCTGTCCCCTCCTGCTTTCTGGTCCTTGCCCCTGGGCTGCTGTGCACATTTAGTCTCATTTTGTTTTATGGGCCTGTCCAATCTTCGGCTGAAGGGTGAACCTCAGGAGTGACTTCAGTACTGAGTTAAAAGGGTGCCCGGGGGCCATACTCTTGAGGTTTCTCCAGTCTCTGTCAGACCAGTAGGTCTGGTCTTTTTTTGTGAGTTAGAATTTTGTTCTACATTTTTCTCCAGCTCTGTCTGGGACCCTCTATAGTGACCCCTGCCAGAGCAGTTATGGTGGTAGCCAGGTACCATCTAGTTGTGATGGACTCAGTTTGGTGGAGGCTGTGATAGTTGTGGTCCATTAGTCCTTTGGACTGATCTTTCCCTTGTGTCTTTGGTTTTCTTCATTCTCCTTGCTCCAGATGGGGTGGGACGAGTGGAGTATCTTAGATGGCCACTCACAAGCTTTTAAGATGGAGTAAATCTTCTTGGCTAGAGATTTTCCAAGCATTGCTATTACTCCTATCCAATCCCATTATTGTGGTTATTTAACCTCTGGCATCTAACCTAAAATTCCTATCCCACTCTTTCTACTATATGAAAATGTTATCTGAGACATCCTCCAACGTAAAACCTGTTTTATACACTTAATCAGAAGGACTGCTTCGATGGTTGATTCAGTTCTCAGCTATAGTCTCTTAAATTCTTAATACTCCAAATCTGCACTTCCCAGTACAGTAGCCGTTAGCCACATGTGGCTATTTGAATTTAAATTAATCAAAACTAGATAAAATAGATTGCTGAATTCCTAAGTCTCACTGGCCACCTTTCAAGGTGACTGTTACTGTTGTCGTTAGCTGCTGTTCAGTTGGACCTCAATTTATGGCGACCCTGTGCACGACAGAATAAGACTATTGTGATCCGTAGGGTTTTCATTGGCTGACTTTTGGAAAAAAGATTGCCGAGCCTTTCTTCCTAGTCTGTCTTGATCTGGAAGCCCCACTGAAACCTGTTTGGCATCATAGCCAAACACAAAGCTGCACTGACAGACAGGTGGCAACTGCGATGAGGTGCCTTGGTTGAGAATAGAAAGTGGGTCTCCTGCATGGTAGGCAAGAATTCTACCACTAAACCACCACTGCCCCCTTAGTGCCTACCATATCAGACAACAGAGAGCTAAAACATTCTCATCACTGCAGAAAGTTCTATTGGACAGCTTGTTCCAAATAATTGGATGTCATATCCTCATTTGAAAAGGGATCCTCATTTGAGCACCATGGCAACAGGAGACATGTTTTTTGTGAGCTAATCATCTCTAAATGGTGAACATAATCTCTGCTCTAGAAAGAATTGTCTTTTGTTTAACTTTTTCCCTACTCTCCCAATCAAAACTGAGCTTGAGATAAAATGAACCCCAGTATTCTCTGTCTTTTGTCAAACATCACGTGCTTGACACTGGTTAGAAAGAACATTTGTAGGCTGAGATTTATATATACACACTCCTATCCACCACTATCCACTGCTTGCCATCAGGTTGAGTCTGATTCATGGCGACCGCATGTGTGCCAGAGTAGAACTGTGCTCCACGGAGGTTCAAGGGCTGATTTCTCAGAAGTAGACCTTTCTTCCAAGCTGCCTCTGTGTGGACTTGAACCTCCAACCTTTCAGTTAGCAGCCGAGTATGTTAACAGTTTGTACAACTCAGGGACTTCTCATGTACACGTGCAAACATGCAGTTGAGGATTTGGTGATGGAGCTTATATCTTTAAACCTCGTGTGACAAGTCAAGGAGACTCTTTTGTCTCTAAAATTAATATCTGTGGCTGATATTCATTTTATTTCAGAGGCAGAGGTTGGCAAAATCAGGCACCCATTCTCCGTAACTGCATTACATTTAAAGCAATGCTTTAAAGTAGTAAAAAATATATATAAATATTTGTACCATTGGCATATGTACCTTGCTCCTTCACCAAATACCCAACTGGAAAAAAAATAAAAGCTTCCTCTCTGTTTTGGATGGTTAGAGCAGAGCTCTAGGAGGGGATTTATAACTACACAGTTACGAATTATGAATGTGCATTTGTTCAAGAACTGCACCCTGTTGATTTGCTATTTAGTTTTTTTATTGCTGGCGTTTGCATTGCTCTGTAGGAGGCTGGCTGCAGATTTGGCTGCTGCTCAGAAAGAGGAGTCGCCGGGGACGTTGTTCCTATTCAGAAATGCATGGGGTATATCAAAGACTGAGCTTGCAAACTTGTATATTAAAACCCATACATTACCCACACAATGAAAGTCCTCATCCCACTCCACATGGGAGACTTGGGGCTGAGTCTGAACCAAGGACTCTCACTTTGGAGGCAGTTGAAGGAATACTCGGAGCTGCCTCATTACCTATTGCCGTGCTTTCTGGCCCTTCAGCAAAGCACTAAGGCTTTTCTTAAAGGTCTCCACAGATGTGGTGGGGAGGCGGAAGAAAGGGGAGGGGAGGCATAGGGCTGCCTACCCTACTCAAACTTAGCACTTCAGGTTTTATGTGTCTACAGTTTCCTTTGAATATAAGGATCCACAAAACATTTGACAATGGAAGCAAACAGCTTCCTTATGAAATAAAAGGGCTTGGTGGGGAGTGAGGCTAGCCATAGTGCTTGTTTTCTTTCTGAGTAGAAGTTTTAGAGCAATGGGGTTGACCAGTGTGACTCAAACCCTTCATAAGCGTGATAGCTCATTTCAATTAATGTGTGAAATTTATTTTTGTTCTAACTGGTGTCACATAGAACACAGAACCAAGTGGGCCATGTGATGGGGTGGGGAAAGAGGGCAATTTGTGGCTAGGGAGAAGGTGGAGGGTTAGTGTGATGTCAACCAACACCAAGGAAAGATCTGTTTCCTGGAAAACATGAGAACTTTTCACTGAGAAATTATAATGGAGTTGATCGGGGCAGTACTGTAAAGAGATGACCAGATATGTGATTATAGGCTGATTCATGGGCTGTGGCCAATGGTTTGGCTAGGTGGTCAGGGACTTGGAAGAAACATCATTGGAAAATTGAATACAAGGAGGTAGGAGAAAGAGGCATGTGGATAGACCTCTCTGAATGGGTCAAAGAATTGAAGATGTTCTTGTCTCCTTTGAATGCTCACCAAAGGGTGACCTTGGCAGATGAGAATTTTAACAATCAAGTGGAGAGTATAACACATTCTGTGAATACCTGTTAGCCCCTTTTCCCAGCCACTTCTGTCATTGCCCAATGTGCTCATGAACAAAGTGGCCATGGTGGCAGGGATAGAGGTTACACATGGGATCAGCAACATGCACTTCCACTCACCAAGGATAACTTGGCTATAGCAACTACTAAGTGCCCAATCTGCCAGCAGCAGAGACCAACACTTAGTCCCTGATATGGTACCATTCCTAGGGTCAATGAGGCAGCAATCTGGTGGTAGGTTGATTACACTGAACTACTCCCAGTATGGAAAGGGCAACATTTTGTTCTTACTGGGATAGACATTTACTCTGGATATGGATTTGGCTTCCCTGCATGCAATGTTTCTGCCAAAACTACCATCCATGGACATACAGAATGCCTTATCTACTGTCATGGTGTCCCACACATCATTGCCTCAAGTCAACTCACTTCCCAGCAAATGGAGTGTGGCCATGGGCTCGTGGTCATTGAATCCATTGGTCTTAACATGTTCCCCATTATCCAGAAGCAGCTGGCTTGATAGGATGATGGAATGGCCTTCTAAAGACACAATTACAGTGCCAGCTAGGTGTCAATACCTTGTAGCACTGGGGCAGTGTTTTCCAGAAGGCTGTATACGCTCTAATCCAGCATTCAATGTATGGTGCTGTTTTTTCCTATAGCCAGGATTCGTGGGTCCAGGAATCAAAGGGTGGAAATGGAAGTGGCACCACTCACTAATATCCCTAGTGACCCACTTGCAAAATTTTACTTCCTGCCCTGTGACACTATGCTTTTCATGTCTAGAGGTCTTAGTTCCAAAGAGAGGAAACATCACATGAAGAAGCACAACAATGATTCCATTGAAGTGAAAGTTAAGAATGCCACCTGGCCATTTGGGCCCCTCATGCCTCTGAATCAACAGGCAAAGATGGGAGTTGTTGTGTGGGCTGGTATGACTGATCTTGATTATCAAGGGGAAATTGGGTTGACATTACATAACGGAGGTAAAAAAGAGTATGTCTGGAATAAAGGAAATCGCTTAGGACGTCTCTTAGTACTACCATGCCCTGCGATTAAAGTCAATGGAAAACTACAGCAACCCATTTCTGACATGACCACTAATTGCCCAAACCCGTCAGGAATGAAGGTTTGGCTCACCCCACCAAACAAAGAACTACACTAGTTGAGATGCTTGCTGAGGGCAAAGGGAATACAGAAAGAGTGGTGGAAGAAGGTAGTTCTAAATACTAAGCTTTAACCATGTGACTAGTTGCAGAAACAAGGACTGTAATTGTTTTTAGTATATCTTGCTTGCTTTGAGTGCATATACATACATGCACATACATTTGAGTGCATAATATATATATTGCTAATATCTTTGTTTTCTTCCCTCCCTTATTCCATTAAAAAAAAAAACAATACTTATTATAAATTACAAGACGTAAACAGGGCTAATGTGTTTTCAGTTGTATGCCTGTTAGTTGTATCATGTTAGGCACAAGTATAACTTTATAATTGTCTTTAGAGATTATGTATGGTTTAATGAGGTATGTACAGGTGCCAGACTGACAAGGGGTGAACTGTGATGGTTAAGGCTATGTGTCAACTAGGCTAGGCCATGATTCTCAGTGATTCGGCAGATATTATGTAATCATCCTCCATTTTATGACCTGATGTGAGCAGCCAATCAGTTGAAAGGAGCTTCCTTGGAGGTGTGGCCTGAATCCAATATATATAGATGTCCTGGCAAAGCTTGCCCTCTCTGGATCCTACATCGCCTCATGGTTCTCTGACCTCTAGTTCTGGGGATGTGATCCAGCAGCATTCCATCTGACCTGTAAATCTGGGATTCCCAGCTTCCACAGCCTGTCATCTCAGCTACTGATTTGGGGCTCATCAGCCCCTGAAACCACATGAGTCAGGAGAAGCCTCCAGTCTGACATCTGATGCATGGATTTGGAACTTGCCAGCTTCCCCAACTGTTTTAGCCAATTCTTTGTGATAAATCCCTTTCTCTGTCTCTCTCTCTAGATAATATGTATTTATATATATGCTTCATTAGTTGTGTTCCTGTGGAGAACCCAGCCTAAGACTCCATGCTTTTTCCTTTTGAGGAAGTTAAGCTGATATCTTGGATTTTCCAGGGAAAGCTGCTTTCAAATAGTACATTGTTTTCCACATAAATTTATGAAGAATCCTCTGCCCTGATTTTTGGACCAGGAATTATGGTCATCATAGCGTTCAGAACCTCTGCAGGGATCATATGTCAAAGTCATTCAAAGGCAATCCATGTCCAGGAGAATGGGAAGAGAATATTCTCAGTTCATCCATTTCCTGTTCATTCACTCACAGCCTTGGGGATTTTTCAGAGTAACACTTTCACACTTACAAATTGCATGTGGCAAGGGAGGCTCATTTACACAAGATGACAGAGATTCCACACAATCCATTGTGCAACTAGCCTCTTATTCTCAGTGAAGAAAAATAGTTGCTTGACTCAACTTATTTTCAAAACCACATGGTATCTCAGTCTATCCATCTTTTAAAAAAGCAACCTGGACAACACAATCTGGAAGGAAAATTTCACTAATTGCATTTAAAAGGAAACACTGCTTGAGTCCTTTATGGTCCCATCAGCACCCTTCTGCCTTTCCAAGTGATAATTAGGCATTAGAAGCTGGCCCTGTGATCTCCACCAATAGCTTTTAAAGGGTGTCTGAAGTTAAAGAAGGGCTCCAGTCCTGTGTGGGGCTTTTGAAAGAGTTAAATCTCTCCTGTCTAATACCTCATCTCAGACAGCCTGGGTTGAGGTAAATGCCTTCAGAATGAACAAATAGTTACTTGGCTTGTCAGTTCTGTTGGGACATCTCCTTTCTGAATGGGCTGACATTTTCCAAATATAACTACTATTTGTAGGGAAATTCTTGGCAATTAACTAAGAACTATTTTAATTGGAATGTACTCCTAACCGTTGTTGTTAGCTGCCTTCGAGTTGGCCCCCGTCTCATGCAACCCCATGCACAAGAGAACAAAACACTGCTCAGTAGTGCACCATCCCCGTGGTCATTTGCAGATGGACTGTTATGATCCACAGGGTTTTTATTGGGTGATTTGTGGAACTATATCACCAGGGTTTCTTCCTAGTCCCTCTTAGTCTATAAGCTCTGGTGGGACCCGCTCAGCATCACAGCCACACACAAGCCTTTACTGACAGAAGGGTGGTAGCTGTGCATGAGGTGCATCGGCCAGGAATTGAACCCAGGTCTCCCCCATGGAAGGTGGGAATTCTACCACTGAACCACTGACTTTCACTTTACCTGCCTAGAAAAGGAGCACATGGAGCAAGAGGAGGTGACTTCAATGGTGTCTAGAGTTGGTTGGATGTTTTGACTGACTTTGCCCCTCACCATTCTTTGTATGCTCCTTCGAGTCTGGGACTCTGTTAAAAAAAACCAACTTCCCAGAAAGAAAAGGAGGCCAATTTTTCAGGAAGAGGAGGACTGACCTTTTAGTTAAGGGGGTACAAGTGATGCAATCTCTTTACTTGAAGTATTTCTTCAGATGCCGGGAGTAAATTCCACACAATTGCTATCCATTCAATATCTATTTATTGAGCATCTGCTATGAACTAGACAATGGAGAGTCAGTGATGGAAAAGGTGCGCTGTATGCTCTAAAGTTATCTTAAAATTATCCTGTGCAAGTGTTGAGTAAGGTTTTTAGCTTACACCATCCTTTGCCACACATTTTCTCATTTAATTCTCAAACAATGAAGAAGGCAAAGTAGTATCCTCATTTTAAAAATAAAGACATAGACTCAGAAAGTTCTAGGGCCTTGCTCGGTGGCGTGGAGTTGGTATATTAGAATCCAGGGCTTCAGTTTCCATAGCCAATGGGCTTTCCACCCCACCCCACGTGTTCAGAAATGGCAGGCACTTTTCTGAGCAGCCTATATGTTTACTGAGCACACTCTGCTGGCATAACTCAGGAGTACACTGTTTATACAGCAAGCCTGAAAGTCTCAGGGTGCATCTGTGTTTTCTGAGTGAGAAATGCTTGGTAAAAATTGCTACTAGTAGTGATATAATCCTGTGGTCCACATACCTGAAATTGATTTTTGGTTTTGAGAAGACTTTATAGTGGGTGTTTCCTCATTATGCCTCAACCAGCAGCCTGCCCACAGTCTTACCTACCTCTCCATGAAACTGTGATTGGGCTAGACCCAAGGAGAAGAGGGATCATTAGGGACACAAAGGGTGGGTCTTTACCAGGGACTCCAAACTCAAATGTCTTCTGGAGTCTGGAGGGTGAAACGGATGAGTGAAATAGCCTGGGTGGGTGATATGGTAGACTAGAGAATGCATATTCCTTCCAAAAGGGCAGCTAATGTTCAGCTCTAGCTGGTGGTTGCCATGTTGATAATCAGGCCCAGGGTTGCCAGGTCTTGAGATGATTTTCTGAGATCTGAAAATTTTATTTAACTTTTTTTTTTTAGTTCTGTTTAAATTTATGTACATTTTATTTAAATTCCCAGGATTGTTAAATGTTAACAGTTAATTCAAACATTTTAAAATCTTCGTGGGCCAAAAAAATCTCCTAAGTCTCTCTTCGTAACCTCGGCACTTTGTTAAGTAAATAGGGTATTTTTAGGAGAAATGCACCAGAGAATACAGATTTGGATAGAAGCATCTTTATTACCAGCAGTGTCCTGTGTCATTTCTAACTTTGTGAGGGGGACAGACAGGAAGAAGGGATTAACAAACTGTTGGAGCTGGGGTGTGTACACGGCTTCCAAATTCTCACACTTAGGCATGATCTGTTTGAATATCCACATTCCTTCCTTTTAACAATAGTTCTCTCCTGTCTCCAAGTCTATCACCGGATGGATGAAGCCCGTGTGTGAAGCCCTCCCATTTGCACCCACACACTGCAGGCTGGGGCAGGAGTTACGCACACACCCCTGCTCACTAGCTAACACCACATCTTTACCTCCTGGAGTGTAAATAAATAAGTGTGCTAAAAATATAAGAATGAGCTTCAATTGACCTGAATTAATTTTTCAAAAAGTGAATCAATCACAAATGTTGCTATTTTATCTGTTACTAGTCATGGCTCACTTGTGACACAATTCACAACTGTCAGCATAACGGTTAAAAACTGTTGCTTCTAAAAATAAAAATAAATATAGGGACTTATTGCCAAGCTTCCCAGATACACCAGCACTCTCTGCTTCTGGTATTTTTATTCAAGGCAGGGTTGACCAGGCTGTCTCCTCACCTCGTGTATTCACCTTTAGGGCATCTATTGCAAAGGTCTTAGGAATGTCACTAGAGATACTTGAACTGTTAAGATGGGACAAGGGAAATAAAACACCAGTTCTCCAAAGCAATCAGTGAGTTAGAATCCAAATATTCTCACCTCCCTAACTGGCAACCGGGAGTCCACACTTGGCCTGGTATTTGGATGCTCTTAAACC
Organism: Elephas maximus indicus; assembly: GCF_024166365.1. Classification (NCBI taxonomy): domain Eukaryota; kingdom Metazoa; phylum Chordata; class Mammalia; order Proboscidea; family Elephantidae; genus Elephas; species Elephas maximus. The sequence goes on along the minus strand of NC_064826.1, from coordinate 93,178,906 downwards.
AAATCTTGCCCAGCAGTAAAAAAAAAAAAAAAAAAAAAAAAGCGGTAGGAGCTACAAAATAATGAAGCCCCATCTTATTCCTGTTCTTTTCTCCAGGAATTGATCCAGAGGGTACAGAAGCTGAACACCAGATCTTTCTCTATTACCTCATAATTTAGGACAATCCACATTGAAAATTCACAGGGTGGGAATGGCACTGAACAGAAATCAGACTTAAGGAAGAAGAGAGAAACAAAGGTAACTGGCAATCAGATATAGCGTGTCTCGTGGGGAAAAGTGTCTGGATTTAAAGGCAGACTATAACAAAACGAGAGCAGACACAAGTCTATTTTTTCTTCTAGGTCACTGTAGGGAACCAATCTAACCTATTTACAAGTGGTTTCAGGGGAAATAGCTTTAAATAGCTATCTTGTCACTGTCCTTTTCATCATCTTCCATGATCACTTTAGGTCTCTCGTCCCTGAGCAGTCTCACACCTGCAAAACAAAGAACACACCTGCAATTAAGTGCCTCTAATTAAAATATTAGACAACCTTACCGCATAGACACAGTACACAAGAACATGGCAACCCAGAAACCTGTGAGTGTCTGCAAAACTAACTGCTGAAGTGCCAACCAAGACAGAGGGATCTGAGTGGTCTTATTTGGCCCCTCCAAAGGTGCCAAGGCTAGTGAGGACACTACTCTGGCTACAAGGGGACATACAACCTGAGAGTCAGAGGCAGCCTTTATCATCTTCTCAGAGTTCTGATCCTAAGCTTGCAACAGAGTAGGATAGAAAGAGTATGGATTTTGGAATTCAACTCTTTTGGGCTCCAAGCTCTGCTGCTCACTGACTGTGTGTTGGGCCAGTTAACATCTTCACACCTAAGTTTTCTCGTATGTAAAATGAGGACACCATTATTTATTATGAAGGGTGCTCATGAAGTTTAATAAGATGTACATACAATGCTTAGCACAGAGCCACACCTGCAGGCAACTAAGAGTCAGTGCCTGCTTTCCTTTCAAAATCTGCTAAACTATTTTCCTGTTGAAAAGAACTGGTTAGCCTCAAGAAGTCCAACTTCAAAACCTTTCACTAACATCTGGGGAAAACGTTGAGCTGAGGGTCTGGACGTGCCCTTGCCAAATGTGGGTAGCAACAGATGATAAAGTTTACATGGTTCAAAGCGAAATGAGAACATAAGGAAAAAATTGTGAGTTTTTCATGCAGCTATTTATTTTGAGACGATTCTTTTCCTTCTTTTGCGGGTTATAATATTCTTTCTTTTATGAAATTTTAGGGATGGTAGATGGCTTTTTTTTTTTTTTAAGCTTCCTTACTAGGAAAAATAAAAGTTACTGGAATTGCCTGGAGCAGCAGAGGAAGAAGGAGAGTCAAGAATAACAGGAAGAAATGGAATGTGTGGTTAATTGCCTCCATGAACAACTGCCTCCTCTGTCATGAGACAGAAGAACCTGATGGTGTCTGGATACCATTACTGAATGTTTTGATCAAAGATGCTATAGAAGAATCATAGTTAAATGGGGGAAAATGCAGGACAGAATTTCAAATTCTCACGGACTCCAGACTTTCTGGCGTCAGGGAGTCTGGGTGAATCCCTGAAACTATTGCCCTGAGAGAATCTTTAAACCTGAAACCAAAAATATCCCTTCAACTCTTCGTAAAACCAAACAATAGGTTAGCTTAACTAGAAAAGAACATCTGCCTTGAGCACGGTGCTCTTTTAAGAACTATCTATATGGGATCAAACTGACAACAGCAACTAGAAAGATTAAATAGGAAATTTAGAAGGCAGTCAGTTTATGGTAATGGGGGAGGAACAGTTTGGAAAGGGAAGGTGAGAACAACTTGAAGAATGTAATCAATGTCACTGAATTGTACATGTAGAAATTGTTGAATTGGTTTATGTTTTGCTGTGCATATTCTCAACAACAAAAACTAAAATAAATTATTACAAAAAGTCACTCTTACTACCTTGAGCTCCACAGTATTTTTAAAATTTCTTTGTCTGTGAAATTCAGAAGTGTGAGCACAACTTAAGAGAATAATTAGCCCAGAAAGGACCAGCCAAGAAGGTCTGGGTGGTTCTACTCATTTTCAGAAGTGTGAAGTGGGATCATTTTAATAAAAGGACAAAGGAAGCTATGATTCAAGGCCAGTCTACCATGGTTTCAGTTACCTTCCCAGCCAGACAACCAGTTTTGTACCCTGCCACTTCCCTCCCTCCACCATTCTGTCTCAAACAATTAGGGACCTTTCCATTCATGAAGCATTTCATAAAGTTCTAAGCTTGAGGCAGGGATGCTGTGCACCACAAGAGGCCTTTTTGCTGCACTGGACTCCATTCAATAGCAGCAAATTAATGAAAATGATGTGTTGATCTTAATGACTATTCATTTGATTCAGTTCTTAGTTTGTTCATATGGGTTCTTTACCAATTAGCTGATATTTATTGGAGGAGAAAAACAATTTCAGGAGGCTGACTGAAGCCAAGGTTTTTGTATAAATCACTTATGAAACACAGTGGGGGATGTTTTCTTTTACCAACTGTGTAGAGGTTTGGATTTTTACTTGGAATTAAGGCTAACATGGGAGAGGAATATAAAGTTAGTTATGCTGAGCTCCCAAACTTTCCATCCTTCCTTCCTTAATCTCTCCTTATGTTAAGCCAAATTTGGGTTGATTAAAAATAGGCAAGAGCCTTTAAATTCCTGGATACTGGCAGGCTTTCTGGTTGCTTTGGGTTCCCTGAAACCTAATCACTTAAGAATCTGGGCGAAAAAAATAAAGCCCTGGAATCTCAGGGACAGTAAAACCAAAAAAAAAAAAAAAAAACCTGCTGCTGTCGAGTTGATTCTGACTCATAGCGACCCTATAGGACAGAGCAGAACTGCCCCATAGAGTTTTTAAGGAGCACCTGGTGGATTCAAACTGCTGACTCTTTGGTTAGCAGCTGTAGGACTTAACCACTATGCCACCAGGGTTTCCCAGGGTTGGTAGGAGTCTCTTGAATCATCCAGGCTAGCCTTTCCCGAAGTTGGCTGGGTTTTCCACATGGGCACAGAAGACAATTTCAAGTAGAATGGGAATTAACATTTTATATCTCTCTACCAAAACCAAACCAGTCAATTTTAACTCATGGCAACCCCATGCGTATGGAGTAGAGCTGCTCCATAGGGTTTTCATGGCTGTGACCTTTTGGAAACAGATTGCCAGTATAACCCCTCAAATTTTTTTACGAGGCGCTTCTGGGTGAGTTCAAACTTCCCACCTTTCCGTTAGTAGTTGAGTACTTAACCGTTTGCGCCACCCTGGGAAATCTGCTGTATTAATATAGTTAAGCATTATATTTTGATGTCTCATTATGAAAAGGTATATGGTAGCTATCATTGCTTAGGATGAGGCTTGAGTTAATAATGTCTACATGTCCTTACTGCACTCTTTTTCTTGAAGCTTCTTATCATTGGTTTTGGTGATTTGAAGTTGACGGAAGTTTGAGAAACATTGGTCTGGTTTAAGCCCCATCCTAATCCTCCTGTTCTCCTGTGGGAAGTGGATTATGTCATGGGAGGAATGTAGATTTACAGCTAGAAAGCTTTCCCCTTGGTAGTCACTCAGCTTTGAGCAGGTCACTCTTAACCTATCTGAGCCTCAGTTTATTCATCTGTAAAATTGGAGAAAAAATAGTTTTTATTTCCCACAAGGTCTGATGTCCTTAGGTAGACTTAGCTCCCCCCCCCCCGCCTTTTTTTTTAATGCCTCAACAACTCTTTGAATGAACCTCAAGTAAAGTACTTTTTGCATTGTGGGAACCATTGGACAATACCTTTGTCTCCCTTACTGAGCTGTGGGATTCTTGAAGGATATTTCTAACATCTAGCACAGCACTTGGATTATGTAGGGATTCAGTTAATGTCAGTTTCTTCCCCTTACCCCTCTTTCTATACAGGAGAGGTTAGGGAACTTTGCTGTTTGTTAGAGTTTAGTTTTAAGGTCAAGGGCATCGGTCCAAGGTTATTAAGGACCAATAAACCTTGTGGCAATGTGTTTTAGGCCATGAAACCCCGCAGAGCACCATCTAGAGCTGGTCAGTCACATTACATACATGCACTTCTGATTCAAGGGAACCAGGGCTAAGACATCATCTTTCCTAGAAAACCAAGCCAGAAAACATACTCTATTCCTAGAAAGACAGAAAAGGTATCACTTTCAAAGGAAATACCAGTCCCTTTTCTTGGTACAAAGAGCATTTTGAGCTGCCCAAGTATTCACAATTTTCCAGAAGACCTCTCCTTGATGCTTCTAGTCTTGTTATTCTTTCCTTTGCCTGGTTCCTTTTGGCATAGACCTAGATTAAAGACTTCATTCTCTCTTCAGCAGGCCTTAGCTACCCAGATCTGACCAATCACAACCAATGCTTCCTATCACGCATTCACCAGCATGGGGAGCCCTAGCAACTGGGCCAAATTGGGAGCAAAGCTAGAGCTGGCAAGGTAGCCCAAGATTACACCACATGGAGGGGCTGTTCTGGCAGTTGGAACCTATCAAATAAGCTCATTAACCTAGGGAAATGAAGGTAGTTAGCAAGAGATTTAGTGGAGAGAGTGAATCCTTGTCCAGTTTTCATTTGCCAAGGGCTAATGAGAGGAGATATCTCCAGAGTGCCTTTGTCTGAGAGTTCCTCTCAACACCCTTATTAGAACCAATGTGAGTCTCTCTAAACATCTGCTAAAGGCTCCATTCTTATCTGCTTAACTAGCTTTTTGATTACTGCCAAATCTTTAGAAACTAAAAGGCTCTTCAAAAATAAAGTACTTCAGCTAATATGCTAATAAAAACTAAAATCATAGAACAATATCTATAATTGCACATACTGATAACACAGAGACTTGCTGATCCAAGGAATTCTATAATGTGTAGAGTCTATGAATACACAGGCTCCTCCCCTCACTCTTGTTTACTCTACACTGTTTCACAAACCATTTTTTATTCCATAAGGAGACTGCTGTCTTAGAATGTAGATATTGGGAGTTGTCGTTGTTATTGTTAGTTGCTGTCAAGCTGATTTCTGACTCATGGCAACCTCACGTGTGTCAGAATAGAACTGTGCTCCGTAGGGTTTTCAAGACTGTGACCAAGGCAGATTGCCAGGCCTATCTTCCTAGGCACCTGTGGGTGGGTTTGAACCACCAACCTTTTGGCTAGTAGTCGAGCACAGAACCATTTGTGCCACTCAGGGACTCCACATAGTGGGAGTAGGCAGGATCCATTGCCAGGTGGACAGAGCTCAACACTTTAGGAAGTTCTTTGAATCAGCAAGTTTACACAGGCAGGTGAAAAGCTGTGGCTAATAACATTCTCACCTTCAGAAGTGGTTTGACTTATCTCAGAGAATAGAAGATTCAACTGAGAATGGAGGAGAACTAACATTTATAGAGGAATTTCAATATGCCAGGAACTGTGCTAAGTGCTTTATGTGTTTTGTTAATTCCAGGGGATACAGATTTTATGGTCCCCCCTTCACGGATTGAGGAAGAAAAGGAGATTCTGATAGTTTATATCACTTTCCCTGGGTCAAAGAGCTAATATAGGGCAGAATCAAGGATCAAAGCCAGGCCTTTCTGACTACAAAGCCCATGTTTAATCCCATGTACTAGGATGGCGAAGTTCCTGGGTAGTGCAAATGGTTAATACGCTTGGCTGCTAACCTAAAAGTTGGAGGTTCAAGTCCACTTAGAGATGCCTCAGAAGAAAGACCTGGCAATCTGCTTCTGATAAACCGATACATTGCTGTCGAGTTTATTCCTACTAATAGTGACCCTAGAGGACAGAGTGGAACTGCCTCATAGGGTTTCTAAGGACCACCTGGTGAATTCAGACTGCTGACCTTTTGGTTAGCAACCCAGCTCTTAACCACTGTGCCAACAGGGCTCCTCTGATAAACCAATCGTTAAAACCCTATGGAACATAGCTCTACTCTGACACACACGGGGTCACCATGAGTCTGACTCAATTTGATGGCAACTGGACTAGTACTGGAAACCCTTGTAGCACAGTGGGTAAGAGCTATGGCTGCTAACCAAGAGGTCGTCAGTTCAAATCCATCAGGCGCTCCTTGGAAACTCTATGGGGCAGTTCTACTCTGTCCTATAGGGTCGGTATGAGTCGGAATTGACTTGACGGCAATGGGCTTGGTTGGTTTTGGACTAGTACTAGGATGACTCCTTACCAATAAATATCTGCTTGCCTCTGCCAAGTCTTCCCCTACAAGGACTTCAGTAAAGACAAATACAAGAATAGGCAGAAAATAATCAGTCTCCACTACGAATGCAGAATTGTGATTGCCAATAAAGTATCGAATCCATGGAGCAACCACAGCCCAGTCCTTATGAGTTCGTGAGACAAATTGGTGTAAAGCAATTTTTAAGTAACAGTTATAATAATATCAACAGGAGAATAGGTACAATTCTAATAGAGATAACAAAGTTTTGGATAGTTGCACACCCATTATTAATAGAGTGAGTTCAGAATAGAAAAGAATCATTTTAGACGTAGAAGGGTCTGTTAGCAAAGGGTTTGAACCAGCTGAATCTTCAAATGTGACGGGGACCTGGACAGAGGCAGAGCTTGGGGAAAATGTGTGCTAGGTTGAAGGATGAGCAGGGAAGCCTATGAGAAGCATGGCTGAGGCAGGTATAAAAAAACCAAAAACCCACTGCCGTCAAGTCGATTCTGACTCATAGTGACCCTATCGGACAGAGTAGAAGTGCCCCATAGAGTTTCCAAGGAGCACCTGGAGTGTTCGAACTGCCAACCCTTTGGTTAGCAGCCATAGCACTTAACCACTGCGCCACCAGGGTTTCCAAGGCATAGACCTCCCCAGTTAGTCTTTGGTCCATATCTCCAGGAAAGTGCCTCTTCAGGTCCCATATCACCTTTCTTTTTTTTTTCTTTTAAATTTTATTTATTTTGTTGTTGTTGTCGAGAATAGACACAGCAAAACATATAGCAGCTCAACAGTTTCTACATGTACTATTTAATGATATTGATTATATTCTTCGAGTTGTAAAACCATTTTCATCTTTCTTTTCTGAGTTGCTCCTCCCTCGTTAACATAAACTCACTGCCCCCTTAGGTTCCTGTCTAATATTTTCAGTTGCTGTTGTCAATTTGATCCATATAGATAGTTCTCAAAAGAGCATGCTGCTCAAGGCAGGCCTTTTTAACTAGCTAAGCTAAACTACTTCAGGGAATATTTTTGCTTTAAGGTTTAAAGATTATCCCAGGGCAAAATTTTCAGGGCTTCATCCACCATCCATGGCTCCAGAAAATCTGGAGTCCAGGAAAATTTGAAATTCTGTTCTACATTTCCCCCTTTTTGATCAGGATTCTTCTACGGAAACTTTGAACAAAATGTTTGGTATGATAGCCAGATACCATCCAGTTCTGGTCTCATGGCCAAGGAGGCAGCTGTTCATGGAGGCAATCAGCCACACGTTCCATATCCTCCTATTCCTCACCCTCCTTCTTTCTCTGTTGCTCCAGATGAATAGAGACCAATTGTCGTGTCTTGGATAGCTGCTTGCAAGCTTTTAAAACCCCAGGCACTTCTTGGCTCTGCTCCTTATTTAAAAATCAAAAAGCATGTGGCCCTGTCTGTACCTCTATTTTTTCCTCATTTATTTAGACACAACAATTATTTGACAGAGGCAAAAGAAAAATGGTGAAAAGTTGTTTTTAAGTTACATGCAATTCTAAGACAAAATTTTCCATATTGTAGCAAAATCTGTGGAATGACTAGACCAATAGGCAGGAAACAAAAAAAAAAAACCAAGGGAAAAAAAAAAGGTTCTACGGCAAATAGATTAGGGCTGGGTTATAGAAAGTCAAACTAATTCCTTTACTGCAGGACTTCTCAGAGCCTTTATTATTCCAATAACATTGTGAACCTCTTTTACAGAAATATCACCATTTAAAGGTTCTTTCTTCCCTTGGGAAACAGTTGGAATTAACAAATTTTGGCTATTGGTTATTATTCTTAAGTCAGTTACATCAAGCTCTGTAGGTCTAATAGCAAACTACTCAGAGCGAAGATTGGGTAATGCCAAAAAAGTCATTTGCAGAAAGCCCCTTCTTTGGGAGGCTGCTGGCTTGTGGCCATGTTTCTGGTAGAAAATAGACAACAGCTTTGCCCTTCATGTCCTATAGGAGGCAAACGGGCTGTGCTTGGACCTCTCCCTTGATTCCATATTAGATGAGGTGAGTTATGCAGGAAGTCACTGAGGGCCACGAGGCCCTGCCCCAGGGAGGTAATAATAGGAGGTCTCGGAACAGTTTCTCTCTTTAAACGAGTATCTCATGGTGCCCAAGCTGCCTGGCTCTGAGTTTTAGGAAAACCTTTTTTTCCTGCACCAGGACCAAATATTTATTTATTTTGTCTCCCTAATCTCCCTCAAATAGGACAGGAACTTTTTCAGTTTGCTATCTATTGTGTTACTAATACATGAACAGTGTCTCATATATAATAGATGCTTAATAAACACTAATTGAGTAAAATTTACAGACATTTCCACCTCAGAGCTCTTGGAGTGTCCCTTTGCCTTGAATGTTGTCTGTGTATCCCCATGGCTCTCTCCCACACTTCCGTTCAGCCTTTGGTAAAATATCCCTTCCTCAGAGAAGTCCTCCCTGTACACCTCATCTGAGAGCAGTTGCCATCTCCCTCTTTCCCTACCTAGCTTTAATTTTCTTCATAGCATTTATTCTTAGCAGATGTTTTGTTATTTATTTATGTTTATTGCCTTTCTCCCATTTCCAGAGTGCCTGTAACATAGCAGGTCCTCGATAAATATTTGTTAAAAGGATGAAGATAGACTGAGAATTAGACTTCTGCGTGTCCTAAACTTCTGGTATTTTTAGCATATTTGTATTATCTCACAAGCTTGCATGTAGTCAATGCTCAGAAAAGCTGGATTCTAGAAGTGTGTGTGTGTGTGTGTGTGTGTGTGTGTGTGTGTGTATGAGAGAGTGAAGAAGAGAGGGAGAGAGAGAGTGGGGAATAGTTGTCACTAAATATTACTGACCAGGAATAGAGTCTCATAGTCATATATTTGCCATTCATCTCAGATATACAGACAAGTGAAGACAGAGGGATGGATAGAGGAGAAAGGAGGTGTGAATAGAGGAAGAGAGAGAGGGAAAAGAACAGAAGTTCAAAGAACACGAATTCCGTGGAACTTGGGACAAGGCCCTTTAACATGGCTGGGGATGCCAAGCTCCTTGACTGCCTTTGTCATGATGTAGTCTTCTGAACAGAGTCTTTCAATTTCTTTTCTATATTAAATGAAATAAAGGAGAAACATTGTTTTATAAGAACCGCCAATCTCATCTCCTTCCAAAAGTGTTCCTTCTGGATTCCTGTAATGCTAAAAGTCCAACCCACAGCATAGTATATGTGAAAAGCTACCCAAAGATAGACAGACCTGGGCTCTGAGCCCCACTTCTGCCATGTAGTAGTGCTTGATCTTGGGCATAATCTTCTATTTATCCAATCATTAATCAAATCAAGCATTCATCCATCCATCCACTGATTTCATTCCACTTAAGAATTTAAAGAATTAAAAGTGGCTCAGTAAGTTAAATTCTCTGTTTTTTTTTATCTGTAAAGGGGTATGATAGCTACTCTCTTGTGTTATTCAGTTGATTTTTTAAAGAAATTATGAGACATGCGTAAGTCAGTGCCTAATGGTTAATGTCTCTGGATAAACATTAGTGCATTTTCCACTGTACCGCTCCCCAACTCGTTAGATATATACAAGCACACACATATATTTTATAAAGCATATGTATATGTGCTTGTATAGTACACACACTTACACTGTCTCATACTCTAACCATGAACGTACATGTCTTATTCCCCAAGGGGCACATAAATGTCTCAAGGCCAAGGACTATACCTTACACACTGGCTCCCTTATAGCGTGGAGTTGTGCGCATAGTTCAGAAAGATATCTTTAGCTTGCAGTTGACACATATTCAGATAGCTATCAATGTTTCTGCATTTCTCCCTCTCTTACTCTGAGGATTCTTTCAAGTAATCCAGGTGTCTTGGGAGAATTAGTCATCAGCCACAGCATGTACTCTCCATGGAAGATGGGCAGGGAGGGGGGCGTGGCTACTCTTCTCAAGGACCCACTGACTTTTCCGTTTCATGGGCTCGGTGAATTTGGCCAGTTCTGCTGAAGCATGAGTAATGCTCTGACCCTCCCTCATGTCCTGGCCAAGCCCTGGGGAGCCGCCAGTGAAGAAGACAAACCAGAAAAGCAGCAGCAAACTCGGCTCCTCCCCAGAGCCCTTTAGCGGGACACAGCTTGCTGGGCCAGGATGAAGGTCATTCCCGCGGCACATCCAGACGGTAAGGCTCTCCACCTATTCCCACCAGCCCCTGCAAATGCCCTATACCAGCTCTTTTACCTGCTGCAAAGGGGGGCATGTGTAGGGCAGGTGTGTCTTTTCTCCTTGGCTTTTTCTGTTCCAGGTCAGTGTTATGAAGAGCTGGACTCATTTTATTCTTTGGCTGTCTCTCTTGGACCTCGTATCTTCTAATTAAATGTTCTGAAAGCACACCTGCATGATTAGGGGAACAGAGGGAGTGACAGGGTCAATGACATATATCCTAATATATGAGGACTGTACATATGTATTGCACATACACCTATGAAGTAGTCTATACACTGTAGCTTTTCTAATTGATTTAATAGAAGTTCCTTTATAATAAGAATTAGCGTGTACTGAGGCTACACTATGAAATATGCTCTGTGCAAATGGCTTTCCATGCATGATTTTATTTCAGCTTCACTACCACCATCGCGTATTGGAGGAAAACAAGCCCTAAGAGAGGTTAAGAAATGTGCCCTAGATAACACAGCTCACAGTGTCAGAGACAGGAATTGGCCCAGGTTTGCCTTTCTGTTCCACATTCCACGTAATTCAGACTCCCATCCTGATGCTTTGGTTACACTCTCCCCTTCACCCACAAGTCCTCTCCTCTCTCTTTTACACGTGAAGCTTTTTGCCACAGCTTAAGAAATCTATAAAAACAAACTTTCTAAAACTTTCCACAATTCATTGCTCAGGCAGAGCTCCCCAAATCCCTACCTAAGGACCTCCACGATGGTGTGCTTTTTACTGCATGTTTCAGCTATTTATATGCTTCTGTTATTTTTTGTGGAGTCCCCGGTTTGTACAAACAGTTAAAGTGCTTGGCTACAAACCAAAAGGTTGGGGTGCATGTCCACCCAGAGGCACCTCACAAGGAAGGCCTGGTAATCAACTTCCAAAAGATCAGCCGTTTAAAACCCTATGGAGCACAGCTCTACCCTGACACACATGGGGCTGCCATGAGTGGAAGTCGACTTGACATCAACTGGTGTTTTTGTTTATTTCTTATAGAATTGAACGCTCCTTCACAGGAAGATCTGTGCTTCATTTATTTTGTAGCCCTCAGAGTGCATTAGAGAGGGCATTAAATAAATGACCAGGAGAGGGAAGGAAAGAAGGAAACGAAACAAAACGAAACTTTTGAGAATTGGAAGTGTAGCATGTCACATCAAAGGATGTTAGAGACATGTTGGTTGTTAACCAAATTGTTTAGCTTTTCTCCTGGGCACACAGGGAGGCTACCTTTCAGTCAGTGGAGGCCTAGTAGTTGTGTGCCACTCCCAGGCCTGGCCCACATAAACCTCCCTCTCAACCCTCCACTCTGTCTACCCCATGCCTGCTGAACATTCATGCTCATGGTGACTTTGGAAGCCGTTTGCTGATGATGTCAGAATCTCCATCAGCCTGGGTCCCTGAGTGACTGTTTGGAGCAGTGCCTGCCTCCCCAGCCCACACTGTCACTATCAGTGAGCGAGAAATAAACTTGTCTTGTGTAAACCCATTAAAATTTTAGAGTTTATTTGGTATAGCAGCTGCCCATATTGTAACTAATACAAAGGTGAGAGTGTACAATTATTAAACAAATATCAAAACATTTAAGGAGAAAGCTATAAGACTAATATGGTCTAGCGTCAGCTCTTTACAGACGTGCAAACTGACATCATTGCCCATTACCTGGTATAAAAGGAGGGATGTGCAGGGCTGGTGTATCTTTTCTCCTTGGTTTTTTTTGGTCAGACTCAACATTCAAGGTGGTCTGAACATTTTTCCCCTTCCTTGGCTTCTTTTTGAGATCACAATCTTGAATGAACTGGTCAGAAAGATCATCTGATTTGGGCAGGATACCAAAAAAAAAAAAAAAAAAAAAAGGCAACATGAATAAGAATCCAGTACAAACTGGTTGGTTTCCAGTTACGCCTGATGATAGGGGTAGAGACTACTCGGTCTGAAAAAGAAAAGTAAGTATTATGGCCTCTTCTACTGAGGGCTTCAGTAGTCTTTCATGAATAGAATAATAAAATGGAAAACTAGAATTAAGTTAAGCTCCAAATAAGGAGAACTCAAATGGATTGGGTAATCAAGGCAACGAGAAACTTTTAAAATATAGTGAGGCAGGCCACAGTGTGAGTTTGAGCTAAATTCCAGTGGGAGAACAGATTCTCTGTGCAAAAATGCTCCTTCTCAATTTCCTGTGCTCAAGGCTTCTTCCCTTTGGAGACCCCAGAGCCAGTATGTAACCTTTTGCTCTCGTTGGTCTTGGAAGTTTCCATAGGGTTCTCAGGGAATTCCTCACTCGCTTTCATTTCTGTGGCCAGCCAAATCCTCCTGCTGATTCCCAGGTAAGAGTTAGCATTTACATTTTCACTACCCCCTGGCTTTGCAACTCTCCTACCCAAGGTCTTATTTGTCTTCTTATTTATTAGTTTGCTTTTCTGAAGACTCTACTTTACGCCGCTAGAGCTTTGGAAGCCTAGGTTCTACATCATATTCTTCAGGAGTTGTTCTGGTAATTCATCCAATCTGATCACTCCTTGCCAATTAAAGTGTTTGCTCTGCTCTGTCTTATCCCTCTCTGCTTTTGTTCTGTTGCCCTCCTTTGAATTCCTATACCATTGTTCACAGCACTTATTTATCGCTCTATAATGATTTACCTCCCCAGAGCCTTCCTGGAGGTTAAGGATTCTATCATTTTCATAATTTGCTCTTCATTGCTTCTCTCTCTAGTAGGTACTCAGTAAATGCATGGGAAGTGAATGAGTAAGCGGAGTTTCACCTGGGTTCACATCCTGACTCTGTCATTTGCTATTTTGATCAACTTGGACATTAATTTCTATGAATTTTAATATTCCATATTTTCAAAGTCAGGATAATATTAAATCACTGTATGTGTGTGTGTGTGGATGTGAGAGAGAGACAGTCACAAAGGAATTCCCTCCCTTCCCCATCTTCATGTTTCTTTCCATATTAACTCCAGTCCTGGGTATTTTTTCTCATTTTCTGAATATCCACAGAATTTTTGCTCAGGTATCACCTGAAAAAGATGATCTGATTTTTCTTTCTGCATATGTCTTCTCTCCCTTTTTTGATGACAGGTCTTGTCTTTCGTCTCCTTAGCAGTAATAAATGCTTGTTGAATGTATTCGTCAGTGAAGGGACTAAAATACCTTATGTGTAAGGAACTATTCTGTTAGGATTCAAAGCAGTCGCAAGGCAATGAAGCTATTTGTCTCATCTAGAAACTCTAACTATGCCTGAATACAGTCTGGCTATATCTATAAATATGAATGAATATGGGAAATGAAGAGATTAACTGGATCTTTTCGTCCCCTCCCTTCAGCTTCTTCCTTCCCTCCTCCCCTCCCTCTTTCTCTCTTTTTACTTTTATCTTTTAGAAAATATTCATAAATTTACAAAATTATTCTTTAAAACCTTGAGGATTAAATGATAAATCAGTGTCAAACCTTTTCACTTTAGTTTTATGAGTCTAGACCTAGCCTGTGCCTTGATTAATTTATTTATTCGATAGATATTGATTAAGCTCCTACTGTATTTTTTTTTTAAGTATGTTTTTTTCGGGTGTGCCAGGCTTTGTGCTAGCTTCCAAAAATAAAAGGCCAAGTGAAAAATGGTCCTTGCCTTCAATTTATGTTTAAGTTATTGGGCTTTATGTCTGGACGGTCCCTTATTTTAGAATACTCAACATGACATAAGGAACCCACCATTAGAAATATTTTGTAACCCTAGCTCATTATGCCTGCATCATCAAAAGGTCACTATACTTAACTGTAGAAATCAAATGGCATTCTCTTTAGCCACTTCTAATATTTGCTTTCACCTAAAATCATTTTGATTTCATGCAATCACTTCAATTCCATAAACATTTATTGAGGTTGTTATGTGCAAAGCAATGGATTGCATGCTACTGAGTTTACATGCACAAAAAAAAGGGAGGTGGTAGGAGGAGCTTTTCTGAGCACCACCTACATACTAGGCTATTTCACATACATTTCATACAGGGAACCCCGGTGGCATAGTGGTTAAGTGCTACAGCTGCTAACCAAAAGGCTGGCAATTTGAATTCATGAGGCGCTCCTTGGAAACTGTATGGGGCAGTTCTATACTGTCCTATAGGGTCACCATGAGTTAGATGGCAACGGGTTTGGTTTTTTTTTTTTTTTTTGGTGCTTTACCAGCTGTTAAATATCATCCCTGAATACATTATCTCATTTAGCTCTCACAATGAGCCCACAGGGAAGGTACACTCTCATCCTCAATGTGCAGATGAGAAAACTGAAGCCCTGGATGCACTGCTGGTAGTCAAGGGGATTGGAATCCAACCCAGGCTCTAAGGACTATGGGCCTTAATGCCTGGCTAAAAACAATGTTTAAAATTTATGGCTGCATAGCTCAGTTAATTCCTTCCCCCCCGCCGCCTTTTTTCACACACCATGGACATTTGCTGAATGAATGAATGACGCTTAGAATGGACGCTGCCTAGCTGTGGGGACTGCGGAGATGCAGGCTAATACGGGCCTGACGATATCCTACTCAGAGAGCAAGACTTTTGTTTCGATTTTGACTTTTACTTCAATTGCACTTTTTTCCCATTTTTTTTGTGAGAAATCCTGGAACATAAAATATCTTGATAGCAAATGGAGACAGGGGAAAGGAAGGGGGAGCCGTAACCAGATGAGGCATAAACAAAGGCTATGAATATGCAAGAGGCCCATTCATCAAAAGTCTGAGTGTCTCATTTTTAGAAATGGGTAGAGGCAGAAATGTTTCTGGTATTTTCATTACAAAGGTTATGCAAAAAGTCAGTTCTGGAAAGGAAACAGATTGACAATAAAGCAGAAAAAGGCTATTTAAAATTCTGTCTTGATAGGCAAAGTGAGATATTTGAAATATTTTATTGGCCCTGCACATGGGGTGTAAGTGTGCCGGAAAATACTGGAGACAAGCAGCGCTGCCACATTCCATTTATTGCCTCAGAAATGCTCTGCTTGGGACTCCGTCCGACCCAAAAAAGAGGACGATGCCTTTTCTTGCTCTTTTTAACCCTAATGAACTTCTCTCCAGTGCTTCAGCTAATATTTGCATGGCAGACCCCACAGACTCATGGCTGTTTGCCTGTCCATCTGGTGCTGGCTGGCACCAGAAGGCGTCGCCTATCGGGTTTCAGAGGGCCTCCTCTGACCGGCCTGCAAACCAATGGCCGAAATGCCCCCTTTCTGATCCTACCACTGACATTCATGCTGGAACATTTACCCAAATGGCTGCAACGAGGGTCTAGCTTGTCCAGTCTGTCTTCTGAGAGCTCCAGGGGCTGCATTCGCTCAGTTGACATCATCAAAGGAGGGTGAGTATGTGTAATTCTTCTCCAGCGCTGCCAAAGTGTAAGAGTCCATGAGTATACCATTTATTTACTAAATAAATATACTTTTTTTATTGAGTAAAAAAAAAAAGAGTACTTACTATTAAAACTCCTGTTCTTCAAGTCAGCTTCCGATGCTTAGCTATAAGAAGCTCCAAAGTTTGAGATTTAAGCCAAAATAGAATTAATCCCTCTCTCTCTCTTCCTCTTTCTCTTACGTACGCGCACGCACACACACACACACACACACACACACACAGGTATTTTGGTAATAGGCACTTATCAAATGTTAAATATTTGCCCTCTGTCAGAGACACTTTGAGAGTTCAGAACAAACACTTGTCAAGTCTGCATTAGAATGAGTTAGCTGAGCTACAGAAAATCTAGTTTAGACCTTGCCTATATTTTCTCTCTTGAGTTCTGCAAAGTAGGATTATGCCCACTTCACAGATGAAGAAACTGAGGCTCAGAAGGTCACATTAATTTATTTAGTCACACCTCTATTAAATAGCCAAAGCTGGATTCAAATCCAGTTCTGCTGATTTCCATTACATTCCTGAGCTCTTAAAAACAAAGGGAATCTTTTGAACCAGAATTGAACCAGGCTTCTGATTTTCTACCATTATATCCTATTACCATAAAATAATGAGACTGCCTCCCATCCAGTTTACCGTGGTGGTAGAGACATGGTAGGAGGAAATCTAGGTCTAGAGTGGAGCTTTATTATTTTCTCCCTACAGATTCCTGACATTAGAGCATCATTCCTGGACCACATATCCACTGAACTTTCCAGAGCTATTAGTTGTTGCCATTGTCCAGGAGGAGTGAAAATTCAGCACAGCCATGTGTCTGGTCTGAATCAGAAATGCATTGACTGAAATTTATAAGGAGTCTTTAAAGCCTGCCTAGATTCTGTTTCTTGAGTTTCTGATAATTCGTTACTCACTTTTTTTTTTTTTTTTTTACCGTAGCCAGGACAGTTGGAGAGGAATTAATGAGATTACAATGATACAACTGATTCTTTTTTCTTGAGATTCCTGGGTCACTGTCTTACAGATGACTGCACAGATCAGTTGTGCTAACATTTCAAGCTCAGAGAATTAGTCCAACTCAATTGTCTTCTGGGGAATAAGCTAGTCTTCTTTGGGAAGGCTGGAGGGCCTCTCTCCTGACAAGCTGAGATCACTGCACAGCAGATGGAGCCATTAACTGATCACTTGAGTCCGGCTTTTAGTGTCACTTTGAGCTGACAGATTTTTCTGAGTGACTTCAGCAGATATCAATTCAGACTATTGTTTTTAGCGTATGTACAGAGCTATTGCCAACTCCCTAGGACCAGAAGGAAGTACGTTGTTGACTTGGGTTGGGCTAGCCCATACCGGCTTGAGTGGAGGGAAAAGAATGGAAACATCACTAGGCATGCGTGGGCTCAGTGTTGAGGTCTGAAGGCAAAGTCACGGGCTGGTCTCATGGACCGACTTAACCAATCTTCCCCCCTTTTCAACAGATGGTCATGGGCCCAGATTTAAGTGCTAAAAGTCTCCCCATGGAAGATCTGATTAAAACCTTCATTCTCCAAAAGAAGCAGCTGAGGCTTAAAGAAGTTAAAATGACCTACCATTAGTTACACAGTTAGGGTCAGAGTCAGCACTTGAACTTAGCCCCCCTACCTTCTACTCTAGGCCCTATCTGGGATTAGTATTCCTCCAACAGGTAAGTTGTTCTTTGTACTTGGACCATATGGCTGCTCCCATATGCTCAATGGAGTCTCTGGGTGGCACCAACAGCTAAGTGCTCGACTACTAGCCAAAAGGTTAATGGTCTGAACCCACCCAGAGGCACCTCAGAAGAGAGTTGGCAATCTGCTTCTGAAAGCTCATAGCTTTGAAAACCCTGTGGAGCAGTTCTACTCTGCACAGATGGGGTCGCCGTGAGTTGGAATTGACTCGATGCAACTACCAACAATAACAACATGTGCCCAATAGCTAGATATTTCATTTGAACTTGGGGTTCAAGTCAAGTAGACCTAGGTTAAATTTCACCTCTTTTTTTACTAACAAGCCATATGAATTTGATGAAATTGCTAAGCCTTAGTGTTATAGTAAGGGTACACAGAGCTCAAGGGCAATGTGATAATTCTTGCCCTCTCTCCCTCCAAGCTATTGTAGCTATGCTAGAGTTTGCAAAGGCTAGTGTCTTTGTAGGAGACCCTGGTGGTGTAGTGGTTAAGAGTTATGGCTGCTAACCAAAAAAAGTCAGCAGTTCGAATCCATGAAGAGCTCCTTGGGAACTATGGGGCAGTTCTACTCTGTCCTATAGGGTCACTATGAATTGGAATTCACTTAATGGCAATGGGTTTAGTTTTTTTTTTTTTTTTTCAAAGTATCTTTGTAAAGACTCTGGTGGTGCAGTGGATAAGTGTTTGGCCACTAACTGAAAGGTCAGTGGTTTGAACCCACCAGCTACTTCGTAGAAGAAAGATGTGCCAGTCTGCTTTCATAAAGATTTACAACAGTTCTTTTCTGTCCTACAAGGTCGCTATGAGTTGGAATCAACTGGACGGCAGTGGGTTTGGTTTTTTGGTTTAGTATTTTTATGGTGTTCCCATAGACTGACACCCAGGGACATATGTCTTTCTTTGTCCTCTACTCTTACCTTCAGTTTTCTTATCTGTAATACAGTGATAATACCTGCCTCATACAATTACTGTGAAGATTAAATAGGATCGCTTTATGCTTTGCACACAAATTGTAGGCACTGAGTAAATGGCAGATATTATATAACATTGTCTATAAGGTCCCTGGGTGGTACAAATGGTTTGTGCTTGACTACTAACATACTAACATAAAGGTTGGTGATTTAAGCCTACCCAGTGGCACCACAGAAGAAAAGCCTGCTCTGCTTCCATAAAGATTTCATCCAAAAAATCCTATGAAATAGTTCTACCCTGTAGCACATGGGGTCGCCATAAGCTGGAATCAGCTCAATGGCAGAGTTTTATACTATATCTGACTAGTGAAGCTCAGTTGTATAACTGAAAATCTCTAAAAAATGATTGAGTCTTTCAGTTTTTACCTAGATGCTGAATCATGGGAAGACCAGCCATCATCTGAGCAAAATGACTATTGCCCTCCTGCACCCAAGAGTGGGGAGCCCACCCTCGGAATTTGAATTGTGCAAGGATCAGTTCAACATGTCACAAGTCTCTGGACCAGGTGAGGGCAAGCCTGTATTAGTTACAAAACTGACACACACTTGCTCTACCAGACAACACATGTTGTTTATGGGGGAGTAATATTTTTAATGGGTGTGATTAGCAGGATGATGGTGTGACTCATTGAGCCTCTGTTTTGCTAGGGAGCTGAGAGATGATTTCCAGATCTTAAATTTTACATTCAGAAAATTCCCAGGGCTGGGCAGGGCTATGATTTGTCCACAGGGATTAGAAAAGACTTCCATCATAGATGATGTCATTATGGCTTTCTTGGCAGAAAACCTTCACACAAAGGAAAGGGCAATGGAGGGGGGAGATATTTAGAGTATAGCATCACCTTATTCATAACTGTCATTTTACCTGCCCCTTGAATGTTTGCATACAATGATCTCATCTGTCTGCCCACTCTCCATTTCTACCCTCAGTGAGAAGAGATGCCCTTTTATCATCAAGCCATTCATTGTAAGACATGGACTGGTCTAATCTTTGAACTGAGAAATGGAATATTTGCACTTCCTATTCCCAACTCTCCCATGCATTCTCCTTTTTAATTCACTTTCCATCAAAAGTAGGTGCCATCTCTGCACGAGCAAAGGGATGCTGGTCTTGTCAACCTGCCCAGGGAATGTTAGGTTTCTGTCTCAGCAAAATAAAAAAACTGGTCCCCATGGAGTTGATTCCAACTCATGGTGACCCCATGTGTATGAGAGTAGAGCTGTGTACCATAGGGTTTTCAATGACTGATTTCTCAGAAGTAGATTGCCAGGCCTTTCTTCCAAGGTGCCTCTGGATGGACTCAAACCTCCAACGTTTCAGTTAGCAGCTAAGCGTGTTAATGTTTGTACCACTCAGGGACTCTACCTCAGCAGCTTCATGTAATTTAGGGACATTCTTAGGCAGCAGCTTCTTTTTTCACACCTAAATACCTGGTCCCCTGGCTTTTTAGATTCCAGCCAGAAGCTAGGACCTTAAGAGAGGTTTGTTGACTCACACTTCACATTTGGAGGTGTTCCTTTAGTACAAAGATTTGTGTGTGACCTCTTTAACTTTCTCTGTCCACCCATTGGTTCAGCTTGGTCTCTGAATTTCAATACTCACACAGTGGATGACTTGGACTGCCACTATGGTTGTCAATATAGGCTCACTCCCCCAACCTGAAAAGTCGGGTGCCAAATGTGCTGTGAAACCAGAACGTTTTGATTATGTAATACCCCCGAGGAGTCTCAGGAAGCACTGGCAATCACCTCCATTAATATTTCCAAAGCAGAAATGTAAATATTCACGCCAAATGACACAATTAAAGACTACAAAAGACTCAAACGCTTTCAGGTCAGGTTTTGCTACCATGTAAGTATGTGCTTTCAAAAGAAACCCAACTTTCGATTTTCAGAATTTTTTCAGATTTTCAAATAGAAGATAGGAACTGTGGATATGCATTTTTTCTCTTGTTGTTTGAAGGAATGTGGGTGGTTCAACCGTAACATATACAAGAGACCAAGTGATATGACTTCAGGGATTTGAGGGAAGTTTTTAGGATTACAGATGCTAAACTCTTATATCTTCCTCTTGTTAATACTTAAATTTTTTTTCACAAGGGACAAAGCCTTTCTTATCACAGAGAAACCCTTGTAAATGCAAATACCACTGAGAGAGGAAATAGATTAACTGATATCACAATACACAGGGGTTGTTAGTGACAAAGGTCACCTTCTCTTTTGAGAAAAGTAACTGAAAGGGCCAGGGAACTGGGCACTGGTAAGAACTCCACTATGTTGTGGATGACAGACACACCTGAGCAGCCTGTGGAAACTGCGGGCTCAGTGGGTCAAACAGTTAAGCACTTGACTACTTGCCAAATCCAGCCAGAGGCATCTGGGAAGACAGGCCTGGTGATCTGCTTCAGATAGGTCGCAGCCTTGAAAACCCTATGGAGCACAGTTTTACTCTATACAGTTTCAGTCAGAATCAACCCCATGGCAGCTAACAACCACAAGCCTCAGAGCTGTTCCCTATTTGAGGAGGTCAGTAGTGCCATCTCTGTAGCTGAAGAAAGATTACAGTCAGTCCAGCTTTAGGTCAGAAACTTGGGTAGGCACTTTGCTCTTGGTCTACAATGCTGAGTGGGGTTCTCATTTGGCTGCTAAAGTACGTAGTTTAGCTCACGGACCGAAAATTCCTCAATGACTGCAAGCATTTGATGGTGTGAGCTAATATGAGGTAGAAGCAAATGTTTGGCTCTCTATACCACTTTCTAGCTGGGTGAACTTAGGAAAGTTACATATCCTCTTAGAAACTTAGTTTCCCCAGCTGTAAAATGGGGAATGTAGAAGCTCTTCTCCAGGGCTGGTGAGAGTATTGAAAAGTGTGTGTAAAGTACGCAGCCCAGGTTCTAGCACCTGCTAACACTTCAACAAGTGTTAGTTGACTTCTTTGCTTTTTGGGTCCTCCCCTTGTTATTATCGTATGTCTATCTAAATTCAAAACCAGAATCTTCTACTCGTCTCATCGCTGGCCTTCCCGGAAGCTAACAATGAGGTTAGTATACCCTAAGGAACAAACCAACTGCAGAGCACGCATGTTCAGGTCTAGGGAAAGCGGTAATGGAGATTCTCAAATCAAGCTGATTCTTAGCTTAGATGTGCGGTTCCAAAGAATGTCCCCAAAGCCATCAGGCCCAGAATTACTTGATGGAGTAAAATGTTAGATTATGCCCACAGCCCAGTATGGTGTCTGGCTCATTTGTCCTCTGGTTACATAAAATTCATGACCTTTGTCAAATCTCTTGTTTAACTTGAAGATTAAATTTAGGTCATAAAGTACAACATTTAAAAATCCAATTTCTTCCTTCAGAAGACCTACATTTGCAGTATTCCTTGAGGAGTGACTCTTACTTAAAGTGGGACATGGAGATGTTTTTGGATAAGTATCCTTTCCCCGGTGTTGTAAAACAAAAACAACCTCTCTATTTTGTGTGAATATACAGCTGTAACAATGTTCATCTCAAAACTCTGCAATCAAATTTGCAAAAACTCAGGGCTCTTAGAGACCTCACAACCCCATCTCTCTTAGAAAAGTGACTCACAAGTGGTGACTTTTTCTGCTCCGTGGCTACCCCCAGGTAAGCCTTGCTCCATAATGCATGACCAGCTGCAACCTTCTTTGTCCCAGCAACCATAAAGAAGCTGCAACTTACTGGAAACTTGTTTTCCTCTCCACAAAAGTTCTGGGAGTAAAAATTGGAAGAACTTACCAATCAGTGCAGGCCCTGGATGAAAGAGGAGAGATGGGGAGGGCGTGCTTGCTCACTGAAGCCGGGCCTGGCTCCTCTGCTGCTCTGCTGCCTGGCTGCTGCTGCTGCTGCTTCAGCTCCTCTTATCTAGGGAACAGCTGCTGCTGTTGCCATGGGGATGCTCTGCTTCTCAGGCGCCAGGGCCAGGGGGATGGAGTGGGAAAGAGGACTCACCTCGCCTCCCCTGCTCTCCACTGCAATAATTGTCCATTAAAAATACAACCCACAGAGCCATGCTCTGAGTACTAAGTGTGCACTCCAGAGAAATCCAGACAGACTAGCTAAGTCTTTTCATCTCCATAACAAACCTACGAAGTAGGTTTTCTGGCCTGACTTTGCAAATATAGAAACTGAGGCACAGAGAGATTAAGTGCCTTGCCCAAGAGGTCCCCTTGCTAATTTTGGCCATCAAATCTATTTGATTTAAATTCAGAGTACTGTCACTTACCACTGCTGCTTTTAGAATAATACCGTGATGAAGAGAAGGAGGATAATAGTAGTAATTGCTGACATTTACATAATGCCTCCCATGTGCCAGGCGCTCTTCCAAACACTATACATATATCAACTCATTTAACAGCCTTGGGAGACAAGCTACTGTCATCATCCCCATTTTACTGATGAGGAAGCTGGAGCGTAGAGTTGTTAAATTATCTGCCGAAGGTTGCACCACTAGTAAATGGTAGGCTAGGGTTTGATCCAAGCAGTAACATGCTAGAGTCCATGCTCCTAACTACTTTTCTGTGCTTCTCACCAGAGAGCATTTCAAAGAGAAATAGCACATAGCAAAGAGATACAGCCTCTAACTATACAGGTTAGCCTGTGGAGGCAGGAAAATTTTGTTTCCTCAAAGGAACTAAGCCAAATGTTGCAATATTAAGAATACACACACATTCCATGAAAGGCTTGGGACCAAAGGGTATTTAAACAAAAATGGAGGAAAAGAGTCTTTGTTTCAGATAAGCTCACTGGAGGAAAATGTTCCGTCCTGACTGGAGGAGCAGTCATTTGTAGTCACTGGTCTGGACACTAAGAGCAGGGAACTCAGCCTGGGGGAAATGTAGACTATAAGGTCTTTAGATCCCCGAGGGCACCCAAAAGGCCACCCACCAATGACCCCCAAGGGATAATTTCTCTCAGAGAAGTATGGGTGCTTTCCCTATTTTGTTTCTTTCCTTCCCAGGGCTGCACACAGTACAGGGCCTGAGCAACCCCTGTTTGGTTTCAACTACTTGGTATTTACTGACAGGGGCTTAGTTGACGCCTTCTTCCCATTTCCCAGCATCCTAAATAATAGGACTGGAACCCCAGTAAAGTCATCTTTAGGTAGACTCCAAGGTTAAAATGTTTTCAGAGACCTCAGTAACAAATCACTAGGGAGTGGACTTCCTTTTCTGATCTATTTTGTCTTGGTTCTCATTGCAACCTCCTAGAGAGAGGTGTTGTTGTTGTTGTTGTTAGGTGCCTTTGAGTTGGTTTCAACCCATAGTGACCGTATGTACAACAGTGCCCTGTCCTGCTCCACCCTCCCAATCGTCGTTATGTTTGAGCCCATTGTTGCAGCTGCTATATCAATCCATTTTGTTGAGGGTCTTCTTCATGGAGATGGGGGCTGCCGAAAGGTAATGTCCCTGGCTAGCAAGGAAAGCCCCTAGGTGCTGAGGCAAAGTCCTTAGAAACAGCTCTATGTTCCAAACTCTGTACTTCACCTTCACATCGGCAGATTTGTTAGCCAATGGGTTAGCAGCATCTTCCCTTCCACACCTGAGTGGAAAAGATAAACTTCTTCCTAAACTCTTACATTCTTTTTTCCTTAATTAAAAAATTTAAAATATAGATAATTGTAGACTCACATGCAGTTCTAAAAAATAATACACAGAGATCTCCTGCACCCGTTAAGCAGATTCCCCCACTGGTGACCTCTTGCAAAACTACAGTATAATATCACAACCAATATATTTATACTGATACAATCAATATAAAGAACATTTCCATCATCACAAAAAATCCCTCACGATGCCCTGTTATACCCACACCCAGTTCCCTCCTGCTCCCACTAACTCCTTAACCAGGCAACCACAAATTTTGTCTCCATTTCTATAATCGTGCCATCTCAAAAATGTTATATAAATGGGAGCATACAGTATTTAACTTTTTGGGATTGGCTTTTTTCACTTAGCATAGTTCTCTGGAGATTCATCTAGGTGGTTGTGTGTATCAGTAACGGATTCCTTTTTATTGCTGAGTAGTGTTCCATGGTATGTACTGCAGTTGTTGAATCACTCGCCTGTTGAAGGACGTCTGGGTTGTTTGTTCCCAGTGTTTGACTGTTACAAATAAAGCTGTTATGAACATTCATGTGCAAGTTTTTGTATGAACATAAGTTTTCATTTCTCTGGGATAAATGTCTAGGAGCGCAGTTGTCCGCTCGTCTGGTGATTACACGTTTACTTTTATGAGAAACGGCCAAACTGTTTTCCAGAGTGACTGTACCATTTTACATTCCCACCAGCAATGGGAGTGTAATCCAGTTTTCCCACATCTTCACCAACATTTAGTGTTGTCACAATTTTTTAAAAGTCATTTTGATAGGTGTGTAGTGATTTCTTATCGTGGTTTTAGTTTTCATTTCCTTGATGGCTAATGATGTCGGACATCTTTTCATGTACTTATTTGACACATGTATTTTCTATTTGGTGAGTGTCTCTTCATGTCTTTTTCCTGTTTTCTAATTGCATTATTTGATTTTTACCATTGAGTTTTGAAAGTTCTCTGTATATTCTGGATACTAGCCTTTCATCAGGAAATGGTTTGCAAGCATTTTCTCCCAGCCTGTAGCTTGCCTTTTTAACTTCTTAAGAGGTCTTTCACAGAGAAGAGGTTTTTAATTTTCATGAAGCTCAATTTATCATTAAATTTTTTTAAAGTGCATATAAAAAAAAATTGAGATTAATGATTTCTAAGGCTCTTATGAGAGGCTGAACGGTGTTAGGATTATTTCAGCCTGTGGATGTTAACAAACCTGTTTGCCATTTAATTTCACTCAGTTCAAAGGGAATTATTTTCAAAGAAAGAAGAGAATATGAATGCTTTATTTCTGCTTTGATTGGATATGGGTACTTCTCCCAAATTCAAGTTGCTGTTGCTATTTTTCTGGAACATTCTAAACACACTTTAATTGATTATGCCCTCCTCACTTCTTTTTTTTAAGGCAGTTGTAAACAGCAACTGAGATGGCAGATGGTAATGTAAATCTATACCTCGGAGAGCTCTAAATAACAGCCACATATGTGCAGTGCTGAAGTCAGAGACCCTTGGCCTACAGCTCTCCCAGTGTAAATGCAAGAGCTATTGTGTCAAAGATATAATTTGTAGGTCCAAGAGTCCTCTGATGAGTGGCCGAATTGACTTTTGGCTCCATTCCTGATGAATGCCTGATGGTAACCAGCTTTAAATGAGTAGATCTTAATTTTAATCACAAATATTCCATCTTTATGAATAAGGATGATCACAATGATGAGCATTTCCAGGCAATTTATTTCCGTCAATAATCTATAAAATGTCCACTTAAAAGGCTAGACTCTCCAAACCAATCTAGGGCAGTTGCTATGTCAATGGGAGATGAGGCTCCAGCTTCTCTATCCAGAGAGAAAACACGAACTATTTGAAGACTGGTTTTAGCCCAATGCTATTACTGAATTTCTGATGGTTTCTATCAGCATCTCAGAGAGGAGAACTACCTCAAATCAATAAAAAAGTCTTCTGGTAAACAAGTGACTATGTTTTGATTTGAACAGCTTTAGACAAATTAAAAAAAACTCATTACCATCGAGTTGATTCCAACTTATAGCAACCCTTTTATAGGGTAGTCGAACTGCTCCATAGGGTTTCCAAGGAGCAGCAAGTGGATTCCACCTGCTGCCCTATTTGTTAGCAGCCAAGTGCTTAACCACTGCCAGAGCCCCAGAGCCCCTGAACACATTTTAGGTCTCGGTAATTTGAGTTAATCTACACAAAATCTTATCGTCAAAGTAGGTCATTGTATCTACCACCACCACAGTCAAGCTACTGAGGAGTTCCAATAACACAGGATCCCTTGTGTTGTTATTTTAAAGCCACACCTACTTCACTCTAAACTTCCCATCCTTAACCCTTGGCAACCACTAAGCTGTTCTCCATTTCCATAATTTTGTCATTTCAAAAACGTTATATAAATGGAAGCCTATAGTAACATTTTGGATTTGGCTTTTATCACTCAGCATAATTTTCCGAAGATTCATCCAGGTCGTTGTATGTATCAATAACTTGTTCCTTTTTATTGCTGAATAGTATTCCATGATATATAAAGTTTAAGTATTCACCTATCAAAGGACATCTGGGTTGGCTCCATCGTTTGTTTATTACAAAAAAACCCTGCTCTGAACATGCACGTACAAGTTTTTATTTCTCTAGGATAAATGCCCAAAAGTGCAATTTTTGGCTCGTTTGTTACTTGCGCGTATAGTTTGATAAGAAACTGCCAAGCTGTTCTCCAGAGTGACTGTGCCACTTCAAATTCCCACCAGCATCATGTGAGTGAGTGATCCAGTTTCTCCACATCCTCCTCGCCATTGGGTGCTGTCAGTTTATTTTAGCCCTTCCAACAGGCATGCAGTGATATCTCACTGTGGTTTTAATTTGCACATCCTTGATGGCCAACGATGTTGGACATCTATCTTTTTTTCACAAACTTATTTGGCACATGTGTATTTTCTTTGGTGAAACGTCTCTTCATATATTTTGCCAATTTTCTAATTACGTGTTTGATTTTTACTATTAAGTTTTGGAAATTCCTCGTATATTCTATGGAGCTCTGGTGGTACTGTGGTTAAGAACTCAGCTGCTAACCAAAAGGCTGGGAGTTCGAATTCACCAGCCACTCCTTAGAAACCCTATGGGGAAGTTCTACTCTGTCCTATAGGGTCGCTATGAGTTGAAATGACTTGACGGCAACAGGTTTGGTTCTGGTTTTGTGTATTCTAAATACTAGTCCATTGCTGGATAGATGGTTTGAAATAATGTTTTCCCAGTCTGTAGCTTTTCATCCTCTTCACATGGACTTTCACAGAGCAAAAAGTTTTAATTTTGACAAAGTCTACCTTATCAACTTTTGTCTTTCATTGTGCTCTTGATTTCAAGCCCCAGAACTCTGCCTAGCCCTGTTTTTATTGTTGTTAGGTGTCATGTAGTCAGTTCTGACTCATAGAGACCCTAGGTACAACAGAACATAACACTGCCTGGTCCTGTACCATCCTCACAATCATTGCCGTGTTCGAGCTCATCGTTGCTGCCACTGTGTCAATCCATCTCGTTGAGGGTCTTACTCTTTTTCTCTGACCCTCTACTTTACCAAGTATGATGTTTTTTTCCAGTGATTCCTGATAACGTGTCCAGAGTAAGTGAGAAGTAGCCTTGCCATCCTTGCTTCTAAGGAGCATTCTGGCTGTACTTCTTCCAAGATAGATTTGTTCATTCTTCTGGCAGTTTTCTTCAGCAATACCACAATTCAAATGCATTAACTTTTCTTTGGTCTTCCTTATTCACTGTCCAACTTTCTCATGCATGTGAAGCAATTGGAATACCATGGCTTGGGTCAGGCATACCATAGTTCTGGAAGTGACATCTTTGCGTTTTAATACTTCAAAGTGTTCTCTTGTAGCAGATTTGTCAAATGCAAATACACCATCTGAGTTTTTGACTGCTGCTTCCATGGGTGTTGATTGTGGATCCAAGTAAAAGAAATCCTTGGCCACTTCAATATTTTCTCTATTTATCATGATGTTGCTTATTGGTCCAGTTGTGAAAATTTTTGTTTTCTTTATGTTGAGGTGTAACTCATACTGAAGGCTGTAGTCTTTGATCTTCATCAGTAAATGTTTCAAGTCCTCGTCATTTTCAGTAAGCATCCAAAATCTTCACCTATGTTTTTTTTTTTCTGAAAGTTTTATGTTTTACATTTAAGTCCATGATCCATCCTGAGCTTATTTTATATAAGGTGTGAGGTTTGGGTCTACTTGGATTATCTATTTCTGTTTGTGTGAGTTTTGGTAGAGTGTGTCTTTCAAAGAATTAGTCCATTTCATCTAAGTTATCAAATTTATGGGCATAGAGGTGTTTACATATTCTCCTATGATCTTTTCCGCATCCATGGGATCAATTAACTTCGTCTCTGAAATTAATAATTTGTGTCTTCTCTCTTTTTGCCTTCTTTAACTTGGCTAAAGATGTATGTATATATTTTTTACATACATTTTCAAAGAAAGAACTAGCTTTTGGCTTTGTTGATTTTCTCTATTATTTTCCTGTTTTCAATTTCATTGATTTCTGTTCTAATTTTTACCATTTCTTTTCTTCTGCTTCCTTCAAATTTAATTTTCTCTCCCTTTTTCTAGTTTGTAAGGTAGAAGCTTAGATAATTGATTTATATTTTTCTTCTTTGCTAATCTATGCACTCAATGCTGTACATTTTTCCAGTAAGCATTGCTTTTGCTCTATCCCACACATTTTCATTTAGTTCAAAATACTTTTAAATCTTTTTGAGACTTCTATGATCGATGTGTTATTTAGAAGTGTGTTGTTTAATCTTAAATATTTTGGTATTTTCTAGCTATCTTTCTGTTATTGATTTCTTGTTTAATTCCATTATTGTCTAAAAGCATACTTTGTATGATTTCTATTCTTTTAAATTTGTTGTTTTTCATGGTCTGTCTTGATGAACATTCAATGTGAGCTTGAGAAGAATGTGTATTCTGCTGTTGCTGGATGAAATATTCTATAAATATCAATTATATCTGGTTGATTGGTGGTGTTGTTTAGTTCAACTATATTCTTACTGATAGTCTGCCTGTTGAATCTGTCAATTGCTGATAGAGGATTGTTAAGATTATCAAGTATAATAGTGGATTGTCTATTTTAAAAAAAATTTTTATTGTGCATTAAATGTAAGTTTACAAATCAAGTCAGCCTCTCATACAAAAATTTGTATACACCTTGCTATATACTCCTAATTGCTCTCCCCCTGATGAGACAGCACACTCCTTCCCTCCACTCTCTATTTCTGTATCCATTCGGCCAGCTTCTGACCCCCTCTGCTCTCTCATTTCCCCTCCAGACAGGAGATGCCAACGTAGTCTCATGTTTCTACTTGATCCAAGAAGCTCATTCTTCACCAGTGTCATTGTCTATCCCATAGTCCAGTCCAATCCCTGTCTGAACACTTGGCTTTGGGAATGGCTTCTGTCTTGGGCTAACAGAAGGCCTGGGGACCATGACCTCTGGGGTTCTTCTAGTCTCAGTCAGGCCATTAAGTCTGGTCTCTTTGCGAGAATTTGGGGTCTGCATCCCACTGCTCTCCTGCTCCCTCAGCAGCTCATCATTGAGCTCCCTGTCAGGGCAGTCATCGGTTATAGCCAGGCACCATCTAGCTCCTCTGGTCTCAGGCTGATGCAGTCTCTGATTTATGTGCTCCTTTCTGTCTCTTGGGCTCATAATTACCTTGTGTCTCTGGTGTTCTTTATTCTCCTTTGCCTTATGTGGGTTGAGATGCATTGATGCATCTTAGATGGCTGCTTGCTAGCATTTAAGACCCCAGATGCCACTCTCCAAAGTGGGATGCAGAATGTTTTCTTAATAGATTTTATTATGCCAACTGACTTAGATGTCCCCTGAAACCATGGTCCCCAAACCCCCGCCCCTGCTATGCTGGCCTTCGAAGCATTCAGTTTATTCAGGAAACTTCAATGGTTTTAGTTTAGTCCTATTGTGCTGACCTCGCCTGTATTGTATATTGTCTTTCCCTTAACCTAAAATAATTCTTATCTACTATCTAATTAGTGAAAACCCTTCTCCCTCTCTCCATCTCTCCCTCCCCCCTCTCGTAACCATCAAAGAATATTTTCTTCTCTGTTTAAACTTTTTCTCCAGTTATAATAGTGGTCTTACACAATATTTGTCCTTTTGCAACTGACTAATTTCACTCAGCATAATGCCTTCCAGATTCCTCCATGTTATGAAATGTTTCACAGATTCATCATTATTCTTTATTGATAAGTAGTAGTCCATTGTGTGACTATACCATAATTTATTTATCCATTCATCTGCTGATGGGCTCCTTAGTTGCTTCCATCTTTTTGCTATTGTCAGCAGTGCTGCAGTGAACATGTGTGTGCATATATCTGTTCATGTATAGGCTCTTAATTCTCTAGGATATATTCCAAGGAGTGGGATTGCTGGATCATATGGTAATTCTATTTCTAGTTTTTTAAGGAAGTGCCAAATTGATTTCCAAAGTGGTTGTACCTTTTTACATTCCCACAGCAGTGTTTAAGTGTTCCAGTCTCTCCACAACCTCTCAAAATTTATTATTTTGTTTTTTGGATTAATGCCAGCCTTGTTGGAGTGAGATGGATTTCTCTAATGGCTAATGATCATGAACATTTCCCCATGTATCTGTTGGCTACCTGAATGTCTTCTTTAGTAAAGTGTCTGTTCATATCTTTTGCCCATTTTTTAATTGGGTTATTTGTCTTTTTGTAGTTGAATTTTGGCAGTATCATGCAGATTTTAGAGATCAGGTGCTGATTGGAAATGTCATAGCTAAAAACTTTTTCCTGGTCTGTAGGTCATGTTTTTACTTTTTTGGTGAAATCTTTGGATGAGCATAGGTGTTTGATTTTTAGGAGCTCCCAGTTATCTAGTTTCTCTTCTGCATTGTTGGTAATGTTTTGTGTATTATATATGCCATGTATTAGGGCTCCTAGCATTGTCTCTATTTTTTCTTCCATGATCTTTATCGTTTTAGATTTTATATTTGGTCTTTGATCCATTTTGAGTGCATTTTTGTGCATGGTATGAGGTATGGGTCTTGGTTTCATTTTTTTGCAGATGGATATCCAGTTATGCCAGCACCATGTGTTAAAGAAACTGTCTTTTCCCATTTAACTGACTTTGGGCCTTTGTCAAATATCAACTGCTCATATGAGGATGGATTTATGTCTGGATTCTCAATTCTGTTCCATTGGTCTATATATCTGCTGTTTTACCAGTACCAGGCTGTTTTGACCACTGTGGCAGTATAACAGCTTCTAAAATTAGGTAGAGTGAGGCCTTCCACTTTGTTCTTCTTTTTCAGTAATGCTTTACTTATCCAGGGCCTCTTTCCCTTCCATATGAAGTTGGTGATTTGTTTCTCTATCTCATTAATAAATGTCATTGGAATTTTAATTGGAGTTGCATTGTATCTATATATGCCTTCTGATAGAATAGACATTTTTACAATGTTAAGCCTTCTTATCCATGAGCAAGGTATGTTTTTCCACTTATGTAGACCTCTTTTGGTTTCTTGCAGTAGTGTCTTGTAGTTTTCTTTGTATAGATCTCTTATATCTCTGGTAAGATTTATTCCTAAGTATTTTATCTTCTTGGGGGCTACTGTAAATGGTATTGATTTGGTGATTTCCTCCTCAATGTTCTTTTTATTGGTGTAGAGGAATCCAACTGATTTTCATATGCTTATCTTATATCCTGATACTCTGCTGAACTCTTCTATTAGTTTCAGTAGTTTTCTTAAGGATTCCTTAGGGTTTTCTGTGTATAAGATCATGTCATCTGCAAATAGAGATACTTTTACTTCTTCCTTACCAATCTGGATGCCTTTTATTTCTTTATCTAGCATAATTGCTCTGGCTAGGACCTCCAGCACAGTGTTGAATAAGCGTGGTGATAAAGGGCATCCTTGTCTGGTTCCCGATCTCGAGGGGGATGCTTTCTAATTCTCTCCATTTAGGATGATGTTGGCTGTTGGCTTTGTATAAACGCTCTTTATTATGTTGAGGAATTTTCCTTCTATTCCTATTTTGCTGAGGGTGTTTATCATGAATGGGTGTTGAACTTTGTCAAATGCCTTTTCTGCATCAATTGATAAAATCATGTGGTTCTTGTCTTTTGTTTTATTTTTATGACGGATTACATTAATCGTTTTTCTAATGTTGAACCATCTCTGCATACTTGGTATGAATCCCACTTGGTCATGGTGAATTATTCTTTTGATACGTTGTTGAGTTCTATTGGCTAGAGTTTTGTTGAGGATTTTTGCATCTAAGTTCATGAGCGACATAGGTCTGTAATTTTCTTTTTCTATGTAGCCTTCACCTGGTTTTGGTATCAGGGATATGCTGGCTTCATAGAATGAGTTTGGGAGTATTCTGTCCTTTTCTATGCTTCGAAATACCCTTAGTAGTAGTGGTGTTAACTCTTCTCTGAAGCTTGGTAGAAAACTCTGCAGTGAAGTTGTGGGCTTTTTCTTGTTGGGAGTTCTTTTGTTATGGGTCTATTTAGTTGTTCTACCTCTGTTTGTGTTAGCTTAGATAGGTAATGTGTTTCTAGGAATTAATCCATTTCTTCTAGGTTATCAGATTTGTTAGAGTACAATTTTTCATAGTAATCCGATATGATTCTTTTAATTTCAGTTGGGTATGTTGTAATATCGCCCATCTCATTCCTTATTTGGGTTATTTGCTTCCTCTCCTGTTTTTCTTTTGTCAGTTTCGCCAATGGTTTATCAATTTTGTTAATTTTTTCAAAGAACCAGCTCTGGTCTTGTTAGCTCTTTCAGTTGTTTTTCTGTTCTCTATTTCATTTAATTCTGCTCTAATTTTTATTATTTGCTTTCTTCCGGTGCCTGAGGGTTTCTTTTGTTGCTCTCTTTCTATTTGTTCAAGTTGTAGGGATAATTCTTTGATTTGGGCCCTTTCTTCTTTTTGTATGGGTGCATTTGTTGATATAAATTGACCTCTGAGCACTGCTTTCGCTGTGTCCCAAAGGTTCTGATAGGAAGTGTTCTCGTTCTCGCTGGATCCTATGAATTTCTTTATTCCATCCTTAATGACTTCTATAATCCAGTCTTTTTTGAGCAGGGTAATGTTCAGTTTCCAAGTGTTTGATTTCTTTTCCCTGCTCTTTCTGTTATTGATTTCTACTTTTATGACCTTATGGTCAGAGAAGATGCTTTGTAATATTTCAGTGTTTTGCATTCTGCTAAGGCTTGCTTTATGACCTAATATGTGGTCTATCCTAGAGAATGTTCCATGTACACTAGAAAAGAAAGTATACTCGGTTGCTGTTGGGTGGAGTGTTCTGTATAGGTCTACGAGGTCAAGTTGGTTAATTGTGACATTAGATCTTCTGTGTCTTTATTGAGCTTCTTTCTGGATGTCCTGTCCTTCACTGAAAGTGGTGTTGAATTCTCCTATTATTATTGTGAAGCTGTCTATCTCATTTTTCAATGCTGATAGAGTTTGTTTGATGTATCTTGCAGCCCTGTCATTGGGTGCATAAATATTTAACATGGTTATATACTCCTGGTATAAAAACCAAAAACCCAGCGCCGTCTAGTTGATTCTGACTCATAGCATTGTCCTTTTAATCATTATATAGTGTCCTTCCTTATCCTTTGTGGTGGATTTAACTTTAAAGTCTATTTTGTTGGAAATTAATACTTTCACTCCTGATCTTTTCTGAGTGTTGTTTGCTTGATATATTTTTTTCCATCCTTTGAGTTTTATTTTGTTTGTGTCTCTAAGTCTATGGTGTGTCTCTTGTAGGCAGCATATAGATGGATGATGTTTTTTATCCATTCTGCCACTCTCTGTCTCATTACTGGTGCATTTAATCCATTTACATTTAGCATAATTATAGATATGTACGATTTTAGTGCTGTCATTTTGATGTCTTTTTTGTGTGTTATTGACAGTTTCTTTTTTCCCACTTAATTTTTTGTGCTGAGTAGTTTATCTTATATATTGTCTTTTCCTCTTATTTGCTGTTGTTGATTTTGTTTCTGCTGAGTCTCTATTTTTTTTTGTTGTATTTTATTTCGATGAGTGGGATAGTTAGTCTCCTTTATGGTAACCTTAGTATTTACCCCATTTTTCTAAGTTTAAACCTAAATTTTATTTCTTTATATTGCCTTGTCTTCCTCTCCATATGAAAGATCTATGACTACATTTCTTAGTCCTTCTTTATTGTTTTAATGTTGTCTTTTTTTTATGTAATAACATTGTTATTCCCGTTTGGAGCTTTTTTTTTTTTTTAATCTTAATTTATTTTTGTGATTTCCCTGTCTGGGTTGGCTTCTGATTGCTCTGTCCAGTGTTCTAGTCTTGGATTGGTAGCTGATATTATTGATCTTCTAACCAAAGAACTCCCTTTAGTATTTCTTGTAGTTTTGGTTTGGTTTTTACAAATTCCCTAATCTTCTGCTTATCTGGAAATGTCCTAATTTCACCTTCATATTTGAAAGACAGTTTTGTTGGATATATGATTCTTAGCTGGCAATTTTTTTCCTTCAATTTTTTGTGTAAGTCCTCCCATTGCCTTCTTGCCTGCATGGTTTCTGTCGAGTAGTCTGAGCTTATTCTTATTGACTCCCCTTTGTAGCTGAATTTCCGTTTATCTCTAGCGGCTCTTAAATTTCTCTCTTTATCTTTGGTTTTGGCAAGTTTAATTGTAATATGTCTTTGTGACTTTCTTTTAAAACCTACCTTACGTGGAGTTCAATGAGCATCTTGGATAGATATCTTCTCATCTTTCACGATATCAGGGAAGTTTTCTGCCAATAAATCTTCAACAATTCTGCCTGTATTTTCTGTTATCCCTCCCTGTTCTGGTAGTCCAATCACTCGTAGGTTATTTCTCTTAATAGAGTCCCACATGATTCTTAAGGTTTCTTCATTTTTAAAAATTCTTTTATCTGATTTTTCTTCAAATATATTGGTGCCAAGTGCTTTATCTTCAAGTTCAGAAATTCTGCCTTCCACTTGCCCAATTCTGCTCCTCTGACTTTCTATTGAGTTGTCTCCTTCTGTAATTTTATTGTTAACCTTCTCAATTTCTGATTGCTCTCTATGGATTCTTGTAGCTTATTAAATTTTTCATTATGTTCTTGAACAATTTTTTTAAATTTCTTCAATTACTTTATCTGTGTGTTCCTTGAGTTGTTCTGCATATTGCCTGATCTCCTTCCTAATCTCGTTCCTGATGTCTTGAAGAGTTCTGTATATTAATCTTTTGAATTCTGCACCTGATAGTTCTCGGAAGGTACCTTCATCCAGAAGATCTGTTGATTCTTTCTTTTGAGAACTAGGTGAGGCAATCATGTCTGTTTCTTTATGTGAGTTGATATTGAGTGTTGTCTCTGAGCCATCTATAAGTTAATGTATTAGTTTATTTTATGTTTGCTTACTGTAGCCTAGCTTTTTGCTTTGTTTTGATATTCCGAAATGGGTTGCTTGAGTGAGCTTGCTTGATTATTTTTGCCTTTGAAGCTCTGACATCCTTTCACCAGATGGCTAGAGCTGTTATCAGGTAGATCAGTCTAGGAATCAATTCACTTTTCTTGTCTGAATTCAGCTCAGGTGTCTAGGTAGTTGATCATCAAGTGTGTGGTACAGGCTGTGTCCTACAGTCTTGGAGGGGCAGGAGTGATTGGTATATGTACTGGTATCTGGTAGCGGCACGGCTCACGCTCTGAACAAGGCAGGGGGCTGAGAACCGTCACTCAAGTGCCTGTGAGGAAAGCATGTCCCTGTTCCCTAGTGTGCACAGGTGGGTGGGTTCTGCAGACGGACCAGTGCTTTTGGATGTAAGGACCGGGAGGTACCAGTTATCCTTGGGCCCCTGTCGTGGGTGGCTGGGTGACCTGAGTGAAGCCACCAGTCCTTATGCCCCTGATGTGGGTAGGTGAGGACCCTGTTTAACAGGCAAAGTGGTATCAAACACCCACCTCTTCACCGCATAGCTGAAACAGTTGCAGCCTGCCAACGAGGGCCTATTCTCCTGAAATAGTCCCACACAGTTCCATATGGGGGAAAGGTAGTCAAAGTCCACTGACCGTTTATGCCTGGACAGGAGCTGCTTCTGTCCTGAGCTCCTGTGGTTGGTGGAGCTGGCAAATTATCTTTCCCCCCAGCTGTGAATTTATTCCTACTCCAAGGCCAGGAGGATGGCTCCGGGCACTAGTAGGGCCTATCTGAGGCCCAGGGAAATCAACAGCCCCTGAAGCCAGCTTGGGGGCAGGGGGTGGAGTAAAATATACATGACTACTTAGCTTTTGCTGAGAGAGCCGTTCTTCTCTGGGTCTGGAGGTGTGAGTAGACTGTGTGGCTGACTGCTTCTTCCTGAGGAAACTGAAGCCAAATGCTACCACCATCTTACCACAGCCGCTCCCGGGAATGGTGGCTGAGGGATCCCAGCAATTCAGGTCTGGTAACTCCTCTCTGCTTCTGAAATTACTCTCCCTCCGCCTGCCATTTAGTCTGTTTTCTAACTTTGCCTTTGATGTTCAGGGCTCCTAAGTTGTTATAAATACAATCGTTTCACTTATTCTTTCAGGTCTTTGTTGTAAGAGGGATTGCAGGAAGTGTGTGGCTATTCCGCCATCTTGGCCCCACCCAGATTTGTCTATTTTACCTTGCAGTTCTATTGATTTTTGCTTTATATATTATAACAGGCTTTTGATAGGTACATACGCATTAAGGATTGCTATGCCTTCTTAGATAATTGACTCCTTTATCGTTATGTACTGCCTCTTTTTATCCCTCATAATTTCCTTGCTCTAAAGTTTGCTTTGTCTGAAATTAATACAACTACTCCAGCTTTCTTTTGACCAGTGTAAGCTGGTATATCTTTCTCTAACCCTTTACTTTTACTCTTTCTGTGTCTTTATTTAAAATGATTTTCTTATAGATGACATATAGCTGTTTTTTTTTTTTTTTTCATTCACATCGACAGTCTCTGCCTTTTAATTGGTATATTTGGACCATTTACATTAAAGTAGTTATTGATATAGTTGGATAAATACCTTTTATATTTGTACCTGGAAGCCCTGGTGGTGTAGTGGTTAAGTGCTACGGCTGCTAACCAAACAGTCAGCAGTTCAAATCTGCCAGGTGCTCCTTGGAAACTCTATGGGGCAGTTCTACTCTGTCCTATAGGGTCACTATGAGTTGGAATCAACTCGATGGTAGTGGGTGCTAACCAAAAGGTCAGCAGTTTGAATCCACCAGCCACTCCTTGGAAACCCTATGGGGCAGTTCTACTTTTTCCTGTATGTTCGCTATGAGTCAAAATCAGCTTGACAGCAATGGGTTTGGATTTGGTATATTTTGCAAATGTTTTCTATTTGTTGCCCATGTTCTCTGTTTCTTTTTTCTTCTTTTTTTATTATAATTATTATTTTTTGGCCTTCTACCTTTTTTTTGCCTCCTCTGGTTTTAATAGCTCATTTTATATGATATTGTCTCTCTTAGTATATTAATTATATTTTAAGATTATTTTAGTGGTTGCCCTTGAGTTTGCAATACACATTTACAACTCATTTAAGTCTACTTTCAAATAACACTATACCACTTATAACAGGTGTGCAGGTATCTTATAACAGAGTAATCTCAATTCCTCCCTTCTTTTTTATCCCCTATTATATTACTGTCATTCATTTCACTTAATCCATAAACTATAATCACCTAATATATTGTTGCTATTATTATTTTGAACAAACAGTTATCTCTTAAATAAATTAAGAATAAGAAAAATAAAGCATTTTATTATACTTTCTCTTATTCCTGCGATAATGCCCTTCCTTTCTTTATGTAGATTCAAGTTTCTGACCTGTATTATTTTCCTTCTCTCTGAAGAACTTTTTTTTAACATTTCTTGCAAGGCAAGCCTAACCTACCATTTGCTGTCGAGTTGACTCTGACTCATAGCAACCCTACAGGACAGAGTAGAACAGCCCTGTAGGGTTTCCAAGGCTGTAATCTTTATGGAAGCAGATTGCCACGTCTTTCTCCCGTGGAATGGCTGGTGGGTTCGAACCACCAGCTTTTAGGTTAGCAGCCAAGTGCTTACTACTGATGACAAATTCCCTCATTTTTTGCTTGAGATTTTTTTAATTTTTCTTTCACATTTGGAGGATAGTTTCACTGGGAGGAAAACAGAGCTCCATGGGCTTATTTCAAAATGATAGCTTTTTACTATCACCTGTCAGAATCATGACAGGAGCTTTCTCCAGTCTTCACCCTGAGAACCTGATGGGGCTCTTGGAGGTAAAACCCATCAAAGCGTGGGAATCCTCCTAAGGATGGGCCCCCAGATATTTTATCACTTCAACTAGTCCACACCTAGTTTCTAGCAGTTAGTCAACTATCTTTTAAGTCTTCTCATTAGGCTCTAGCAGCAACTTCTGCTTGCAGTAAGCTGTGATTCTTCGTATTCACCTGTCTCTTCAGTTTGGGGGGCAGTAGTTTGCTAGTACCTCAATTCTCTTCTAGATCTAAAAAGAGTTGTTGATTTTCAGTTCTTTCATCTTTTCTTTTGTCATGAGGACAGGACTGATGACTTTCAATCACTTTATAAGTTGAACAAAAACCAGACGTCCATCTCCGTCTTTTAAAAGTTCATAATCTGGAGGAAATGGGACAGGGAGGGTGGAGACAGAAGCATAACTAAATTACAATTATGTGCATTGAGTGTTCCAGCAGAAAAAATGAACCAAGTACTGTGGGGCCACAGGGTAAGAAACAAGAACCTGTTTCTGGGGAGATAAATTGGGTATTTGAATACAGGGAGGGATAGTTTTGAATGTAAGGTGTAAAAAGATAATCTAGGCTGAAAAATTATTATATATCCATCCATCCATCCAACTAACTTTGAAGAATTATGTTCAGACAACGTGTTACCGTAGGTAAATGATGAATAAAATACAGTGCCTGTCCTCTACAATCTTAAAGTCCTTTTCGGGAATGTGGCAAAGGGAATTGGCCAAGTAGTACAGCCCAATTATGAAAGTGGAAAGAACATGTGCTTAACTATACTTCTGAAATAGAACAAAAAGTTCCAATCTTTTATATGCAGATGTGTCATATGCTATCCAGAATTATCTGCTTTCAAATAAACCTTTGAATTATTTCTAATTTTTTGGCTTTAATGATAGCACCTCCCCAGATATATGGGTGGTCCCATGCCTTGGACTGACCCCCACTTCCTGGTCTGAACATCTCTGGGGTATATACATACCTGTCAGAACGTGAACAACTATATTCTCAATGAAGCATTCCAGTACTTGATTGTGTATCTGATTTGCAAAATGACTCATTTTCTAAACATACCACATCCTTTGTTCCACTTTTTGGCCTTGATTTTCTCTCATTTCATGTGATTAATTTGGTCTTAACGCTTTTTTTTTTTTTTAAGGCTTGCCCTACCTAGGTGCATCTATCTAGTCTCCAGGTCCTGAACTATGTTAGTTTGTCTTAATCAATGGAGATCCAGTCATGAGTCCATTGAGTGTCATTCTGACCAATGGACTGTAGTCATGCTGACTTTGAGTGCCATTATTTCCTAAATGTTTGTAGTCACGCTGACCTTGAAAATCATTCTGACCCAGTGGGTCATCAACACACTGACCCTGAGCACCATTCTGACCAAAGGGGCCATAGTCACAGTTACCTTGAAAGCCATTTTGATCCAAAGGGCCACAGTCTCTCTGACTTAGCTACCTTTTATTAAATACCACTATAGCCTTC
Source organism: Elephas maximus indicus (assembly GCF_024166365.1). Lineage (NCBI taxonomy): Eukaryota > Metazoa > Chordata > Mammalia > Proboscidea > Elephantidae > Elephas > Elephas maximus. The sequence goes on along the minus strand of NC_064826.1, from coordinate 93,138,967 downwards.
AAACAATATTCTGATTAATCCCCATCACAACCTCATGAGGAACATGTTATCACCTTTTGTTATAAATATAAAATCTTATTTTCTGGAAACCTGAACTTCATCTGGTAACTTGTTGAAAGAAAAGCCTGGCTATCTACTTCTGAAAATCAGCCAATGGGAACCTTATGTATCACAATGATCCTGTCAGCAATAATTATGGGAATGGTGCAGGACTGGGCAGTGTTCCATCCCATCGTGCATGAGATTGCCATGAGTCAGAAGATGACTCTACAGTAGCTACCCACAACAACAAAGATAGCTTGTCAGATTAGCGCAACTACTAAAGAGCAACGGAGTGATTTGAATCCAGATCTCTTCTCCAGAGTCAGTGTTTCTCCATCTATTTCACCCTGTAATGCACATGACTCTTCCCCCAGCTATCTCTGCATGGGTGGTCTCCCATGTTTCATGTTTTCCTATCCTCCTGCACTGAAGAGATGGATCTGACCCATCGTTTGCTTCCTCATGGAAACCAAGTTGCTTTTATTCTTCCTGAGCAACATGCTCTCAAAGCTGGACATCTGGCTGCCGCATCAACTGGTGTTCAATGCTCAGCAGAACAGCAAGAGAGCCATGTGGCTCTCATTCAGTTACTAATCCAAAGATTTGCTTGAATATTAATTCTATCACCTCTTCTTCAATGCTCAATTAAGTGTACTAAAGATGAGAAACATGATGAAAATATGCTGACTAATGCAGCTCTAAGTCATTAAGGGCACGCTGAATGCTCTGTGGCCACTGGTTATCTCTCACAGCACACAAGAAGGAATTAGCCTGTGGAGAGAAGTATGCATTGCCCTCATCCATTGCTTGCTTCCTTCCACTTAAGCTATTAGAACTTCCTAAATCTGAGACCTGCCTGAATTCTGAGGAATTTCCTCTATAGAGGCAGCACAGAAGAGAAACCAAGCCTAATCCCCACGGTGTCACCAAAGCCTGTCAAACATTACCGCAAGTGTTCATATAAGGCTGCCTTGCTGGAGGAAACCAGCAAGGGAATTGTTGTCAGTTACCAGATGGCAATAGTGCAGATACGACACACTATTTATGGGGGCTTCTAAACACAGAGGGAGCAAGCACATATTTTTTTCCCAAAGGGCACATAGAATTTTAAGGTATGTACAAAGTAGTTTCAAGCTTCTGTTGCTCAGAGGGAAGTGGTTAAACATGAGGGGTTATAACGTTTGAAGTGTGTTATGAAAAATATTAATAACAAAGTTCATTAGCTTTCTAAGAGCATAAAGGAAAGTGTTGACTAAGGACTTTATGATGCGGAATTTTTTTTTCTAAGTTTTAGGACTTTGCAGCTATAGTTTCAACTGCATAAAAATGACACAATTTAGGAATATGTGAAAGCAAATTTTAAGCCTAGCGTGTATTTAAAATAGCAGTTATAATTTCTGCATTTGCCTCATATTACTACATTCATAAAGCCGGGTGGGAAATTCTCTTACCTTTTGCCAGTAAGAAGGTCAGCTACACTGTTTTTGGCAAGGGTCTCTTTACAGAGCTCTGGCCCTCTCCTCCAGTCTGTCCAGTAGACCCTGGCCTGACAGTGGCACTTCTAGAATGCCTACATAGGAGGGGCCTTGAAGACCTGCCTTGAAGCTGCATTTAAAAACAAGCATATAGTTTTTCACTAGATTGTAAGTTCATTTGGGTTTGAATTGGTAATGCTGATGCAGATTATGGGAAGACTGAGTCAATCATCCTCTGTCTCTGCCAGAGGAGCTTTTCTTATGTTCCATCACAATTAGGGAAATTGTAATGGCGCCAATTGGCTTTGAGGTCAGTTTTGAACATCTTCAACCAGAATCAAGGCTTATTTGTATGATTCCATATTACCTCTCCAACCTGGTCACCCACTACTTCCAAATGATTTCCTTTCTTTTTCCAGAAGATACTCTTGTCTCAAATATATTGCATTGGGAATGAAGTACAAGATTTTAAATCATAGAAAGCTGGGCTTGAATTCTATCTTCTCTGGGCAATCACAGACAATTCAATGTCTCTGAGACTACATTTTTCCTACCTATCCAAGAATGGGGATAGTAATTACACAACTTACGGAGTTGTAGTGAGTATTAAAGTAGATAACACCATGAATGATCTAGTACTTAATAAATATTCATCCTTTTCCCTTTTCCTTTGCCTCATCTTTTACTCTCATATTCTCTTCAATGATAATATCAAGTTTCATTTTGTCAAATAAGAATTTTCTGGATCAACTCAGACAAAATCTGTATTTAGATGTTCAGTAGAACTTTGAAAATCATATGTAAGAAGATCTAGTAAGTGTTCCATGACCATTACAAAATATATTCATTGGGGAGAAACTTTTGCTACCAGTTAGGATGTAGAAAATTGCGAGAGATCTTTGCTTTCATCCTAACAACAGGAACAAGTAAGATCAGCCACAAAATCATAGGTTTTTATTTTTTTAACCTATCAGAGAGTTGAAGATGCAAAGAAACTTAAATGAGCTAAACTAGAGAAAGTGATGAGCACTTCCTCAAAGAGAAGAGACGTAAGGCTGCCTTCATCCCTTGTGAGGAGGGAAGACAGAGATAAGGGAGACCTTAATGGCTGGTATGAACTGGAGCTATGGGTTGGAATCCTGAATTTCCCTGTACTTGATGTGAATCTACCCCTACTTGCTATCACTTTCCCAAGGATATTCATTGATTGCAAGATAGTAGGTAGTGTGTCGAAGGCTGGGGCAAGGCAAGGGGCAGGAGAAAGCAAGGCACATGAGGCCTTCTCCAAGTGAAATTCAGTGGCCTGCAGAAGGCTGCATGAAGGACAGGAGAACTAAAGGAGGTTGTCTGAGGTGCTTACGGGATGGTGGGAGCAGAGCAGGAAAACAAGAGAAATTGCTCCAAGGCACTCTAGGCCATCACCAAGTACACTTGGACCCATTCTAGAGACTGTCAAAGACTGGAAGCAGAGAGGCAGGATGGAGAGAGGTCTCCCGATACACAAAACCAGAGGAGGGACTGGAGAGCAAAGAGAATACTCCAAAGTCCCAAAAAGATGAAAATTGGGCTATAAAACGAGAATGATGTCCCATAGTTCTAAAAGCAGGCAGTTAGGCAGTGAACCTTAAAGAGATCTTGAAATCACCAATGCACAGAACCTACTAAATGGAAAATTCTAATGCCATTTTGAAAACATTTGAAGCCAGTGGTGAGCTGAACCTAACTATAGCTATAACAAAGCCCAATCCCTACACAATCACAAACTCAATTTATTAAGACCTCCAAAGGCCTGCTTGACAGAGGAATACATGTGCCCATTTCTGTAGGTAAATGTTATTTATCTCTGCCTCTACTGTTGATTTACCCATGATATCTGCCACGCAACAGAAAAATTGTTAGGTATGCAGAGAAGCAAAAAATATGACTCATGGAAATGGTAAATATGTAAGTCAATATAAAATACTTTTTTTTTTACATTTCTTAATTTGTTTAGGTGATAATTGATGCTGAAAGCGTAAGGAATAACAATTTATTGTGGAAATTATACCATAAGTAGAAGTAAAATGTATGTCAATAAGAGAACAAAGGTTCAAAGAGAGATAAAGGGATGCGTACTGAACTAAGGGAAGCATAATGTAACACTTTACATTACATATAAAGTACATAATATCACTTGAAGGTAGACTGTAATAAGTTAAAAACCAAAAAACCAAACCTGTTGCCATGGAGTCAATTCCAGCTCACAGCAACCCAGAATTTCATATTATAGACCACGGAGTAATAGTTAAAAAGAAAACAAATAGGTATGTCTAATAAACCAAGAGTTGTGATAAAATAGAAACCTAAAAAATAATTAATTCAAAAGAAGGGAAAAATTGAGAAAAATGGAACAAAGAACAGATGGGACAAATAGAAAAATTGGGATTATAGTATGAAAATGGATAATATTGGCAATGACATTAAATGTAAAAGGAATAAGCACTCCAATTAAAAGACAGAGATTGTCAGATTAAATAAACAATAAAAGGCCATATTATGTGCTGCTTCTAAGGGATAGACTTTAAGTATAAAGACACAAATAGGATAAAATGAAAAGATTGGATAAAAATGTGTCATGAAAACAACAAGCTTAACAAAGCTGCAGTTGTAGCACTAATATCAAATGAAATAGACTTCAGGAACTGAAGCATTACTAGAAATGAAGAGAGATATTTCATAATGACAAAAGGCTCCGTTCATCAAAAATACATAAAATCATAAATGTGTAGGCATCTGAGAGTTTCATGAGGCAAAAACTGCTATAACTAAAGAGAAAAAATAGACGAATTTCAATTTTAGAGATTTTGACACTCTTCTTTCAGTAATTGATAGAACAACTAGGAAGAAAATATTGGTAGCAATATAAAAGACTTGAATAGCACCATTGAACAAATTAAACTAATCAACATTTTAGACTATTCCATTCAACAACATATTCTTTTCAAGTGCACATAGAACATTACCAATATAGACTGTATGCTGATCCATAAACACACACACACACAGGATCAATTAATTAATTTCTAAAAAAAAAAAAAAAGACTGAAATAATACAGAATATATTTGCAGTGGACTTAACTTTAACATTTTTTTAATGATTAGAAAATCTCCAGACATTTGGATATTAATGTCACACTTCCAAATGACCCATTAGTCTAGGAAAAAAACGAACAAAAAACATTTTGAACTGAATAATAATAAAAAGACAACATATCAAAATTTGTAAGGTGTTATTAAAGCAATGTTTACATGTAAATTTAGGTTTTTAAATTCATATTAGAAAAAAGTTTCAAAATATATTATTTAAATTCCCATATTATGAAACTGGGAAAAGAAAATCAAATTGAACCCAATAATAAGGAACAGAAGTCAGTGCAATAGAAAATGGACAAACAATAGCAAAAAATGAATGAAACCAAAAGTTAGTTTTTGGAAAAGATTTATAAGATTAGTAAAGAACCTAGTGAACTGCTCAAGGAAAAAGAAAGACATTACAAAATTCTAATAACAGGGATAAATGAGGAAACATCGGTATAATAAGAGAATATGATGAAGAATTCTACCTCAATGAATTTTGAAAGTTAGATAAAATTGCAGGGAAGAAAGAAATTACTAAAATGGATGCAAGAAAAACAAAATCTGAATAGTTCTTCATTATCAAGAAACTTAATTCATAATTAAAATCTTCCACAAAGAAAACTCCCAGCCCAGAGGGCTTCACTGCTGAGTACTATCAACTTTTAAGACAGAAATAATCCCAGACCCAGTGCCGTCAAGACAGAAATAATACCAAGCTTAAACAAAATCTTTCAGAAAGCAGAGAAGGGAACACGTCCAAAGTCATTTTATAAGACCAACATAATTCTCACACGGAAACTATACAGGGACTTTGTAAGAAAACCAACATCTCTGATGAATGCAAAAGTGCTCAGAATAAAATCCTTAAAAATACTGGAAAATCAGATCCAACAATACATAAAAAAGGAAGATATATCATAACCAACTGAAGTTTATGCCAAGAACGCACAATTGGTTTCGCACTCAAAAATCAATCAATGTAATTTACCAACATCACCAGAATAATGGAGAAAATATGCATGGTCATATAATTAGATGTAGAAATAGCATTTTAACAAAATTCAAAATCTGTTTATGATAAAATCTAGTATTAAGCTAGGAATTTCTACAACCTGATAAAAAATATTTAGGCTAAAAACCTACTGCTAACATAATGCTTATTGGTAAACTACAAATGGTAGTTTCTAAGGGTAATAAGTGTATTACCCTTAGAATCAAGAACAAGGAAATATTGAAAAGGAAGATGTAAAAATATTTTTCAGATTAGATGACTGTATTCATAGAAAATACAAAGGAATCTAAAAAAATACAAGAAATAGTAAGCAAATTGAGCAAAGTTACAGGATTTAAGGTCAGTATGTTGTTATTTGATGTTAGGTGCTATTGAATTAGTTCCATACAACAGAACAAAACTGCCCAATCCTGCACCATCTCCATGATCTATGTTATGCTTGAGCCCATTGTTGCCTCCGCTGTGTCAACCCAATCCATCTCATTGAGAGTCTTCCTCTTTTCACTAACCCTCTACCAAGCATGATGTCCTTCTTCAGGGACTGGTCCCTCCTGATAACAAGCTCAATACAGTTGAGTTATATTCCTGTACAGGTGATGCACAATTGGAAAATGAAATTAAAAAGACCATTTATATATAATCAAATAATATAAAAAATTTGGGGATAAATATAACAAAATATATGTGCAATGTTTCCACAGAAAACTACAAAAGATTGCAGAAGCTAGAAAAAGGAATGACAGATACTCCCCTAGAGCTTTCAGAGGGAGGATGACCCTACCAACAGCTTGGATACAGACTTCTAACCTCCAGAACTGGGAGTGAATCCATTTCTGTTATTTAAAACCCCCAAGTCTGCGGTAATTTGTTACAGCAGCCCTAGGAAACACAGGCCTCCAAGAGTAAGCTGAAGGTTGGGCCCTTGGGTTGTCGTTGTTGGTTGCCATGGAGTTAGCTCCTATCATAGCGACTTCATTGTGCAGGGTAGGACTGCTCCATAGTGTTTTCAAGGCTGTGTATGACCTTTCTGAAGCAGATTGCTGGCCTGTCTCTTGAGGTGACTCTGGGTGGGTTCGAACCTCAAAATTTTGGCTAGTAGTTGAGCACTTAATTGTTTGTGCCAACCAGGAACTTCCAGAACTTATAGAACTGATCCATCAAGGGAATTTATACCTGTGCACAAATCTGGAAGAAGTGAATCGCAAGGCCATCTCTGCAACTATTAAATCAAGAACACACCACAGTAGCTACATTCCAGGATTAGGAAGCCTTAATCACAAAGCCACCATGACTACCAAACCAATCACCTCTTGGCAGCTCAGTAGCTGGTGACTGAAGACTGGAGCAGAGCCTGTCTATTGCTGCAGTCTTCAGGAGGCTGCCTGCTGGAATCTCCTTGGTCTTGCTTGAAACAGAAGACAGCTTAAAGCAACAGGTAAATGGCCCTGGCCTCATTGCCACCTTCTAGATCTCATGCCCATAATTGACGAGACCTAATTTGTATCCAGATCCATAGCTGCCGGAAGTTTCGAAAATGTCTTTTTTTTTTTTTTTTTTAAGGATTTCTGCAGTGCAGGGAGACCCATCAGAAGGAAGTGGAAATGGATTATGTACATCAGTCAACCACATCTAGCACATCTAAAACTTTCACAGCTTTGCCTTTCCACTTAATCCTGAATTTGCCTGGTATTATGCTGTTAGCTTGAAATCTTTATTTATTTATTTATTTATTTATTTTCTGCATGGATAACCTATTGCCCAAATACCATTTCTTGAAAAATCCATTCTCCCCACACTGATCTGCAATGCTATTTCAATCATAAATGAATATGCATAAATTCAATCACAAATTTCTGCATAAGTGTGGGTTTCTGGGATCTCTATTCTGTTCTGTTGGTCAACTGTTCTATCTCTATGTCAACACCACATTGTATAGATTAATATGTCTTTATAATCATTCTTGATACCTAAACCCACCCAACCCAGTGCCGTCGAGTCGATTCTGACTCATAGCGACCCTATAGGACAGAGTAGAACTGCCCCGTAGAGTGGTACCTAGTAAGATGTATTCCCCTAATCTTGATTATTTTCTTCAGAATTTTTTTTTTAATTCTTCTTTGGGCTTTTGCTTTTCCTTTTCTCTTTTCTAACATTTTATTATGGAAATTTCCAAACATACAAAAAATTTGAAAGGATTTTACAGGAAATATGTCGCTATGAGTCGGAATCGACTCGACGGCAGTGAGTTTGGTTTTTTGGTTATGCATACACCAGGAGTCTTGGTGGCACAGTGATTAAACACTCAGCTGCTGACTGAAAGATCTGCGGTTCAAACCCACCAGCTGCTCTGAGAAGAAAGATGTGGCAGTCTGCTTCTGTAAAGATTTACAGCCTTGGAAACCCTACGGGGCAGTTCTACTCTGTCCTTTAGGGTTGCTATGAGTCGGAATTGACTTGATGGCCTTGGGTTTATCACTCACATATTATTTCTTGATGCATTTCAATGTAGGTAAATATTTTACAATTTTTGTGAAAAATCTTTCTAAACTAACTACATCAGAGGCCATGAAAATTTATATTTTATAGAAAAACTTAAAACTAATATGGCATATACACCATAAAAAATTCAAAATTCGGGATCAGTTGATTAAAATATTTGCAACACATTGACAAAGACTGAATCTCCTTAATCTATAAGAGAAGGAGACTTTTTATTCTTCCTAAGAGACTGAATATACCAAATTATATGGCCAGCTCATTATATAAAAGTAGAACTCTGACCCACCACCTCTACGGTGACCAGCCAAAACACAAGCTTTGTAGAAGCCATTCCAGGAAGCCAAACAACATCTCTCTAGCAATGGACCCTAAAGCATTCAGGACTTGGTCAAATTACTGCCAGCTTCCCTAATTTTTTCCCTCACTTCCAACTCAGGCAGAAAAAGTCAAATATGCTTCTCAAAGCAATCAGACAGCAGGCCTCGCTTCTAGTTAGCCTGCCTCCAGCTTCCCATACCAACAGTTTCCATTCAGAGTATACCTAAAGCCTTCCTTTTTTTTTTTTTTTACTATGAAGCTTCTCATTCCTCTGCCTGCCCTGGAGTCTCTGCTAAATGCAAGGTGGTGTCTGACTCCTTTTTATAGTAACCTCTGAACAAATTGTTGCTGCTTGTTCTCTTTTGAGCAGTCTTCGTTTATTTTCACACTCCCAAACATGTACTTAATAGAAAAATGGACGAAGAATTTGAATAGTAAATTTGAAACAAAAAAAAAAAAAAGCAAAGAAAAAAATCACAAAGGGTGAAAGTACATGAAAATATGTTTGACTTCACTAGTATTCAGATAAATATAAACCAAACTCACCTATAAGATTGACAAAGATGTAAATGAAATGATAATGACTTACAATGGAGAGGCTATGGAGTAAGGGTCACTGTTGGTGAGTTTATCAATTGTGTGTATATCAAAAGGAGAGATACTTAGGCAACATGTATCTAAGGCTTTAAATGTGTTCATATTTTGATGCTGAAATTCCACTTTTATGAATTTAATTTACAAAAATAATCTGATCAATGTACAAATATATTTATTTTATTGTTAATAAGAAGGAAATATGAGAAGCTATCTATATGTCAATGTGAGGAATTAGTGGGAATGGTAAAACAATTTATAACTCAATACAATGAAGCCATGAAGCAATGCCAACAATATATTTGCAGTTGTGTAATGTTTTAAAGATTGCCCAATGTATTTTCCCTTCTTGGTAATGTGTGTCTCCTCTCCCTTGCCAAACAGTTTTTCTGATGGACTTGACCATGAGTCTGAGACTTTTTGCCTTAGTTAAGGGGAGGATAGATAGCATGTAGAACAGAGAAGTCATAGCTCAGTTTTGAGAATTCTTAAGTTTGTGTAAAGTGAAAAGTCATAAAAACAAGGCTTTAGGAGAGAAAAATAATAATTTTCTAGAAAATTCCCATCCTGGGAGTCTTAGTTGTCCAGTGCTGCTACAACAGAAGTAACACAAGTAGATGGCTTTAACAAAGAGAAATTTATTTGCTCATAGCCTGGGAGGCTGGAAGTCTAAATTCAGGGTGCCAGCTCCAGGGGAAGACTTTCTCTGTCGGTCCTGGAGGAAGGTCTTTGTCATCAATCTTCCCCTGGTCTGGGACCTTCTTAGCACAGAAACACCAGGTCCAAAGGGTATGCTCTGCTCCTGGTGTGCCTTCTTGGTAGTATGAGGTCCCCCTGTTTCTCTCCGAGCTTCTCTCTTTTATATCTCAAAAGAGATTGACTCAAGATACAATCTAATTTTGTAGATTGAGTCCTGCCTCATTAACATAACTGATTCTAATCCTGCCTCATTTACATCATAGAGGCAGGATTTACAACACAGAAAAATCACATCAGATGACAGAATGGTAGACAATTGCACAATACTGAGAATCATGGGCTAGCTAAGTTGGCACATATTTTTGGGGGACACAATTCAATCCATGACATTGGGTTTTAACAAATCAGGGATTAATTTCATTGTGCATGAAAGAATGGCAGTTATGATAGAGGACATCCCTATCCTCCACAAATACAAAAGTCCTTGTAAATTAAAAATAGCGGAAGCTAGGAGATGGAGGGGGAAAGAATTCTGGTGTGGGACTTGGATCCTACCTCTCAGATTTCTGTTGTACCTCTGGGATTTTCTGAGAGAGGTTTGAGAAATACAGAGCTAAGGGAACTTACGGCCCTCTGCCCATCAGAGACTCTGGCTGACCTCCTAGCAACGTGTCCCATGGCTATATGGGGTGGGCACAACAGATTAAAAATGCCAGCCTGGTGGGCTTAGGTAGAGATAGGATCTGAGACAATGTCCTGGGGTTCTCTGCAGCCTGGGCATGGTATAGCAGAAAGCCAGACATTTCAGCATACTCCAGTTTGGTAGGGGTAGGTGGAATCAGGGACGCATAGCAGCTAACTGATATTTGGGAGCCAGACATGGCACAAGATAATGATTAACCCTAGTGCAGGACAATGGAACCTTATAGCAGAGGCTGCAGGATGGATGGATGGGCTGCCCAAGGCTGGGGGCTATGTGGGGAATATCACTGAGCCTCGGGGGGGTCAGTAGCATCAGCTACAGCTGAGGTAGGGACAACTAAGTAGTGGCAGGTAATGGAACTGTTGAGAGAGAAAAAAAACATCAGTTAAGCCAGAATCAACCACTCAGATGCTTCTGAGTTTGGTGGTAAAAGCAGTGAGGACAGCGGCTGATGTTCAAAACTGAGATGAACCGTACTACTTCACACAATATGGCTTTATGTCATGTGTAGTATGATGGTACCATGTCAGTGTATAGACAGAGCTTGGGCCTGAAGTCGCAACATTGCCTACAAACCTACCTTAAAGGACACCTCAAACTCTCCTGAATTACAGACTATAGACTACAGATGAGAGTCTATAATAGGACAAGAGTTATCAGCCAGAGAGGATTGGGGCAAAATAAAGTCCACAGGGAAATGTGCGGAATCACGAAGGAGAGAAGCTGGAAGAAAATTGTACTGAGGCTAGGGCAGGTTTAGAACTGATGAACAGGCTTTGGAATGAACGTTAAAATGGGCATGTCTCAACTTTATGGACAAGTGGATATGTGGCATATGAATGGGACTGGCTTAAAGACAAGGTATTTTTTATGAAGTCACTCATACTTTCAAGGTTGATTGGCTCCAGGATAGAAATATCTGGGCCATCTGGAGAGATGCCTTGGGATCTGTCATTGGTATGGGAGAAAGGCTGGAGGAGACCCAGATCAGAATCTGACATTCCAAGGTTGAGCCTAGCACTGGGTTGGGCAATCCTCTATCAGATAAGCTGACAAGCTCAAAAGCGTGTGGGCTGCAGAAAAGAGGGGGTATTTTGTACTCTTTTATTTTTAAATTATATTTGATAATCAAAATGTCTGTAGGCAGCAATTTAGCCCTGGGAAAAGTGCCCATTGAAAATTGAGTTGAATAGCAGACCTCAAATCTCATTACATGAGTAATGGCCTAACAAAGCCTGCCTATTCTTTGCCACCCACTTCAGCGTGCGCAAAGGAAATAATCCCTTAGGCAAGAAGAGGAGACTGATGCAAATACTGCTTTTCTACAGAAGCCTTATTGTTCTGTTTCCAAATATAGCACTGAAGACTGTGTAGTTTGTAATGTAGGAAATTCATTTGGCTGCTGCGAGCTAGGAAGTTGGTGTGGAAAGAGTTGTTATAGACAAAGTGGCCTATGTTTTACTTTGACAGTGTTATTTGGAGTGAAGCAGGTTTAGATACTAAATTAGGATAATACCTTCTTTGTAAAGACTGATTATATAAAGAGTAGTTTAAATTTTTATTATTAGACTATTCTCTGGTGACCATAATGTATGACTTGTTGAATTACCAAAGGTCAATAGTAGGTCAAATATTTTGGGCGGTGTCTTTTTCTGGGACAATTCATGAGGTGAACAGTTCTTCTAAATATAAAGCGACCTTGCTTCTTGTGTATATAGAAAAAAGAGAGAAGAGGGAAAAGAAAAAATCTACTGCATTTGATTTCTAAGTGTTGTTCAGACTTCCCTGCCCCGTGAGTCCATTATCCACAAGGTAACCAGGCCAATCTTCTTAAAACGAATTGTATCATCGTTTGTTATTCTTTTTGTCTATTGAAAATGTAAATTCTAATATTCTGCTGCATGTATTTTGCATCTACATTCATTAGGGATATTGGCTGGTAGTTGTTTCTCTTTTAGTATCTTTTTTGTTGTTTTGTTTTGATAGCAGATTATAAAACCAATATACAGAAGTCAATAGCCTTCATATAAACAATAACAATGTAGAAGGTACAACAGAAGAAAAGACCCCATTTACAACAGATTAAAAAAAAGAAAAAAGCTAGGCATAAATTTAAGAGGAAGTATCTAGAAGTTATAGGAGGAGCACTGTAGTCATGAAGGACTCAAAAGTAGACTTGAACAAGTTTAAAACACATTCCTCCCCTCACCCCGCCCATCCAGGCAAGTCCCTTTGAAAGAACAAACAAGCAAAAATAGCCAAAGAAACCTTGAAAAAGAAAAGCAAAGGTGTATATGTGTGTGGTGGTGGTGGTGGGATTGTACAGGTACTCTATCCAGCATTTTTGTTGTTGTTGTTAGTTGCCGTCCAGTTGGTTACGACTCATGGCAACCCCACATGTGCAGAGTAGAACTGCTCCATAAAGTTTTCAAGGCTGTGACCTTTTGGAAGCAGATTGCCAGGCCTGTCTTCTGAGGTGCCTCTGGGTGGATTCAAACTGCCAACCTTATAAAGCCTCTCAAATTAACAGCATGGAATATTTGCATGAATGCACAGACAGACCACTTGAACAGAGCAGAAAACAGAAATAGACCCTCTTCTATTTTCTGGAAGAGTTCATGTGGAATTGGTGTTATTTCTTCCTTAAATGTTTAGTAGAATTCACCAGGGAGGACATTTAGGCCTGGAATTTTCTCTCTCTCCAGGGTGTGTCTTTCTCAGTGACCCTCCCCCAGTGGTAGGAGAACTCTAAATGTCTAGGCCCAGTTTGGTTTTCTGCTCCTCCACAGGGGTAGAGAGTTTTTCCTTCTATCTTTCTTCCAGTAGTAACGAGTATGTACCTGTACCACAGGGGTCCCCAGGCTTTGCTGAACTGTTCCCAGAGTTTTCGGGTTTGGGAGTCCCTGGGTGGCACAAACGGCTAATGCACTCGGCTGCTAACTGAAAGGTTGGAAATTTGAACCCACTCAGATGTGCCTCAAAAGAAAGACCTAGTGGTCTACTTCTGAAAAATCAGCCATTGAAAACCCTTTTGAGCACAGTTCTACCTCGACACACACGGGGCCGCCATGAGTCAGAGTCCACTTGAGGGCAACTTGTTTTTCACAGAGGATTTGGGCAGCTTGGCAGAGTTCCATGCCTTTTTCACAGTGGTGATTAATTCCCTTCAGTATGTATGTACCTCTGGGAGAAGTTCTCATTCTTCTCCTGTTCCGCCCCTAATCCTTTTGAGTATTTCTTTGGGTTCCATGGGAGAGAGTCTAAACGTGTCTGAGGTGCCCGGGGGCTAGCCCACACTCAGCCTTTACTGTTTACCTCATCAGTTGATTGCTTCTACATCATTGTATGGCCTTCACATTTTCCTCCCAGGCTCTGTCTCAGGTAAGACATTCCTGTCTCTCCTCTTGGGGAGGTGGTTGTCTCTCCTTGGATTTCCAGCTACTTTGTTGCTCTGCGACTTCAGCTCTCTGATAGGTTTGCAGAAACTGTGATTTTGTAATTTATCTGTTAAAGGTGATGCTCTTTCCAGCTTTATATATTCTGTGAGGATACAGGTCTCTTGAAATTTAACCTCTAATGTAGCAAAGGGGTTTTGATTTCAGGTATTTTTGGTGAAAACAAGCCACAATCCATGGAGTATGTTTCTCCACATTTTCTACTCTATACTCCATCCGCAAGACTACAGCAGAGGCCTCCAAATTTGGGGGACCCCAGGGTGGAGGTCAAGACTGAATAATGTAGACCTGGAGACTAGGGTGGCTCTTGTGGTGACATCAACACTTGTAAGTGTAAGAGGTGTGGTTTCTTGAAGAAATTATAGGAGATTCTCACAGAGAAGTTTTGAATGAGACACTTTATGAGAAAGTGAAATTACTTCCCTATAATTCTCTACAGATTTTAGATCATTGGTTGTGAAACTTGGTACATATTAAAATCTCTTGAACCTTGGGTATATATTATATCGCTTGGGCACTTTTATGAAATACCAATGCCTGGGTCCCACCCCAGATCAATTATATTAGAATTTCTACGTGTGGTTCCTAGGCCTTGGTAACTTTTTGAAACCTCTTGGATAATTTTGATAGGCAGCCAGATTTGAGAATCACTGATCTAGATCCTTGAGTAAAACCAAAATAACCCACACAGAGATAGAGTCCTAGAAGTTCAGGAAATCTGTCCAGCTGCAACCCTGAAGCAAAAGGGAGAAAGCTGTTACTTGGGTTAGTTAACTTCATTAAAAATTTGCCACATTGTCTTAATATTTTTATTTTTCTTCAGCTTCTGCATTGGTTGGTGAAAACAATGATCCCTGGTTCAGAAGCCCCACCGTTGATGGGGAATTTTTGAAAACTATACACAGAGAAGTAACACAAACAGATTATTAGCTATATCTGTGTTCCTCCACAACTAAAAATCCCTCATAGGATTAGATTGTTTCTTGTTTTTTATATATCCAATATTTATTATACTTGATAAGTTGAGTAGTTAATTAAATCTCTTGTCCATTCATTCATTAGATCTTTTTGTGAGCCCACTACATGCCAGGCTGTGTGTTAGGTTTCTGGGGATAAAATGTGAATAAAAGATAGACTACATGAAGTTAACATTCCAGTAAAGTTCTGTCTTAGTTTCCTAGTGGTGCTTTATCAGAAACAGCACAAGTGGGTGGCTTTAAAGAACAGAAATTTATTTTCTCAGAGTTTTGGAAGCTAAAAATCCAAATCAGGGTCTCAGCCATGTTGATTCCTTCCTTGACCGTAGCCATAGGCATTCCTTGGTTCCTTGGAGTTCCTTGGCTTGTAGACAGGTCCTCACAGGGTGTCTACCTTCCCCCATGTGTGCATGCCATTGTGTCTATCTGCTCTTGTTATAATTTAGAAGTGATTAGATTTAGAATCCACCTTGCTTGGATCTGGTCTAGTTAATATAATAGTCTATTTCCAAACAGGATTACATCCACAGGTATAGGGGTTAATATTCCAACACATATTTTGGGGGGACACAATTTAACCCATAACAGTAGACAGACACTAAACAAGTAAACAAAGTAATAAAAATCCAGGTAATAAATGCAATGAAAAAAAAAGAATAGATTAAGTGGGTAGAGAATACCTAGAGATGTGTGTAGGAAGAGGTACTATGTTGGATATAGGATTCAAGAGAAGCATTTCTGAAAAGTGACATTTGAAAAAATCTGAATAATGAGAAGTTACCCGTCATACAAATAGCTAGGAAAAGACGAACTGTAAATGCAAAGAGGGAATGGCAAGGGCAGATCCCCTGAGGTGAGAATGCCTTACTGTGTTCAGGAAATAGCAAGATGACCCAAGTAGTTGCATCATAGTGAGGGAGGGAGAGAGTGGTATGAAGTGAGGTCAGGGAAGTATGCAGGGATGTGTCCTGTAGAGCTTTGTAGGTCTTGGTAAAGAGTTGGGATTTGATTATAAATGTACCGAGAAGCTGTTGGAGATTCTTCATCAAGGGAGCAATGCACCTGATTTATGTTTTTAAAGGACCATTCTGGCTTTAGTGTGGCAAATGGATTAATGAAAGAATGAACTAAATATTATTATGACACTCCATACTGAGCATAAATGTCTTGGTCAGGTGAGGTAACTTGACTATTTCAAATCACAGAATGGGCAAATGTTTTTCCAGGCATCTCTCAGGGATACCTGCATCATTTAAAAGACACAATTTTTTTTTAAGGGAAAAGTTCCTTTGAGAGGCAATTTCTGTTGGATGAGGTCCTGTGAGTTTATAAAGCACTCTTCCTTCAAATATTCCCAGATATGGTAATCCAGGAGGATTCAGGTACTACATCTTAATTGCTGTCATCATAAACAGTTGCATCTGGTTGCTGGGAGAGCCAGACACGAGTCTGTGTTCCATAACTATGGAAACTGGAACATCATTTTCTATTATGTTCTGTGGTCACTGACAAATGATTAATTTGTACAATCAGCATCTCTCCTTGAGAATGGCCATGGATCAGCGTGTCCTCCTCCATCATGTAATTAAATGAGTGCCCACACACCTGTTTCTTCTTCCTTTAAGCAAACATGTGCCCAGTAATCAACACAAAGCAATATTAAGTCTCAACCTGCCTTGCACATAAGTACATCTTTCAACCTGACCTAATCAATGATGAAAGCTAGGAAAACAGGGGTCTCAGATAAGACCGTTGCCTGATCCTCACCTGTAATCAGAATGCCTGTAGCTGTGTTCCCACTCAATCTTCATGACAGAGCTGGTTATGGCTATATTGTAGAGTGATCCAGAATTTGGCTCTGGGCTCAAACCGGCCTGGGCTCAAACCTGATTTTCCAGTTGTGTGACACTGATCAATTCACTTAACCCTTGTAAGCCTCAGTTTCCTTATCTTTTAAAATGGGGATGATCATATATACCTCAAATATTTGCTGTTCTATATGAAAATCATGCATGTAAAGAGGTTAGCACAGCACATAGCACATGGTAAGCAAGTTGGAGCATTTTTTTTTTTTACTTTACTTAAAATAGTTTTAAAAACAATTAAGTTGATAAATTTAAGTTCTGGTCAAGCTAGAGTAAGTCATACTGCCCTGTCTTTTTCACTGATTACAACTAAAAGCCCTGGACAGAAAACATGATGCAATTATCTGAGGACTCTGAAAACTAAAGAGTAGCAGGCCAACCGGGGAGAAGAATAAAAAATTCAAAGAATTTGAGTATTTTTTTTCTTCCATATCTCTTGGCATAGACTTTAGGAAAGCCTGAATCTTGAAACTGTATAACAGGTGTTAACAGAAAAAGCTGTAAGTAAAATCTCCTTCTTGGGCCAGAGAACCAGGAAAGGAGCCCCTGAGAGACAGAACTGTTTTAAATCACCCAACCCACCGGCCCTACTCAGGCATGCCCCAGTAATGAAGTGGCACACCCATGGCAGTGACAGTAGTAGCAGCAGTGGTGGCAGTATCCATGCTGGCAACTAGAGCAGCAGGATCACCTAAGAGTATTTTTTCTTATTACTTTGCCCTCAGCTAGACCCAGTTGCAGAAAGTGCATGACAGTGTAATGATGTTAAAACCATGGTTTTCTAGCTAGCCAGGAAAAAAGCCCCTAGAAGCCAGACAGTGTGAGGGAGTTCAGAGAGGAATTAGCTGGAGAAGGGGATCCTTTCCACCCAACTATAAGAAAGAAAAGAAATTGCCTTTTTAAATCTCAAAAAGACTCCACGTATATAAAGTCTTGGGTTTACCTCCAAGCTGTGAATGCATAGAACTGATCAGAAGCAACACCAGCAAAGGCTCTGAGAACTGAACTATAGTGTAGATAACCACCCAGGTCCCAGAGTGACACGTGGGTGGGGTACACACAGGGCAGGCCAGAGCAGCACTGCAAAGGCTTTGAAAACTAAACTGACATTGAAACCAGAGTCTGCAGATGGGTCAGGACTGTGGTTTAAACCTAATTAGTTTGGTTGCCTGTTAAGGCAAATAACAAACAAACAAAACAAACAACAAACAAAAAACCCAACATTCTTCAGAAAATTTTAACATAACCCAGAGTCCATAGCATAATATTCAAAAAGTCCAGGATATAATCCAGAATTACTTGACATACTAAGAACTAGGGAAATCTCAGTAACATTCAAGGAAAAAAATAACAACAGATGCAAACTCCAAGAGGACCAAGATGTTGGAATTATCAGACATAAAAGACCTAAAGTACCCCTTAAAATTATTATCCATGAAGTAAACGTGAACACCATCACCCATCTGTCAGAATGTCATAATGTGGTGGCTTTTGTGTTACTGTGATGCTGGAAGCTATGCCACTGGTGTTTCAAAGCAAAGTAAAGCAGTTTAATTTACCTCAATCAACATTATAGAGAAGTGACTATGGAACTGGTTCCAGATTTTGTGAAGGATAAAAAAGTGAGTAAGAAACAGCTGGAAGTTTCTGATGTAATTCTAAGTGACTTGGATGTTTTGCAAAAAGTCCACACCAAGTATTTTTGCAATCTACAGTTTTGCAAAAACACCACCCAACTATAAGAAAGAAAAGTTATTGCCTTTCTAAATCTCATAAAGTCCCCATTTTAGTAAAGCTTTTTTAGAGAAAGCAAATGTATGATTCATGGCTCTACATTTAGCTCTTCCAAATTCTTGGCTTTGATTACAGAAATGGAATATGGATGGAATGAAATTAACATGTGGGAAGAGTGCTTGTCCTTTGATGTACAACAGGTCAAATTGTTTCCTTGCCAATTTCTAAATTTGAAAAGGATCAGGTAGTTTGGTATTACAGTTTTTCTTCTTTTTCAATTAAACAAAACGACTCTCACCTGAGTTTGGTTTCAAAATTAAAGAGTTTGTTATGTTATTAATTTTTTGCAAACATTTACTGCATTTTCTGCAACCTGGGTTTTCCTAAATATAGTCAACTTTAATACTGTCAACATATAAGAGGAAAGAGAATTCAGGATTTTAGGGATTAAAATCATTCAAGGACTGCAAAGGGCTCTTGGCATTATTTTTACAAGCATGGTAGTGGGACAAGTGGTAATAAAATAAGAGTTTGTTAGGATGGTAGGTCCAAGAGGATTCCTATGTGATGGAAGTCTTATATCAAAGCAACTCAGAGCCTATATCTGACTACAAGAGCTGGATGAGATAAGCATAGTGATTTTCAAACTTTTTTATAACAATGAAATCTTCTCCATAAGGAAAAATCTCTGCTAAAGCCTGATATAGAATACAAGAATACTTTGGTTCATTTGGGCACCAGAGCTTCACAGAGCCACAAGGGTGAACCACTGGTATAGCAAAACAGGAAATCATAGAGCCAACTCAATCACTTACTAGTTGCCACACCTTAGACAATTTACAATCTCTTTGAGCTTGTATTGTGTGCACATTTGTAGACTAATTCCTACCTCTCGAGATTATTGCAAAGACAAACAATAATGCAAATAAAGTGCTTAGTACAGAATATTGCACGCAGGTAGATAATAAATTGCATCTATTCTTGTTATTATCAGCGTCATCCTAATCATTAATACTTACCATGTCCCAGGTTTGCTCTAAAGGTCCACATATGCATTAACTCTTTAAATTTACAGATGATGACTTTGAGGCATAGGCAGGTTAAGTAGTCTATCCCAGGCCACACAGATAGTAAATATAGGAGTCTGATTTGATCCCCAAACCCTGGATCTGCCTCCAGAGCTTGAGCCTTTAACCCTGGGGCTCGGTGTTTTCTCGTTAATAACAAAGTGCAGAACTCAGTGTGTGCCTATGTAGGTCAATCTCTCCATATATTACATAACTTCTTCACTGTTCAAATAGTGGAATGCTACCCTTTGAGTTGTGAGGTTCCAACGAAGGGAAGCCTGTCACATGCAAAAGACTTTTTTTTAACAAGCAAATGGTGACTTACATGGTCACTCTATCTTATTCAGTTTGAGCACGTGAACTACTAACCACCAAGTCATTATTTCCACTTATTTTGAGTGGAAGCAACTCAAGTTGAAAGCATCTATGAACTTGAAAATGGAATTCTGGTTAGCTTTAAGGTAGGTTTTCAGAGAGGAGAGGGTTTCCAAGCCTAAAGAACATTTTTGCTCTGGGCCTGCTTTTGAGAGAAAGAGATTACAGTATAAGTAATTGACATGGGGCATTGTTTATATATTACATGAAAATAAAAAGCCAAGCCAGCAAGGCACACCTGAAGGGCCAGGAGGGGAGACATTTGTTTTACTAGGTCACTGCAAAAAATGTTTTGACATTCTATTCATATCCATAATGTTTTAAGTCGAATAAATTGATGTTGAGTGGAACACTATGATTTCTATAAACACTATGATAGATGCACAATTTTCTGAAATTTATTGATGGGAAAGGTGGCAGAACAAAAGTTAAAAAAAAAAAAAATGAAACCAGTTGGCATCGAGGCAATTCCAACTCGTGGTGACCCCTTATATGTCAGAGTAGAACTATAAGCCACAGAGTTTTCAATGACTGATTTTTTTGGGAAGCAGATCACCAGGTCTTTCTTCTGAGGTACCTCTGGGTAGACTCAAACCACCAACCTTTTGGTTAGCAGCAGAACACTTAGCCATTTGCACAACCCAGGAAGTCCCAAACAAAAAATAAGGGATGTTATAAGATTACAAGATAACACGTTGCCATAGAGTTGATTCTGACTCATGGCTCCCCTATAGGGGACACTGTAAGATTAGAATATTTAAGCTACCTGAATGCTTGTCTTAGATTCTATCCTTGAACGACTTGCTTCATATCCTCATGTGTTATAAATAATATTCAAAACACTCAGCTTCTGACATTTTAATATTTACATTGTAAAGGACAATTGTTTAATTCCTAGAATGCTTGGGCCGTACCTTAACAATGAAACACCTGGATACATTTGAAAGGCTATTCATATCTGGATAATTTTCATAATTGGCTATTTTATACATACATACTCTGCAAGGGGTGTTTGGGTTGTTGGAGTTATTAGGCTTGAGAAAGCAAATAATCCTAAACTGACCTACTGAATCAAATATGTATCTTTAATTCAACTTGCCAAATTTGGAGCAGGTCCTTTGAAGAAGATAGGAAAACAAAGACCAAAGTTTTCAATGGCAAAGTCAAATGAAGATGAAACATTTGACCTGGTGAGCAAAAGCAGTAGCAACAGAAGTAAAGTCCACATATCGTTTTTTCTTTCTTTCTTCTCCTTATTTTGTCATCAGTGATTGGTACTACAAATTCTTGAAAGACTTCTTACCTGGGAGAAAAAAAGAGAAATAAAAAGAGTCCTTAGAATAAAAAACAGGAAAATTCAACAAACAGAAAAATTCATCTACAGCAATACTTTTCAACTCTAACTGCACATTGAAACTGCCTGGGGGAGTTTTAATTTTTGTAGTTACCTGGACCCAACTCCTGGTCATTCTTATTTAGTTGGTCTGGGGTGGGGCCTTATTATAGTATTTTTTAGAACCTTCCTGTCTAAAGTGCAGCTAGGATTGAAAACCACTGAGTAGGCTAACAGTTAATCCACAGATCACTTGGAAGGGTGGGCTTCTAGTGTTCTCATATCCATGAAAGTAAAGGCATAAGCTAAAAAAGAAGATATCTGGAAGTGGCATGGTAATCAGTTCATTATGGACTGATGGCAGCAAAGGTTCTGGGTAGGAGGGAGTAGCTTCTTTACATATTGGTTGTTCTTTTGCTCTTTTTGTTAGAAAATTGGGAGAATAAACAAGGATATACCGCTGAATGCTGGAGGTCTTTGGGGGATTCCATAGGCTACCCTTCACCTGAAAGCAAAAGATCTTCCTTCCCTCCTCCATTGTATGTTAAGCCATTTGCCTGATTGTCAAAGCCAACCATAAACAAGCTCCCTTTTGAAAAATCCAAACCAGCCTCCTATGACAACCTAAAATGGTGCTTCTCCTTAGATAATTCCCTTCACTATGTCCTGAGACCACCACAGTTATTCCCATCTCATTCATTCATCAAGCATTTGTTAATATTCTCTGTGTGTAAAGTACTTTGCTAACAGAGTACTTTTCAAAAGAAGAAAGATAATGATAACAGCTTGACTTCTGATTGAGTTCTTGATAAGTGACTCTTTCCAGTAGCCAACATTTATTGAGTACTTATTATGTGATGGTGCTAGATTAAACATGATTTGTTGCATTTTTTCTGCCCAACAGGCCTACCAGAAAGGGAATATAATTATCCTTATCCCTATTTTACAGAGGAAGAAACTCAGGTAAAGAGAACAAGTGCCCAAGGTCACACATGGTAAAGGTGGGACCCTGCACTTTGACCTAGACCATCTCACTCTTAACCACAAAGGTAGAGGGTAATTTACAGGCTTTAAGCACCTTTAAATATAGTGCAGAAGATATCATCTACACAGATAATGATAATGGAGCTGAAAGCAAGTGCAAAGACTACATTGGAGAAATAGTGGTCAAAAGTCCAATCTAGGCAAAGAGCTTAAGAAGGAGTCAGAAGCAATTTGCGAGGTTTGAATACAACATATCATGAGCCAAATTGGGGGTGGAACCTGAGCCATGGTATAGGAGCCATAAAAGGGACCTGGTAAAGAGAAATGAGGAGTCCTTGGGTGGTGCAAACTGTGAACTGTGAAGAGATCTGCTCCTAAGCGGAAGGTTGGAGGTTCGAGTCCACTCGGGGAACCTCAGAAGAAAGACCTGGAGATCTACTTCCCCAAATCAGCCATTGAAATTCCTATGGAGCACAGTTCTACTCTGACACACATGGGGCTCCCATGAGTTGGAATTGAATCGGCAGCAACTGGAGAAACAGATTTTAGGAGACAAGCAGAGGATTCTAATGGTTCTAGAGTACAGAGTTTTTCTGGTGCAGGACTGCTCTGGGAAGTATGAACCTATGATTTCAGTCCAATCCTCTGGGATATCCTAAATGTACTCCCTGGGAACTCACCCTAGTCAGGGACTATAACCTACATGGTGCCTGAGGAGACCCATTTGGCAGAAGCCAGTATAGCTCAGGGAGAAGGAAGCTGGAGGCGGTTGGGAGGCCCCTCAGCTGTGCCATCACAGCTGGTTCTGGAAGGACTTCTGGGAACTAGCTTGTGGCAGTGCACTTGGGATGACATGTGATAATTGAATCTGAGGGAACTGGATGAAGGAGAATGAGGTGATGATGTAAATTCTTGGTTCTGAATCTGCATGGCAAGGAGAATGGCGATGCTGTTAGCAGGAGGAAAACATCGGGAGGATGAACTGATTTGGGGAAAAGAAACTGAGTGAGACCTACAGGCAAGTCTTTCAGGTGAAAATATCTTTTTTTAATTAGTTTTTTATTGCACTTTAGAAACTAGTTTCTCATCAAACAATTAGCACACACATTGGTTAACAACCTCACGACATGTCATCACTCTCCCTTCTCAACTCTGGGTTCCCTATTACCTCCTGCCTTCCAGTCCCTGCCCCAGGGCTGGTGCGCCCCTTTAGTCTTGTTTTGTTCCGTGGGCCTGTTCAATCTTTGGCTGAAGGGTGAACCTCAGGAGTAGCCTTATTACTAAGCTGAAAGGGTGTCCGGGGGCCATATTCTCAGGGTTTCTCCAGTCTCTGTCAGGCCAGCAAGTCTGGTTTTTCTTTTTGAGTTAAAATTTTGTTCTACAATTTTCTCAAGCTCTATCTGGGGACTCTATTGTAATCCCTGTCAGAGCAGTCAGCGGTGGTAGCCGGGCACCCTTTAGTTGTATTGGACTCAGTCTGGCGGAGGCCATGGTAGATGTGGTCCAGTAGTCCTTTGGACTATTCTTTCCCTTATTACTTTAGTTTTCTTCTCTCTTCCTTGCTCCTGAAGGGGTGAGACCAGTGGAGTATCTTAGATGGCCACTCACAGGCTTTTAAGACCCCAGATGCTGCTCTCAGGTATAAATATCTTGCAGACAGTAGGGAATGCTGGACTGGATTTCTGGAGAGAGCTGGGGGTGAAGATGCCTGTGGAGTGAGTATGAATATTGAAGATGATGTGGAGAGATAAAAAGAAGGAAAAAAAAAAAAGGAAGAAAGCCCAGAATGGAATGGGAATGTTCCCACAAACAATGAACAAGGGAAACATCAGAGAGGTTCGAGGGTAAGAGGGCCCCACTGAGCCAAAAGTTTTCCAAAAAGCGAGAAGGATGGAGAAGAAAAATAGGCTATGAGATCAGTTCTGGTAGTGGGTAGTTTCAAAACAAGTAGCTTCTTTCTTTCCTTGCTAGGAAGTGACCTCTGCTTATCCGTCTTCTTATACAAATTGTAAGTATCACTCAAGAATTTACTCTTTCCGTGAAGTTGTACTGATGATTCCATTCTTCCCTTATTCCCAGTTTCTTAGCATTCCTGTAGTCCTTAGAGACTGCCAAGTGTGTCTGGTCTTTGTGTATGCTTCCTTGGGTTTCCACTGCTGTGGGAGCTCCACAAACCATCCGTGGATGATGAAAGCAACTGGATGGCTTCTGCTCCTCACCTCAGGGATGACAGTAACAGCCTCCTGACCCAGAGCTCTGCCCAGCTATAGGCTCCCAACAGCATTTCCCAGTGGGCAGCCAGAGTGATTTTTACATGTAAATCAGATCACATGACCCAAACCCATTGCTGTTGAGTCGGTTCCAACTCATAGAGACCTTATAAGACAGAGTAGAACTGCCCCATAAGGTTTCAAGGGAGCGTCTGGTAGTTTTGAACTGCAGGCCTTTTGGTTAGCAGCTGAGCTCTTAACCACTACACCATTAGGGCTCCAGATCACATGACAACCCTGCTTAAAACCTGCAATGGTTTTCCATTACACTTGGAAAGATAATCAGCCTCTCAGATTCCTTGCCTCAGCCTACAGTTGGCTGGCCCATCTCTTGGACTTTCTGTTTCACCAGTTCCCCCATTAGTCTTTACACTCCAGACACTGGCTGTTTCTATGTCTTAGGGCCTTTAAACTTTGCATTTCCTTTCCATTCCTTCTGCTTAAAATGCTTTTCCTCAGACTTCTGTGAGGCTTCCTCTACTTCACTATCCAGGTCTTACCCAATTATCTTCCCTTCAGCAAGGCCTTCCCCAACCACGCTGGCTAACATCATGGGCTTTCCATCTCACATCACTCTTTACAATATTATAACATTCTCTTCTCTGTGACACTTGTCAGCACCTGAAATTACCTTGTTGGTTGTTTTTATTTATTTTTTCTCTCACTCTTCACCCAACTCTTTATGAGTAGAAAATCTGTCTTGTCCACAGCACTGCCTTCAGCACGTAGTAGGTGCTTCATACCTCCTTCTGGCTGGCTGGCTGGCTGACTCAGGCTTTTGGACAGTCTGGTTCTTTTGAGGCCTGGATCCTCTTTCCTCCTCCTATTGTCCCTTCTTCAACCAGGCTCTCCCTGATACTTTAATCTAAATCAGTCTCACATCTGTGTTCCCTTTCGTAAAGCCCTGTTATTCCCTTCAACATGGAGCCCTGGTAACACAGTGGGTAAGAGCTCAGCTGCTAACCAAAAACAGTCAGTAGTTCTAATCTGCCAGCTGCTCCTCGGAAACCCTATGGGGCAGTTCTACTCTGTCCTATAGGGTCACCATGAGTTGGAATCAAGTTGATGGCAATGGGTTTTTGGTTTTAGTCCCTCTCAGGTTTAATTATTGTTATGGGTTGAATTATGTCTTCCCAAAAGATACGTTGAAGTCCTAATTCCCTGTCTTAGATTTCTACTGCTGCTGTAACAGATTTACCACAAATGGGTGGCTGTCAGAGCACAAATGAATTTTTTCACAGTTCTGGAGGCTAAAAGTTCAAATCAGGGTCTCAGCCATGGTGATTCCTTTTCTTATAGGTAGTCTTGGGTGTTCCTTGGTTCCTTGGCATTGCTTGGCTTATAGATGATCTGCATACAGCATCTGTCTTCCCCCTGTGTGTGTGCATGTGTCTCTGTGTCTATGCTGCCCATTATATAACTCAGAAGTGATTAAGTTTAGGACACAACCTACACCTGTATGATCTCAACTGACTGATTACATGACGTTAGATTGCATTACAGAAGGTGATTACAGTTACATCAGACTAGATTACATCCATAGGTATAGGGGTTAGGACTCCGACACATTTTGGGGGAACACAATTCAATCTATAACACCCCTCTCCCGTACCTGTGAATTTGATCTTATTTGAAAACAGCATCTTTGCAGACACAATTAGTTAAATTAAGGTGAGTTCGTACTGGAGTAGGGTGAGTCCTGATCTAATATAGCTGATATCCTTATCAGATGAGGAGAGGGGGACACAGACAGGCATGCAACAACGGAGGCAGAGACTGGATTGATAGAGGTATAAGCCAAGAACACCAAAGATTGTGGGAAACCACCAGAAGCTAGGAGGGGCATGGAACAGATTTTCTGTCAGAGCTCTCCAAAGGAATCAACGTGACTGACACCCTAATTTCAGACTTCTGGCCTCCCAAACTGTGAAGGAATAGATTTCTATTGTTGTAAGGCTCCCAGTTTGTGGTACTTTGTTACGGCAGCCGTAGGAAGTAACCATAGAGTACAGTATTAAAACAAAATAGCTGATGAAAGGTTGATAGATCCTTCTCCTTGAGGAAAAAGGGGCTCTATTAGGTCAGGTTTAGATTTCCTTGCTATGACTGGAACATGCTCTTACGTTTAGCGGGTAGGTCATCAAATCTGCTCTGATCTAGAGGAAGACTTTAGTAACCGTTTCACCACAGAACCGGACTCTGCTGGAGCTGATGATGGAGGAGACACCCTGGTGCTTCTCTCCAGGGCAGGAGGAGTGAAGGCAGCCACATGGGCCACACCTGAGCTGGGAGCCTGCTGCCCACCATTGGGGGGAGAGGTAGCTCCAGGGGCCATTGCTGGGTAGAGTGGTGGTTCCACACATGACATCTGACCCTTTATTTCCTCTGTCCAGTTATGCTGGCGCAGATTTGTATGGAGTTCGGCTGGTTCCCCTGTAAGCAGCTCGAGCTGTTAAAAGGAAAACAACACAGCAGCAAAAAGTGGACAACATATTTACAGCAAACATTTAACACAATATAGTATATCATATTTGCACCAAACAGCTAACCCAGACTTGTGGGAGAGTTGTTCATGAGATGAAAAATTCCACAGAGTGGGCTCAGCAAGCTCTCAGGAGATTCTGGCAGTGACTTAGCTCATATTAGCTGACAAGATCAGCCTCACTATGTCTGTGCTGCTGTTGAGTCAGCCCCTGACTCATGGCAACCCGACACACATTGGAACAAAACATTGCCTGTTGCTGTGCCGTCCCCACGACTGGTTGCCGATTGGACCGCTGGGATGCACAGGGCTCTCTTCGGCTGATTTTAGGAAGTAAATCACCAGAACTTTCTTTCTGGTCTGTCTTATTCTGGAAGCTCTGCTGAAACCTGTTCAGCATCATAGCAACACACAAACTCCTACTGACAGATGGACGGCGGCTGAGCTTGAGGTGCACTGGCAGGGAATTGAACCTGGGTCTCCCATGTGGAGGAATTCTACCACTGACTACTTGTCTCTTATTTACGGGGCAGGGGAAGGATTGACATGGGAGTTGGGTGTCCTAAATTCTAGATCTAGAACACCGTCAGATAACTGTGTGGTCCTGAGAAAACCAATTTACTTCTTTGGTTGTCAATTTCTTTATACTTACACGAGGGTGTTGGATTACATTTTCTAAGCTTCCTTCTGGATCTTGCACATTAAGAACTGGTACATAATCCTAGCATCTAGAATAATTGCACACTCAGGGTTCTCATTTAATGTGCCCCTTCTATGGTGGGCAGGATGCAGTCAAACTCTGCACCCTACCACCTCGTACCAACAGGATCCTCTCTCGGATTTGCCACGCACGGTCTCCCAGCTGAAACTCCAGCTCCTCCACCTGCTGCCGCAGGGCTTCGCGGAGTATCTGCAGTTCCCTGGCCTCCTCCCTGCAGGGGAAGAGTAGAAAACAACCCCAAGCAACAATCACCCACAGGTGCAGTCTTCCATGGCCCCTCTCATGATGTAGGTCACTTCCTTGAAATGTTTTAAAAAGAGAATGTCACCTTCTTTATTTGCATCAGTTACAGGCATAAGTATATTTCTAGAGCAGTTTTTTTTTTCTTTCCAAACAACTCAATTGCAGTGTAATTTATGTATCATAAAATTCACCACGATTCAATGATTTTTTAAATAAATTTACTAAGTGTGTGACCATCACCACCATCCAGTATAGAACATTTCCGTTCCCCCATTGCGATCCCCTGTGCCCCTTTACAGTTAATCCCTGTTCCCACACCACTCCCAGCCCCAGGCACCACTAATCTACCTCTGGGACAGATATTTTTAATCTATGTGACAATAATGCAGATTTCCAAAGTTCTAATAACCCCCAACATTTGCCTTTGCATGAGCCCCACTGGCATTGATTGAAGTTGTCCTTCTGGTAATCCCCCTTCTCCCAGTTAACTGCCCCTCTTCTCACCCTCTCAAATATCCCCCTCCTAAAAGAATAAGTGTTGCTATCTAGTGAATGGCCCGCATAGGCTCCCACCAAGGAAGCAAGAGTGTGAAAGCAGAGGCAAGCCTGGCAGATTTCTCATTAGCCCTGCTCCCTGATGCTCATTTGTCCTGACCTGATTACCTTTTCTTGTTCCAGGTGTGTGGGCTGGTACTTACTTTTATGGCTCCCTTACATAATTACCTTTCTTCCTCTGACATGTCCCTGGAAAAGAGCTCCTGTTGTCCCATAAGGTGCTGTTCCATTTCCTCTAAATGCTCCCGGAAACTCTGGCACGCCATCTTCATGGTTTCCATCTCGTGGACTGTGCACTGAGAACAATTAGAATGAGCTGAGAGTATCTTGCCTGGAAGGCAGTCCTCTCCAATTCACTACAAAGCTCTCCACAGTGGAGCCTGCCTCTCCAAGTGGTCTCACCTGTTTGCAAAGATGCTATTATGGATTGAATTGTGTTCCCCCAGTATACACGTTGGAATGCTAACTCTTCTAAGTGTGGATGTAATTCCATTTGGGAACAGGGTTTTCTTTGTTATTTTAGTGAGGCCGTACAGTGTAGGGTATGTCCTAAATCTAATCACTTCCCAGTTATTAAGAGAGCAGATTAGGCACAGAAAAAAAAGTCAGTGCAAATGGGAAAGACAGACGCCAGATGGTGGGGATCACCACCAAGAAACCAAGGAATCCTTGGGCAACAGAAGCTGAAAGAGACAAGGAATTTCCCCTAGAGCCACTGCCCTGAGTTAGGACTTCTAGCCTCCTGAACTGAGAAAATAAATTTCTCTTCGCTGAAGCCACCCACTTTTTTTTTGTTTGTTTGTGCTATAGCAACACTAGGTAACTAAGACAGAAGCCATGCTGTAAAGAAGCCATGGGGAAGAGAATAGAAAAAGCCCAGCCTCTAGCTTCTTGGAGAGATTAGAGGCAGTACTTGGCTGGGACAGGAGGGCAGCAGTTGTTTGGCGGCCCTTTGGGTGAAAATCATTATGTCCCATCATGGAGATGGATAGGCAGTCTGGAGGACTACATGATGCGGGGATGTGAGGATAAAGCCAGAGGATGAAGGCCCAGAGTGAGGGCTTGTGCTTAGAACAGTCGAGTCTTGTTTAATTTTTTTTAACTTTGGTGCTGACTATTGCCTCATGCTGAGTATCAATAACATTGAACACATCTGTTCAGATGGCATGTGTTTGATTAAAGAAAATTTGCTTAGAATATTTCTTATTAGTTTTAACCCTCCTTAACCACAGTCTCTGGTGGTTGGAACCTGCAGGATGGCTCCACTTGGCTAAGGCAACCATCCAGACTCAGATTGGAACAGACGTGGAACAGGCATCCCATCCTCTCTGGGATTTGGAATCTAAAATGCAACTCCATCTCCCCACCTCCATATCACACTCCCCATTATTCCTGATGTGAATCAGCCTCTAAATCTTACTTTTCTGAACGACTATGTTTTTGCCTTAGTTTTCCTATTTAAGGAGGCCTGGTGGTATGGTGGTTAAGTGCTCAGCTCCTAACTGAAAGGTCAGCGGTTTGAACCCATTAACCACTCCATGGGAGAAAGATGAGAGGTGGAGCCAAGATGGCTGAATAGACAGACGCTTCTGGTGAGCCCTCCCTACAACAAAGACCCCCCCCAAAAAACAAGGAAAACAAGTATATTTATGACAAGTTAGGAGCCCTGAACATCAAAGGCAAGCTCAGAAAATGAACTGTGCAGCAGAGGGAGGAAAAGATGGTTGAGAAGCGGAGAGGAGTTACCGGACCTGAATCGCAGGGAGCCCTCAGGCACCATTCCCAGAGCAGCAGATTCAGAGAAGAACGGTGCTCTCAGCAAAAGCTAAGTACTTGCCTGTATTTTACCGCCCTCCCACCCCGCCCCCAAGCCGGCTTCAGGGGCTGAATTCCCTGGGCCTCAGACAGGCCCTATTGAGTGCCTAGAGCCATCCTCCTGGCCTCGGAGAAGGAATAAATTTGCAATTGGGGGAAAAGATAATTTGCCAGCTCCACTAACCAGGGGAGCTCAGGACAGAAGTGGCTCCTGTCCAGGCATAAACAGTCAGTGGACTTTGAGTACCTTTCCCCTCTGCATGGACCTGTGTGGGCCTATTTCAGGAGAATAGGCCCTTGCTGGCAGACTCTAACCGTTTCAGCTGTGTGGCGGACAGGTGGGTGTTTGTTGTTTGACATCGTTTTGCCTATTAAACAGGGTCCTCATCTACCCACATCAGAGGCCTGAGGACTGGTAGCTCTATTCAGTTCATCCAGCCACCTGTGACAGAGGTCCAAGGATAATAGTACCTCCCACTCCTTACAACCAAAAACGTTGGGTGTCCATGGTCCATCTGCAGAACCCACCCACCTGTACGCTCTAGGGAACAGGAATATGCTTTCCTCAGGGACATGTGGGGCACAATTCTCAGCCCCCTGCCTTGCTCAGAGTGTGACCCACAGCTGCAACCAGATACTGGTACCTATACCAATCACCCCTGTCCTTCTAAGACTGTAGGACACAGCATGTACCACACACTTGGTGATCAGCTACCTGGACACCTGAGCTGAATTCATACAAGAAGAGCAAATGGACTCCTAGACTGATACACCCGATAACAGCTCTAGCCATCTGGGGACAGGACGTCGGAGCTCCAAAGGTGAAAATAATCAAGCTAGCTCACTCAAGCAACCCATTTGGGCATATCATAACAAAATAAAGTAAGAAGATATGACACTGTAAGCAAACATAAAATAAACTAATACAATAACTTATAGATGGCTCAGAGACAACGGTCAATATCAAGTCACATAAAGAAACAGACCATGATCGCCTCAACAAGCTCTCAAAACAAAGAATCAGGGGAACTTCTACACGGGAGAAAGATGTGTCAGTCTGCTTCTGTAAAGACTACAGCCTTGGGAACCCTATCGGGCAGTTCTGTTGTGTCTTATAAGGTGGCTATGAGTTGGAATTGACTCAACAGCAAGGGGTTTGTTTGTTTGTTTAGTTCCCTATTTAAACATTATCTCCTTGCTGCTCCCAAATCCAGTTCATTTGCTGGGAACTCTGATGATCTGTTAAATTCTTACCAGCTGTCCCTCTTGTTTTCCAGCCTATGTTGGAACATTCTTTGAATACATCCATGATCCAGAACCACAGTGCCACCACCCAGCTGACTTTGAGTGCTATGAATACATGTTGGACCCTTACCACCGTCTCTATCAAGCCTGTGGGCTTGGAGCCCTTCCAGGTCAATGTGGCAGAGGCCGGGGCTAGTTGCCTACTAGCTATTTTTATTAACTATCCTTACCGAACGGTGGTTGAGAGCTTGGCTGCTAACCAAAACGTCAGCAGTTTGAATCCACCAGCTATTCCCTGAAAACCCTATGAGGCTGTTCTACTCTGTTCTATAGGGTTGCTATGAGTTAGAATTGACTGGATGGCAACGGATTTTTTTTTTTTTTTTAATCCTTATTGTCTGAACTCTAATATCCTTAGGGACAACAATGTATCTAACTAAAAAAAAAAAAAAAATTTCCCAGCTCGTTTTACAGATAGGATAGCCAATGAAATGGAAGCAGAAAAGATGGAGTGGGCTTCTCGGAAGCTCTTTAGAAGGAACTGATTTAGCTGGCAGGCCCCTTTTAGCATCTTCTTCCTCCTTCCATGGAGACTAACCTTATAGCACTGTTTCTTGGCAGCCTGATTTCTTACCCTTTTCCCCAAACTACATGGCCAAGATCCTGGCAGCATGATGACTATCTTTGCTGGGATTGTCATAATCTTTTGTAATATTTTCTTAAGAGGAGTATTTTTATATGGAAAACTCTCCATTTATTTTTCTTTGAGAGTTTGATTTTGATCCTGTCCTCCTAATTTTTATACTGAAAAACATAATTTGCATAGTAAAACTCTCCAATTATTTTTTGCATCAGTGTGAATGGATTTGAACTAGAGAAGTGTTTGAAGCATTACTATTGCTGACATGGGTGCGAGAAAGTCCACTAGAATTATGGGCTCCTAAAACTGGAAAAGATCTTGGAGACCATGAAGGGTTTATTTTATAGATAAGTTTTTTTTTGACACAGAATGATTAATTAACTTATCCTCAGTCAAAAAATGGCAGTCAAATTTCAAACCCAAGTCTCCTGGTTTATTATTATTATTTTTCTCAAGATCTGAGTCACAGCAGGGGATACTGTGTAGCTGGACACGTGGAAAATTTATCTGTCTTGAAAGGCCACTAGAATTATGGGCTCCTAAAACTGGAAAAGATCTTGGAGACAGGAAGGGTTTAATTTATAGATAAGGTTTTTTGATACAGAATGATTAATTAACTTATCCACAGTCAAAAAATGGCAGTCAAATTTCAAACCCAAGTCTCCTGGTTTATCATTATTATTTTTCTCAAGATCTGAGTCACAGCAGGGAATACAGTGTAGCTGGACACATGGAAAATTTATCTGTCCTTAGGAGTGGGCCGCTT
This sequence comes from Elephas maximus indicus, assembly GCF_024166365.1. Lineage (NCBI taxonomy): Eukaryota > Metazoa > Chordata > Mammalia > Proboscidea > Elephantidae > Elephas > Elephas maximus. Next base: position 93,105,981 of record NC_064826.1, on the reverse strand, counting down.
GAGTGGTTCTACTGGGTTAGTAGGTTCTTACAAGGTAAGCAAGACTGATCAGCTGCTTCAAATTCACTTCAAAGTTCTAGGATCAGTGAGGCCAGGGGCCATGATAACATGGTGCTCAAATAGGTTAAACATTATAAACATTGAATGTCATGCTTAGTGTACTTAGTCTGGAGTAACTCTTTGTGAATGAAAAGTATGGGGGGGCCGGACTTTGGGGTAAATGATAGTGTTTATTTCCTGTGAAAGGGAGTGATATGGATGGTTCTGAAAGGCTGCCATCTTTTGGTCATTTGAAAATACTAAAAAATACATTTTAGCCCAGTTATGAGTCTTTTCAGAATAAAGGATATCATAGGCTCAAAAAAAACAAAAATGTTTTGAACTGTTTCTTCCAATGTAAAGCCCGGATTAAATTCCGAACACAATGTGAGGCCTTCTCTATTGACCCAAGTCCATTAAAATAAGCTTTAACTCACTCAGTAAAAACTCACTCAGTGCAATACCACAAAAACAAAACAAAATGAATAAAATTTTGAGTTTGAATTGACCCATACTACTTTTAAAAATTTGTATGCTTTTCATTTTCTTGAAACCTAAATAATAAACATTATAAAAGGATTTCGTAGCATCAAAAATCTTCTGATACATTTTCTTTTCTTTTCTGGAAATATTTGTTTTTCAATCAATGTATTAACTAGTTTGCTAATTGGCTTAGTTTTGCAACTTGGTCCATACCTTTTTTCCCCTTAAACTAAATCACAATCCTTACCAGAGTCCCTAATTCTCAGAGCAAGTATGTAAGCAAATATGTATATCCTCATTTTGTTATCTGTGGGAAATGGTGATTTTATATTGTAGGTGCAGTAAAAACTATTACAAAGAAGTGCTCTGTGTATTAACGTTTTCTTTTGTTTTGTCAGATGCCCTGGGAAATTATGATTTGCTGATATGAATATAAAGAGTTCTTTTGTACTTTTAATTAAGTGAGCACATGAAGTGCTTTCTCTTGTCTAGAAACGTTAGTGTTGTGAAAAGAGCACAAGGCCCCCTCTTGACATTAGGCAGGAGGAATGGGGAGAGTTTGGGCCTCCACTCAGTATCTTTCATCATGCCTGGAGCTGGCCCAGGTTTAGTCTTTGGTCCCTATGCTAAACAACACCCTTCACTGTATTTATGTAAGTTTCCATATATTGAAGGACCATGTGGTAACTTGCTTTATCTTTCAAACAGTCACTTCTATTGTTAGTATTGCATTTTATATAGATTTAGATATTTTAAAGGTGGACATATCTTTGCCTGGAGTGCATTTTCCAGGAATTTGTGTCGGCCATATTTGAATTTGAATCTGGACCTACCACTTAGTAGTTGGGTGACATTGGGAAAATTACCTAAATTCTCTCAGTTCTAGTTTCTTCGTTTCTAAAAGAGGGAAAACTTGGCACGTTGTAATGACTCAATAAATATTTATGTTCTAGATGAAAATGAAAATTAAAAAAAGTTAACAAAGTGATCAGCATAGGCACTTAATAAACATTTGTGGAATTTTAAGAATGGAAGAGTAACCAACAGGCAGCCAACAGTAGGCGGTCAGTAAATTGTAGTTCTCCACTCTCCTGCAGTCCTACGTTACTTGTGCCATAGAAAATGCCACAGATACTCTCTATACATGTCATTTCGTGTGAGATAATCTTAATTTTTTAATCAATGGCTACCCTTGAAGATCTAGATCATTTCTCATTTTGAGAATCACTATGGTGAGTGGGGGTTGAATGGAGTTATTAAATGTTTGTTGATTAATCAAGGGTTGAAGAGTGGTGGAATCATTCAGTCCTCAGTAATCCCTGTGTCCATCTTCCTTTTAAATAAGCTTGGCAGCGGTAGACCGAAAGTCCCTGTACTTGACACGAGAAGCTCTAGATTCAAAACCACAATAATAATAAAAATAATAGCGAAAATTGATAATAACACCCACACAAGTAACATTTCTAGAGCTTTCTATGTGCCAGACACTGTTCTGAGTGTTTTGTAAGCTTTATCTCATTTAATCCTAAAACAATCCTGTGTTAGTGGTATGAATCCTTTCTTTAATTTTATGAAACAGGAACTAGGCCCAGAGGGACTCAAGGGCTTGCGTAAAATTATACAGCTAGGTGAATTTAAGACAGAGAACTTTCAGTTATACAGAACTGAAGATGAAGTACAGATGTGTTAATGTTTATAACCTTGGATATATGGCTTTATTGCTCTGTCTTAGTTTTCCCGTCTGTAAAATGGGAATTAATAATAAAATTTGCCTTCCTTATTTTACAAGGTGATTGGAAGCACCAAGCAGGAAGAAATTTGTGAGACTATATCATAAACAACAAAGCATTCTACAAATTTTACTCATGATTAAAAAGAGAGAGGTATGCCCTGGGATCTCACATTTGGAAAGGAAGGTCCAACATTATCCCTGAGGTGTTTATTGTTGGTGTACCTGCCTTTCCATCTTTGCAGAGGTAAACACTTACGTAACATAGCTCTCTCACTGTAGTGTCCTGGAGGACTTTCAAAGTCTTCATGAACTTGGCTTCCGGATGATGGTTACATGAGCCCAGGCGGTGTCTACAGGCTGAGCATGCAGGGTCAGGGCCTAGCCCCTCTGTGTGGCAGTGGGGATGATGATGACAGCAGATGCAGCAGTGGACAGGTGAGCCATGGCAGGTGTCCACTGAGTAGGTATTAGGGAAACCTGTGTCTAGAGAGACAGATTTGCTGAGGGGCTGGTGTCCATGTACCAAGGCCTTGTTACTTGAGGCTGAAAAACAGTGCCAGGTCCTGGGTTCACAAACATAAGTCTGAACAGAAGCATCTCTGGACTGTCTCACTTCTGTCCCCAGCCCTGGTCCTGTTGTGGTAATAGGGTCACACATAGTGCACTCTAAAGATGATCCTTTAGAGTCTGTCCCTAAGGCCACAGCACTCTGGGCAGCTGACACCAGATTGGAGGACATATGGACTGTCACGGACCTGGAGCTGCCAGTGTTTGAGTCAGAATTTGGAGAAACATTTCCCATCACAGCTTCTGCCCTAGATAATATTTCGTCCAAAGCATTACACCTTGGCTTTGCTTGGGGCGTATCTCCAGCCAGTTCACCCTGGTGGGGAATGAACTTTTCACATGTTCGAATGAGATCCTTTGTATAGGATGTGACATCGCTGTGCTTGCGGAAAAGTTGTGGTGGACTTTCTAGTGTCATTACGGTGTTGTTGACGTCAGAAAAGAGTTTGTTGCTTTCTTCTCCTCTTGTGGCCTCAGAGTCAAAATGAAGGAACTTGTCTTGAACATGTTCACTTCCAGGTGATCTTGGAGACCCACAGTGGTGGCTTTCCACATACACTTCCCCAGATTCCTCTGGTTTCAGAAACTTGTCTTTCACTTCTGTGATGTGAGACACCACAAATCCCAGAGGGCAATCATACCTGGAAATGGCTACATCTTTGACAACCTCATATTCAGAGTTGGGCATTGGTGGGAGCTGCTGCAGATGGATGTCCTTCCCTGGGTGAGCTCCCTCAGTGGTGGTCTTGTCCATGGCCATATCTGGGATCAACACTTCCAGTGGGCCCTCCATGGCATCAAGCTGAGTCTCTTCCTCCTCCACAGATATTGAGGTCTTTTCTTCCAAGATGCTCCAGCCTTGGCTTGAAAAAGATGTGCTCACCATGCTCTTGGAATCAGACTCGTCTGACTCTTGCTGACAGTTCTGGGATGATGCTAAGCTGTGGCTCTGATCCCTGGGCTTTCCACACCCATTCTCACTAGGACTTTGGCTGCTTGGCAAGAAAGGTATCTGTAAAAGAACCCAGGATAAAGGCAAAATGGTCAGGAATGTGGGGGAGACACTAGGTTTCAGAAGTGGTTTTCATTTTTGTTTGTTTTCTTATAGTTATGATTGACTTAAGAGTTAGGAGATGAGGGTCATCTGAGTTTTTCACTGGTTTACTACTTTGCCTGGGCCTTGTCTCTATGAGGCTCAGCTTCCTTGTTCAGAAAAATCAAATGAAAGAAACATGAGCTTTCTGATACCTTGTCTAGTATGACTCCATCATTCCCTGCCTCTTGGGTACATGTAACTTGTACCTGCTAAGTATTGGTTGGGCCTTTCCAATTGTGGACGGGCAACTTCAAACTTATATTTCCTTCCAAGTTAGCAGTGAGTGAGGTCAGTGAGGCAGGGAGGCTGATAGGGCTGAAGTGGGAAGTTTGGGATTAGCAATAAGGGTTTTATTTCAATCTTCGAGCACACTTTACCTCGAGGGGCAGTGGTTCCGGTGGCTCCTCCAGAAACCCACTGCTGCCAGACTGACAGCTGTTTGCTCTGTTTACCCCAGGACCTGCAGAAAGAAATCAAGTGGCCTTGAGTTTTAGTAAAGTGAAAACATACTGCCAACAGGACCAGGAATAAATCTTCTGTGTGCCTGCTATGCTGGAGATACTCAATAAATGCCCACTGCACAGAAGTATAAACGAGTGAAGAAATTCCAAGGACACTTTTTTCTCACTTCTCAGAGAGTTGAAGTAAAACTGCATCACTGTTTGCTGATGTGAGAGTAAAACAAGAAACAAAGAAGGAGGAACTAATCTCTCTCAAAACTAAATAGGAAGAAAATTGGGAAGAAAACGTATTTGCCTTATATGGTGTTCTAATAAAAAAATAAAAGATCAACATTTATATTCATATATATATATATATAAAAAACCTTGCTGTTGAGTCACTTCTGACTCACAGAGACACTATAGGACAGAGTAGAATTGCCCCGTAGGGTTTCCAGGAAGTGGCTGGTGGATTCAAACTGCTGACCTTTTAGTTGGCAGCAGAGATCTTAACTGTATGTTTATATATATATATTTCTTTTTACTAAAATTTGGGTATCAAAACCAAAAGACTACACCTGTTGCCATCAAGCCAATTCTGACTCATAGTGATCCTGTAGGACATAGTAGAACTGCCCCATAGGGTTTCCAAAGAGCAGCTGGTGGATTCCAACATGCTGATCTTTTGGTTAGCAGCCAAGCTCTTGACCAGTGAGTCCCCAGGGCTCCAAATTTTGGGTAAGAACCTCTTATTACTAACTTCAGTTGGACTGTCTTTGTGTGATTACAGGTTCATGTTCTTATCAGTTGTGAGGGGCTGGAATTGGGCAGGGAAAGAATAATATGAATTGTGGGGAGATAACCACTTTGTAAACATGAGCACCTTAAAATTCTAAATCCATCTGTAGCTTCTTATATCAATATTATTATGTTATAATTGTGGGGTGGGGGAAATTGATGGCTACTAGAAGGTCACCTTGCTAAAGATTAAATTATAGGATTTTTTCACCTCTGCTTTAATGAGAAATGCTTACAACAATAACATACTATAAGCTAGAATAGAAATCTTCTGGGAGAGGGAGTTAGGATGCAGCCTCCCTTAGAAGATATGGAACAGAGAGAGAAGCCTTGTTTCTCATACGAGAAAAGACTGGATGTTTGTCTGAAGAGGGCATTGAAAAGAAAAAGCTAATTGTTGGGGATATAATACCTGGATGAGCAAGAAATAGGGTATTTGACTTTGCTTGAAGAACTAACTGCTACAGAAGGATTCAGACAAAAAAAAATTCAGACTCTGCTTAGGTATTGTCATAGATTGAATTGCGTCCCCCCCCCCCCGCCCCCACCTCCCAAATATCTGTCAGCTTGGCTAGTCCATGATTTCCAGTATTGTGTGATTGTCCACTATTTTGTCACCTGATATGATTGTCTTTGTGTTAAAATCCTACCTATATGGTGTTAATGATGTGGGATTATCAGCAGTGATGTTAAAGAGGCAGGACTCAATCTGCAAGATTAGGTTGTGTTTTAAGCCAGTCTCTTGAGATATAAAAGAGAGAAGCTAGCAGAGAGACATGGGGGAACTCATACCACCAAGAAAGCAGTGCCGGGAGCAGAGTGCATACTTTGGACCCAGGGTTCCTGCATGGAGAAGTTCCTAGGCCAGAGGAAGACTGATGTCGAAGACTTTCCTCCAGAGCTGACAGAGACAGAAAGCCTTCCCATGGAGTTGATGCCCCGAATTTGGACTTCTAGCCTACTAGGCTGTGAGAGAATAAATTTCTCTCTGTTAAAGCCATCCTCTTGTGGTATTAGAAGCCCTGGTGGCTCAGTGGTTAAGAGATCAGCTGCTAACCAAAAGGTCAGCAGTTCAAATCCAGCAGCCGCTCCTTGGAAACCCTATGGAGCAGTTCTACTCTGTCCTATAGGGTTGCTATGAGTTGGAATTGACTTGACGGCAACAGGTTTTTGTGGTATTTCTGTTATAGCAGCACTAGATATCTAAGACAGATATTCTAGGCCCATCCTTCAAGATCAGCTCCCCAAACAAGGGTGGCAGCCCCTCATCTCACTGTAAGGCTGTCTCCCACCGGAGTCTTCACTGCACGCACATCTGAGCAAAGACAGGAGGTGGCACATCAACCCCAGATGTGGTCCACTCAGCCAAAATCTCAACTACCGCAACTTGAGGTCAAAGTAAAGGAAAAGAGTCTTAATTTTGTGTCATTAAAAGTTATAAAGCCCAAATCTCTCAATTTGGCCTCAAATAAAATTAAATGCTAAAAAATCAGAGGATACAAGTTTTTAATAACTGATTCCTGAAGAGACTGAGAGAATTTGAGCTAAGTTTTGAGAAGAAAAAAAAAAAAAAAGTCTTAAACTAGCCATAGTTTTTTATTACACAGGCGAGGAGAAAATGTAGAAAATAGCTACTAGTCAGAGCCGTAAATGAGACTTCTGCTTTTGGTGGTGTAACAGGGACCAGATTTTTCCTCACACCTGAAAAAAAAAAAAAAAACTAGAAAAATAAGTGAAAAAATGGTTTTCAAAACAATGGCCATCGGGCAACTAAGACAGGAGCAAGTCATGTGAGCCTAAGATTGTCCTGGCTTACTGACTTGAGAGAGCTTAAAGGCCATGATGTAGGAAGAAGTAACTCAAGTGGAGACTGGCAGGCTCCCTAAGCTGAGGACACAGGACTGAGAGTCCAGGGAGACCGAGGAAGCTAGAGTTTGCAGGACAGAGTACCAGAGAAAAGAGACCTGCATCAAGAGAACTTTACAGATCTGCAGGGGGTCCCTCTTAAGTGTTAAGCTGAGTAATGATCAGCATCATGCATGTGAGGAAATTACCAACGACTGAAGAAAGAACAAGAACCCCCTGAAAGGATTAGAGGGCACAGTGCCCAGAAGTCACACAGGGCCTGGAATAGTACATGCTTCCACCAGCCAGATTGAAAAATCTCATAATTCACAGGACATTGGTGGGCAGAGCACTCAGAAGGGTCTTACCTCAAGGGTGGGAAATAATTAGACCTAGAGTGAGCACTGCTCTAGTCTCACCTAACAAAGTGTAAAAGCCAGACCTGAAAGAATCAAATGGTTTACAAGTAACACAAGTGTGTTCCAGATCTAAACTCAAGAATATCTATAGGAATACCATAATATCTAGCACCCACAAGGTAAAATTCAAAATGTCTGGTATCCAATCAAAAATATCAGGTATGCAAAGAACCAGGAAAATATGATCCATAATGAGGAAAAAAATCAATCAATCAAAACTGACCTAGGACTGACACAGGTGTTAGCATTAACAGACGAAACATTAAAAACAGTTATTATGACTATAGTTGTATGTTCAAGAAGCTAAAGGAAAGATTAAGCATGTTAAGTGGAGATATGGCAGATTAAAAAAAGATCCAAATTTAACTTTTTGAGCTGAAAGTGACAACTTACACTGAAAAAGATTAATAGCGGATTAGAGATTACAGAAGGAAATATAAGTGAAATGGAAGCCATAGCCATAGAAGCTATCCCAGATGAAACACAGAAAAGAATGAAAATATGAAAAACAACATTAGCGAGCCGTGGAACAACTTCAAGCAGCCTACTATGTAGATAACTGGAATCCCCAAAAGAGGTGGGGCATTTGAAGAAAATTTTTAAATTTGATCAAAACTATAAACTGGAGGGTTATTCACTAATTAGATAGTAGGCAAGAACTATTTTAGGTGAAGAGGAAGATAACACACAAAATAGGAGAGGTCAGCACAACTGGACTAAACCAAAAGCAAAGAAGTTTCCTGAATAAACCGAATGCTTCGAAGGCCAGTGTAGCAGGGGTGGGGGTTTGGGGACCATGGTTTCAGGGGACACCTAGGTCAACTGGCATAATAAAATCTAATAAGAAAACATTCTGCATCCCACTTTGGTGAGTAGCATCTGAGGCCTTAAATGCTAGCAAGTGGCCATCTAAGATGCATCAATTGGTCTCAACCTACCTGGATCAAAGGAGAATGAAGAACACCAAAGACACAAGGTAATTATGAGCCCAAGAGACAGAAAGGGCCACATAAATCAGAGACTACATCAGCCTGAGGCCAGAAGAACTAGATGGTACCCAGCTACAACCGATGACTGCCCTGACAGGGAACACAACAGAGAATCCCTGATGGGGCAAGAAAGCCATGGGATGCGGACCTCAAATTCTCATAAAAAGACCAGACTTCATGATCTGACTGAGAGCAGAAGGACCCCGGAGGTCATGGTCCTCAGACCTTCTGTTAGCCCAAGACTAGAACCATTCCCAAAGCTAACTCTTCAGACAGGGATTGGACTGGATTATAAGATAGAAAATGATACTGGTGAGGAGTGAGCTTCTTGGCTCAAGTAGACACATGAGACTATATGGGCTCCTGCCTGGAGGCGAGATAAGAAGTCAGACAGGGACAGAAGCTGGCTGAATGGACATGGGGAATACAGGGTGGAGAGAAGGAGTGTGCTGTCTCATTACGGGGAGAACAACTAGGAGTATATATCAAGGTGTACATAAATTTTTGTATAAGAGACTGACTTGATCTGTAAACTTTCACTTAAAGCACACACACACACACAAAACCACACATACACAACTATAAACCACAGATACAAGAAGTGAAACAAACCCCAAGCACCCAGAATATGTAGAAAACTATACCAACAGACTTAAAATCAAATTGTGCAATACCAATGGTAGAGAGAAAAACCTGAAAGGAAGCCAGAGAAAAAAAGATACATTATGTACATACAGAAGAACAAAGATAGAGATGACAGCAGATTTCTCATCGGAATTAATCCAAGTGAGAAGGTAGAGGAGAGACATCTTTAAAATACTGGAAGAAAAAAAAATTGTCCATGTAAAATTCTAAACCCCCACCCCAAGACCCAGTGAAATTCAATCTCTTTCAAAAACAAAGATGAAATAAAGACTTTTTCAGATGTACAACAGCTGAAAGAATTCATCACCAGCCAATCTTCAGTATAAGTTAAAAGAAGTTCCACAGGCAGAAGGAAAATGATAACAGATAGAAATGTGGGGTTACACAAAGGAATGAACAGTAATGAAAAGCGGTAACCACATGGGTAAATACCAAGGTTTTTAATATTATTTAAATCATTTTAAAGGATAATCGACTATTTAAGCAAAAATAATAACAACGTAGAATGGGGATTCCAACAAAGACCTAGAAAAGCCTGTGAAACCTGTTATTATACAATTGAGTAGTTTGTATAGAAAAGAGATGCTTGCAAGATTTTCCTTTAACTGTGATGTGTAATTTTTATAGACCCTTTAATCTGGGTAACAGAATACTTGCTTACTTGTCAGAGAAAATAGTGTATACTCATTGTGTAATTATTACTGGAAACTTTCTTGTGTAAGTTACTTGAAGAGAAATGGCATTGCATTCATTGTCAAAAAGAACATTTCAAGATCTAGCCTGAAGTACAGTGCTGTCAGTGATAGGATAATATCCATATGCCTACAAGGAAGACCAGTTAATCTGAATATTATTCAAATTTACACACCAACCCCTAAGGCCAAAGATGAAATTGAAGATTTTTACCAATGTTTATAGTCTGAAATTGATTGAACATGCAACCAGGATGCATTGACAGTTACTGGTGATTGAAATTTGAAAGTTGGAGACAAAGAAGAAGAATCCATAATTGAAAAATATGGGCTTGGTGATAGAACAATGCTAGAGATCGCATGATAGAATTTTGTAAAACCAACAATTTCTTCATTGCAAATACCCTTTTTTCTACAACATAAACAATGACAATACACGTGGACCTTGCCAGATGGAATACACAGGAATCAAATAGACTACATCTGTGGAAAGAGACTTGGAAAAGCTCAATATCATCAGTTAGAACAAGGCCAGGGGCCAATCGCAGAACAGAACATTAATTGCTCATATGCAAGTTCAAGTTGAAACCAAAGAAAATTAGAACAAGTTGACGAGAGCCGAATTATGACCTTTAGTATATCCCACCTGAATTTAGAGACCATCTGAAGAATAGATTTGACTCATTGAACCGAAGACCAGACAAGCTGTGGATGACTAGATGAGTTGTGGAAGGGCATCATATGTGAAGAAAGCAAGAGGTCATTAAAAAGACAGGATAGAAAGAAAAGACCAAAATGGATGTCAGAAGAGACGCTGAAACTTGCTCTTGAACTTCAAGTAGCTTAAGTGAAAGGAAGAAATGATGAAGTAAAAGAGCTTAACAGAAGATTTCAAAGGACAGTTCAAGAAGACAAAATATTGTAATGACATGTAGATAGACCTGGAGATAGAAAATCAAAAGGGAAGAGCACACTCAGCATTTCTCAAGCTGAAAGAACTGAAAAAATTCAAGCCTGAAGTTGCAATATTGACAGATTCTATAGGAAAAATATTAAACAACCCAGGAAGCATCAAAAGAAGATGAAATCAACACACAGAGTAACTATACCAAAAAGACTTGGTCGACATTCAAACATTTCAGGAGGTAGCATATGATTTGGGACCAATGATACTGAAGGAAGAAGTCCAAGCTGCACTGAAGGCACTGGTGAAAAACAAGGCTCCAGAAACTGATGGAATACCAACTGAGATGTTTCAACAAATGGATGCAGCACTGGAAGTGCTCACTCATCTATGCCAAGAAATTTGGAAGACAGCTACCTGGCCAACAGACTGGAAGAGATCTATATTTATGCCTATTCCAGAGAAAGGTGATCCAAATGAATATGGAAACTATTGAATAACATCATTAATATCACATGCAAGTAAAATTTTGCTGGAGATCGTTCAAAAATGGCTGCAGCAGTATTTTGACAGGTAACTGCCAGAAATTCAAGCTGGATTCAGAAAAAAATGCAAATTCAGGGATATCATTGCTGATGTCAGATGGATCCTGGCTGAAAGCACAGAATACCAGAAAAATGTTTACCTGTGTTTTACTGACTATGCAGAGGCATTCGACTGTGTGGATCATAGCAAATTATGGATAACATTGCGAAGAATGGGATTTCCGGAACACTTGATTGTGCTCATGAGAAACTTGTACAGAGATCAACAGGCAGTCGTTTGTACAGAACAAGGGGATACTGCATGGTTTAAAGTCAGGAAAAGTGTACATTAGGGCTGTATCCTCTCACCATACCTATTCAATCTGTATGCTGAACAAATAGTCTGAGAAGATGGACTATATGAAGAAGAATGGGGCATCAGGATTGGAGGAAGACTTCGTAACAGCCTGCTTTATGCAGATGACACAACCTTGTTTGCTGAAAGTGAAGAGGACTCAAAGCACTTACTGATGAAGATCAAAGACCACAGCCTTCAGTATGGATTACACCTTAACAAAAAGAAAACAAAAATCTTCACAACTGGACCAATAAGCCACATCATAATAAACGGAGAAAAGATTGAAGTTGTCAAAGATTTCATTTTACTTGGATCCACAATCAATGCCCTTGGAAACTGCAGTCAAGAAATCAAAAGACACGTTGCATTGGGCAAATCTGCTGCAAAAGTACTCTTTAAATTGTTGAGAGCAAAGATGTCACCTTGAAGACTAAAGTGCACTTGACCCAACCCATGGTGTTTTCAATTGCCTCACATGCATGTGAAAGCTGGACAATGAATAAGGAAGACGGAATAAGAATTGACACCTTTGAATTGTGGTGTTGGTGAAGAATATTGGATATACCATGGACTGCCAAAAGAATGAACAAATCTTTCTTAGAAGGAGTACAGCCAGAATTCTCCTTAGAGGCAAGGATGGTGAGACTGCATCTTACATACTTTGGACATATTATCAAGAGGGATCAGTCCCCGGAGAAGGACATCATGCTTGGTAAAGTAGAGGGTCAGTGTCTTAGTCGTCTAGTGCTGCTATAACAGAAATACCACAGTGGATGACTTTTTTATTTTTTCACAGTCTAGTAGGCTAAAAGTTCAAATTCAGGGCATCAGCTCCAGGTGAAGGCTCTCTCTATCTCTGTGGCTCTGGAGGAAGGTCCCTGCCATCCATCCATCTCCCCCCTGGTCAAGAAGCCTGTCTGTGCAGGAACCCTGGGTCCAAAGGAAGTGCTCTGCTCCTGGCACTGCTTTCTTGGTGGTATGAGGTCCCCCTGTCTCTGCTGGCTTATCTCTCCTATTTCTCAAAAGAGACTGGCCCAAGACACTGTCCAATCTTGTAGAGCTCATCAATATAACTGCTGCTAATATATCTCATCAATATCATAGTGATAGGATTTACAACATATAGGGAAATCACATCAGAGACAAAATGGTAGACAATCACACAGCACTGGAAATCAGGCCCAGCCAAATTGACAGATATTCTTGGCCGACACAATTCAATCTGTGACAGTCAGCAAAAAAGAGGAAGACAAGATGGATTGACACAGTGGCTGCAACAATGGGCTCAAGTATAACAACGATTGTGAGGATGGCACAGGACCGGGCAGTGTTTCATTCTGTTATACATAGGGTCACTACGAGTTGGAACCCAATCCACGGCACCTAACAACAACTTGTGTAATGTTTAACCCACTGACTGCAACTTCACTGTCCTTGTTACAGTTAACTAAGCTAATATAAATACTGTTCAGAATTTTGTAAATTTAGAAATCATCTATTTTCCTCCTTACATCAACTATCAGTTTAAAAGAAATGATGATCATGGCAGAAGCATTTCAACAACTCAATGGAGAATTTAAAATATTTTTTTCGTTTCTAGAAACTTTCCTCTAAACAACCCTGTAAAGGTGGCCAGCCCTTCTCAAGAATTGTCTCTCCAAGCCCTCTGTTCTAAGCAATCTTTCATGTGCTTCAGGGGTCACCATCGCTGGTTTCTACTCTGGCCCCAAAGTCCCTCTGCAGTAGGCAGAATGTGTGGATAGGAGAGAGCAAGGAGGACTTTCACTCCTCACGCCCCACCCCTACACTATGAGGTAAAACCTGTGAAAGCCAGAACTGTGTAAGGTGGCGGAAACCTGTCAGAGAAGGCAAATCAAATATTTTCCACTAATAGAGAGCAATAGAAAAGTGATAAGACTGTACCTTGTCAAAGTGGGAAAACTTGTAAGACCTGGAAAAACAAGGCTGTCCCATCTAGTTCTGGCTCTCACAGGTTTCACTGTATAAGCATTAGGGAACCAAAAGATATTCAGCAAGGAGGGGTTGAGCCTTGGTGAACCATGGGCAAGATGAAGCCTTGGGTCCTCTTGCTATTTCTATGAGATTAGGTGCAAGAATTGTTCCGCAAACTGTGAAAGACTCCCAGCAGTACATTATTATTATTTAAACTTTCAAGAATATCTCTAAGCAATAGCAATTCTGGTACATAATTGTCATATAAAATGTTTGCTAATTCCCTTCCTACAGCCCCAGAATTAAATTATATGTTAGAGCACTAGAACAAAATATGTTAGAGCCCCATGGGTCTATATGCTGGCTGGTCCTTATCAGCCTGGTCTAAATGAAAATATACATTCACAAACATAAAGGGTCTCTCAAAGGTAGGAAGAGTAATTTCCTCTAAAAGAGGTACATTTGGGATGCAACTGTTACCTTTAGCTAACTGCACTTGTGTAAAGTACAAAAGAAAATTATGAAACTCATTTAAATGAATTTGTGAAACAATCAGGCTTTGGAAGCCTCACTTTAATGAAGGTATAGGATGGAATTGAGCATAGTTTCCTTAGGAGTAAAACCCATTGTTGTGGAGTCCATTCTGACTCCTAGTGACCCTATAGGACAGAGTAGAACTACCCATAGGATTTACAAGAATCAGCTGGTGGATTTGAACTGACAACCTTTTGGTTAGCAGCTGAGTCTTTAACCACTGCACAACCACGTCTCCCTTTCTTAGGAGTAGAGCTCATTATTTTGAGAGTCAGAAGTTGAATGGTATGCATTCAAATTATTTTGAGAGATTTGCCAGTCGGAATATGGACCGATCTACAGACGGTTTCATTTCATTGTTATTGTTAGGTGCCATCAAGTCAATTTCCATGCATAGCGAACACATATGACAGAGTAGAACTGCCCCATGGGGTTTTCTAGGCTGTAATCTTGGAGCCCTGGTGGTGCAGTGGTTAAGTACTCGGATGCTAACCAAAAGGTCAGTCGTTTGAACCCACCAGCTGCTCCGCAGGAGAAAGATGTGGCAATTTGCTTCTATAAAGATTTACAGCCTTGGAAAGTCTATGGGCAGTTCTGTTCTGTTCTATAGGGTCACTATGAGTTAGAATCAACTCGATGGCAATTTTTTTTTTTTTTAAATCTTGACGAGAACAGATCTCCAGGCCTTTCTCCCATGGAGCAACTGAATGGACTTGAATGATCAACCTTTCGTGTAGCAGCAGAGCACTTAAGCATAGGAAGGCCACTTACCCAGGCAGGCCACTTACCCAGGAAGGCCACTTACCCAGGAAGTCCACTTAGGAGGCTAAAAATCTTACCTGCCTATAAAGCACTTTTCCAGCAACTAGACTATAATCATCTCAAAGTCGAGTTTCGAATTCTAAACATTCTCTTACGGTTGTAGGGTTTAAACGAGACAAAGGATGAGCAACCACCTAGCCCAGTATGGCTATGATGGATTATGGAGCATACAGACAAAACAAATGTTCACCCTTTGTCACTCCCACACCCTCACACCTAATATAGAATAAGAGAGAAGGCTTGAATTGGGGGAGACAATATAGCATGTGGCAAGAAAAAAGGAAGAGTACTATCTCCCAGATGAGCCCCATCCAATTCCTGAAACTATCTTGGCAAGACTGGGAGAGCATGAAAAGCCTCATCGCCTCCAATGTAATTTACCCTAGGCACTTAATATGCCCAGTGAGCCATGACTCTTCTCACTCTTACTTACAGGATTGAGGACTTGACTTCCCACCTTACGCTTATTAGTCCTTTTCCCCTAACTAGATCTTATTTATCAAACCCTTCACTGCTGGCTGGGTCCTATTCCAAGCCAGTTAGAAAAATGAGACCCTTTGACTACCACCACGACTCCCATGAGTTTGTCACGACCCTTTAGACTGTTGGTTATCTCCACCCTGACAATCCCATGGCTCAAGGTGGTTAACTTTTCCACGACGTATTCTACTGAGATCCAATGAGGCCCCATAGGCAGGTTATCTAGAAAATGTGGAGCCAGATCTGTTGGGTTCAGATCCTGACTTTCCCATTTACTAGCTGTGTGATCTTGGGTATGCCACCTATCCTCCCTGAGGCTGTTTCTTCATGAGGAAAAGAATGAATATGTTAACAGTATCTTACTTGTGGGGCTGTGATGAGGATAATATCCAGTAATATATATATGAAGGTTTTATGTACATATAAAAGATAATACAATTATATATATCATTTTTGGCTGCAGAACATCATCATTGTTAATATTATTATCTATTAGGCCTCCATCACTATTAATATCATTATTAAATATCAATAATTATCATTATTAATATTGATCTTTACTAGAAATTCCCTTTTTCAGCACACAACTGTTCTGACAGAGTTGGATTTTACCCTTCCAAACAGGTGGACCCTGCCTGGCCTATACGTTTGCAAACATTTTTGCCTGGGAGGAGGTGGATGCCTCAGCACTTTGTCAGAAAAATCACCAGATGGCAGCATTATACCGACCACAGAACCCAAAGAGCCAGGGCCTAGCCAATAAGAACAGCTAAAACTAATCAGAAAGTCAACCTGAAGAATTAATTGCTTTTAGGGCCTGGGTTGATAATCAAAGCTTCTGAATCCTAAGGGGACAGTTTCACATTTAATGTAGTCTGAGTTCATACAGGGTCATGGAAAAAAACAAAGAAAAAAGCCTATGGAATTGAAAAGATAAATGGGAGGAGGGAGAAAAAAAAAAAAAAGGGAGTCTGGAGAGGTATGATTTATGCAAGAGCTTTGTAGAACAAGCGAAATAGTTCAACCCTGGATTATCTGGGGTTAACCATCTTCGTTAATCAATTCTATTTACTTCTTTCATTGCTAAGTCCCTCTCTCTTCCATCCCCCCAATGGTGGAAAATTCCATAATCTTGTTCTTAGGTGCCATTGAGTTGGCTCGGACTCATAGAGACCCTGTGTACAATAGAATGAAACACTGCCCTGTCCATCTCCACAGTAGTTGTTATGCTTAAGCCTATTGTTGCAGCCACTGTGTCAATCCATCTCATTGAGGCTTTTCCTCTTTTTTGATGACCCTCTGCTTTACCAAGCATGATATCATTCTCCAGGGAATGATCCCTCCTGACAATATGTCCAAAGTATATGAGATATAGTCTTGACATCCTTGCTTCTAAGGAGCATTCTGGTTGTACTTTTTTCAAGACAGATTTGTTCGTTCTTTTGGCAGTCCATGGTATATTCAATATTCTTCTCCAACACCACAATTGAAAAGTGTCATTTCTTCTTCGGTCTTCCTTATTCATTGTCCTGCTTTCACATGCATATGAGGCAACTGAGAACACCTTGGCTTGGGTCAAGTGCACCTTAGTCTTCAAGGTGACATCTTTGCTTTTCAACACTCTAGAGTTCTTTTGCAGCAGATTTGCACAATGCAATGTGTCTTTTGATTTCTTGACTGCTGCTTCAACGGGTGTTGATTGTGGATCCAAGTAAAATGAAATCCTTGACAATTTCAATCTTTTCTCCGTTTATTATGATGTGGCTTATTGGTCCAGTTGTGAAGATTTTTGTTTTCTTTTTGTTAAGGTGTAATCCATACTGAAGGCTGTGGTCTTTGATCTTCATCAGTAAGTGCTTTGAGTCCTCTTCACTTTCAGCAAACAAGGTTGTGTCATTTGCATAATGCAGGCTGTTAATGAGTCTTCCTCCAATCCTGACGTCCCGTTCTTCTTCATATATTCCAGCTTCTCGGATAATTTGCTCAGCATACAGGTTGAATAGATACAGTGAAAGGCTACAACCCTGACGCACACCTTCCCTGACTTTAAACCACATGGTATCCCCTTGTTCTGTTCGAACAACTGCCTCTTGATCTGTGTACAGGTTCCTCATGAGCACAATTAAATGTCTGGAATTCCCATTCTTTGCAATGTTATCCACAATTTGTTATGATCCACACAGTTGAATGCCTTTGCATAGTCAATAAAACACAGGGAAACACCTCTGGTATTCTCTGCTTTCAGCCATGATCCACCTGACATCAGCAATGATAGCCCTGGATCTGGGTCCTCTTCTGAATCTGGCTTGATTTTCTGGCAGTTCCCTGTTGATTTGCTGCTGCAGCTGCTTTTGAATGATCTTCAGCAAAATTTTACTTGCTTGTGATATTAATGATATTGTTCGATAATTTTCGCATTAGGTGGGATCATCTTTCATGGAAATAGACATAAATATGGATCTCTTCCAGTTGGTTGGCCAGGTAGCTGTCTTCCAAATTTCCTGGCATAGATGAGTGAGCACTTCCAGTGCTGCAACCATTTGTTGAAACATCTCAATTGCTATTCCTTCAACTACTGGAGCCTTGTTTTTTGACAACGCCTTCAGTGCAGCTTGCATTTCTTCCTTCAGTACCATTGGTTCCTGCTCACATGGTGCCTCCTGAAATGGTTGAATGTTGACCCATTCTTTTTGTATAATGACTCTGTGTGTTCCTTCCATCTTCTTCTGATGCTTCCTATATCGTTTACTATTTTCCCCATAGAATTCTTTAATATTGCAACTTGAGGCTTGAATTTTCTCTTCAGTTCTTTCAGCTTGAGAATGCAGAGAGTGCTCTTTCCCTTTGGTTTTCTATCACCAAGTCTTTGCAAATGTCATATAATACTTTGTCTTCTCGAGCTGCCCTTTGAAACCTTCTGTTAAGTGCTTTTACTTCATCATTTCTTTCATTCACTTTAGCTACTCAATGTTCAAGAGCAAGTTTCAAAGTCTCTTCTGACATCCATTTTGGTCTTTCATTGCTGTCTTTTTAATGGCCTCTTATTTTCTTCATGTATGATGTCATTGATATCATTCCACAACTTGTCTGGTCTTTGGTCATTAGTATTCAATGCGTCCAATTTATTCTGGAGATGGTCTGTAAATTCAGGTGAGAAATACTTAAGGTTGTACTTTGGCTCTCGTGGACTTGTTCTAATTTTCTTCAGCTTGATCTTGCATATGAGCAATTGATGGTCAGTTCCACAGTCGGCCCCTGGCCTTGCTCAGACTGATGATATTGAAATTTTCCATGTCTCTTCCCACAGATGTAGTTGATTTGATTCCTGTACATTCTGTCCGGTGAGGCTCACGTGTATAGTCACTGTTTACGCTGGTGAAAAAAGGTATTTGCAATGAAGAAGTCATTGGTTTTGGAAAATTCTATCATGTGATCTCTGGCATCATTTCTATCACCAAGGCCATATTTTCCAACCACTGATCCTTCTTCTTTGTTTCCAACTTTCACGTTCCAATCTCCAGTAATTATCAATGCATCCTGATTGCATGTTTGATCAATTTCAGACCATAGAAGTTGGTAAAAATCTTCAATTTCTTCATTGTTGGCCTTAGTGGTTGGTGTGCAAATTTGAATAATAAATAGTCTTATTAACTGGTCTTCCTTGTAGGCGTATGCATAGTATCCTATCACTGACAGCACTGTACTTCAGGATAGATCTTGAAATGTTCTTTCTGACAATGACCGTAATGCCATTCCGCTTCGAGTTGTCATTCCCGGCATAGTAGACAATATGACTGTCCAATTCAAAATGACCAATACCAGTCCATTTCAGCTCACTAATGCCTAGGATATCAATGTTTATGCTTTCCATTTCATTTTTGATGACTTCCAATTTACCTAGATTCATACTTCATACATTACACTTTCTGATTATTAATTGATGTTTGCAGCTGTTTCTTCTCATTTTCAGCTGTTCCACATCAGCAAATGAAGGTCCCGAAAGCTCAGCTCCATCCATGTCATTAAGGTCAGCTCTGCTTTGAGGAGGCAGCTCTTCCCCAGTCATCTTTTGATTTCCTTCCAACCTGAGGGGCTCATCTTCACAATCATTGCTACGTTGCAACTACTGTGTCAATCCATCTCATGGAGGATCTCCCTCTTTTTTGCTGACCGTCTACTTTACCATGCATGATATCTTTCTCCAGTGATTGGTCCTTTCTGATAAAGTGTCCAAAGTAAGTGAGATGAAGTCTCACCATCCTTGCTTCTATGGAGCATTCTAGCTGTACTTCTTCCAAGACAGATTTGTTCATTCTTTAGGCAGTCCTAAAATTCAATATTCTTTGCCAGCACTACAATTAGATTGTATCAATTTCTCTTGGGTCTCCCTTTTTCATTGCCCAGCTTTCTCATGCATATAAGACAACTAAAAATACCATGGCTAGGGCCAGGTGCCACTTAGCTGTCAAAGTTGACATCTTTGCTTTTTTAACACTTTAAAAAGGTCTTTTGCAGGAAATTTGCCCAAAGCAGTACATCATTTGATTTTTTGACAGCTGCTTCCAGGGCATTGATTGTTGATCCAAGACGAATTAAATCCTTGACCACTTCAATTTCTTTACCGTTTATCATGATGTTGTTTATTGGTCCAGTTGTAAGGATTTTAGTTTTCTTTATGTTGAGGTGTAATCCATACTGAAGGCTATAGTCTTTTACCTTCATCAGTGAGTGCTTCAAGTCACCTTCACTTTTGGCAAGCAAGGTTGTGTCATCTGCATATTGCAGTTTATTAATGAGCCTCCCTCCATTCCTGATGCTGTGTTCTTCGCATAGCGCAGCTTTTCAGATTATTTGTTCAGTGCACAAACTGAATAAGTAATGTGAGAGAATACAACCCTGCCGCACACTTTTCTAATTTTGAATCATGAGGTATACCCTTATTCTATTTGAATGACTGCCTCTTGATCTATGTATAGGTTCCCCTTAAGCACAATTAAGTGTTCTGGAGTTCCCATTCTTCACAATGTTATCCATAATTTGTTATGAATTGGACAATGTACTGTGGTTATTCATGAGGTTTTCATTGGCTAAGTTTTGCAAGTAGATTGCCAGGCCTTTCTCCTAGTTTGTCTTAGTCTAGAAGCGCCACTGAAACCTATTTACCATGGGTAACACTAGTGGTATTTGAGATATCGGTAGCATAGCTTCCACCTTCATGGCAACACAGAAGCCACCACAGTACAACAAACTGACAGACTTATGCATATGTAGTCAGAGTGTATCATACTTTTTAGAAAATGCTTCTTTTTATTGAGGCAAATCTACTTTAGCATTTTCCATCTATTGGTCATAGTTATGCTCCTTGGAAGAATTACTGAATGTATCTAACCCGTTTTCCTCAAGATAGCTCTCTTATATTTTGTAGGCCTCTTTGTCTCAGGCTGACTCTCCCCTGATCCTTTGAATCAACCCTCACATGGCAGGGTTTCCAGGTCATTTGTGTTCTTGGCCTTGTACTTTTTAATATGTTCTTATTTATTTTAATATGATCTTATTTAGATGTTTGCTGTAAAATCTGGCACTCAGAACTAGATTCAATAATTGGGATTTGTTTTGACCAGCATGGAAGAGAAGAGGACTGGCTTTTTCCTCGTCTGGGTATTTCACTTCTATACATACAGCCTAAGGGTGTGTTAGCTTAGTCAGAAGTTGTGTCACAGTGTTGGATTCTATTCATATGATTAGTTTTTACTTTGAAATCAAGAAATAAATGTTTTGGCCAGATTAAATGAAGATACTGGCACAGGGGCAAGGATGAGAAGGCAGGAGAGGATAGGAAAGCTGGTAAAGCTGGTAATGGGGAACCCAAGGTCAAGAAGGGGAGAGTGCTGACATGTTGTGGGGTTGGCAACCAATGTCACAAACCAATATGTGTATTAATTGTTTAATGACAAGCTAGTTTGCTCTGTAAACCTTCATCTAAAGTACAATAAAAAAAAAAAGAAAGAAATGTTTTGAAACCTAAATAAATGACTTGGTAATATCCTTGTGAATTTGATTTACATAATTTGGACTATATGTTTCAGCTTGTCAAAGATAATTTTGGTTTTCAATCTGAATATTTCTGTTACGTACTGTATTTTATGCAAATAACACGCATCCTCTACATCTGTTTGCCAACCGCTTCCCCCCCCCCGTAAGGTATTTTTGTAAACATGCTATGCTAATTTTTTTTTTTTTTTAGAGCTACATGTAAAAAAAAATTGGCATAGCTGTGCTTACACAAATATCTCCCAGGGGGAGGGAGCAGTTGACATATAAATGTGGAAAAAAAAAAAATGTGGAAGGTGCACGTTATTTGTGTAAAATATGGTATAGCTGTGATAAACATTCATGCTGCATGGCCAAGTCATTGTTAATATTCTGAATAGAACAGGCTGTGGAGACAGAGCCAGGTGTTGTAGTACTGAAAACCTTCATTCATTCACTTTAAAAATATTCATCGGGCACCTATGGGTGCTGCCCTGTTCCAGATAATCCACAGACAGTGTCAACAGAAGTACTTGCCCTCAGGAAGCTTATATGTATGTTAACTCTGATCATAGACCTGAACTAAGGCCGAAAATATTCACACTGTGAAAAATACTTACGAGCAAATTTCTTTTTCCTTCCTTGTCAGGAGACTTAGGGAGAGGACTTTCTGCCCTATATAGATTTCTACATAACATTTTGACACCTTTCAGTAGCCCCCTGCTGACATTTTTGTTTCAAGCTCTTATAGGCTGAGAGTTCTTTTTCTTTCTTTCTTCCTGGTGCTCCAAGATAAGTAACTTTCTCTTTTCTTTATTTAGAAAAATTTCTCTTCATCATTAAAAAAAAAAAGAGATACTTCTCTGAATAAACTTAATTTCATACCACTAATTGTTTTTCAGCATTATAAAAATAATGCATGGTAGTAAAGAAAATTTGGAAAACAAAAAGTATAAATAAGAAGATAAAAATAAACTCTAATTTATCCATGTAGAAAAAATTACTATCTCCATGCATTTCAGTCCAGGATATTTTCTTTGTGTGCATGTGTATGTATGTTTTGTAAAATAATAATCATACCCCGCACATTTTGTATCTTGCTTATTTTCAAATAATATGTTGTAAATTTTATCTTTAAATGCTCTTTAAAAATACATTGTAAAATGGTGTACAATTAATTTAGCCAATACCATATTGTTGGATCTTTATAGGTTCCAATTTATTGCTAATATAAACAGTAATGGCGTGAGTACCCTTAAGCATGTATTTTTGTGACATCTTAATTAAAATAGACTTAATAAGTATAGAACTAGAATAGGCTTAAAGGATTTTATGGCTAGAGAAACAGCCCCCATTCTTTTTTCTAAGAAAGTTCTAACAGTTCACACAGCTGTTAACAAAATTTTTGAGAGTACGCATGTTACTACAGTTTCAACGACAAAAATTTTAACGTTTATCAATTGGAGAGGGGAAAGATGCTTTCTTGTTATGTAAATGTTTGGTTATTTGATTGAATAAATGAGATTGGATTATTAGTTTAGTTTATAATTTGTGTGTGTGTGTGTGCATGTGTGTGTATGTTTGTGAGCATGTGAATTTTTTTCAGGTTTTAATATCACAATTGTGCTGCTTCTTTAAAGAAATAATTGGTTAGGTTTCTGTTTCATTTCTATGCACTCAAGCAGCTTATAAAGCGTAAATATTATCACTTTAACATTTTAAAAGAGCTCATAAACTACTGACAATCGTGCATCTTAAAAGATAAAATTGTTTGGCAACTTTTAATTTCTTCAGTACTTGTTGATAATTAAGGATTCCTACTTCTTGACTTAATGGTCATGTATTTATATATTTTTATTACTTTTCTAATGTCATTAGTCAAATAATGAATTTATTTTCATTCTATACTTTCTAAAGGGGAAAAGACTATGTTTCTGCCTCTTGTAATAACTTTGGCCTTATCTCATAATTTTTGTACGCACAATTTTTTTTTTGCTTGAATTTTACTCTTTTTGGTTTGTATTAGCATTCTTTTTGGTATATTTTTGCCCATTCATTTTACTTGTAACTTTTTTCGATTCTTTATTTTAAATGTGGATACAATTTTTGAAGGACATTTGAATCTCTTTCTTTGTTAGATCCATTTATTTCACATATAACTATTTTAATTAGATACGCATTTGGTCTTATTTTTGTAATTTTTTGTTATCGACTTTTATTTTCTTTACTTTTATTACTGTGATTGATGTAGTAAATATGCATCACATTTGATCCCCCCCATTATGAAAAAAGGCATCATTAATTGTCCATGACAGACTTTTCTGCTGAGTTCTGATTCAGCCACAGAAACATTATCAGTTCAGCATTACTAGCAGCTAATAATAAGCAATAAGAATTGAGAAACAAGCCATAAGTAAGGATTAAATGAGGTAATATAAAACACTTAGCCAGAGAATTGGAACATTGCCCTCCATCTCTCTCATATTTAATCACATTCATCTCTTTGTCCAGTTCACCTGCATTTTTATGATTTTCTAAGAAATGTCTTAAATGTCACTTTTTTGGCATTAAAAATTTATCTTTACTGCTTTAAAGTTATTTTAAATTCTGTTAAAAATTATTTTATGTATTCTCATTCAATCCTTTAATAACAACCATTTAAAGAGTGACTGCTCTGAGCCAGGTACTGGGTAGACAATGGGCAGAGGTGAAAGACACAGTCCCAGTCTTGGAGGATCTCATCAAGTGGATAAGCTACACATTCAGGATAAAATATAAAATAGATGGTAATGAAAAATACCAGGACTACCTCTCAGCTTAATTTGATAAAAAAAATTTATAGCAATGATAATTACCTGAATACAACCTTCATCAACATATGTGTTTTAGAGGTGCATAATTCACAAGGCATACCTCTTTAAGCAATGAAATTAAAAACAAAACAAAACAAAACAAAAAAACCACTGGTTAATCTTCAAGCTGATTCTGAAAGAAAGCTTGTTATATTTCTTCATTCTTTTCACAAATACTTATCTATTGGGTGCCTACTGTGTGTTAAGCAGCTCGCTAGATGCAGGGAATAGAATAGTGAATAAGATGGTGCCTCTCTTGTCTAGAAGTTCCGAGTCTAATGTTCCAAGGATGAACTCTGAGAAGGTTCCGTAGCCCTTATAATGAGTAAAAATGCCTTATAAAAAATATTTCTGGGGACATTCAAAACTAAGTCTGTTTATCTGGGCCCCAGCAGCAATAACTCCTCCTTTAGAACATGGCTTAGGATTGAAAATACTAAAAACTGATCAGAAGAGAAATTGTGAACACCAATTAGAGGGGGAAAGAAAAATCAGCTAAAGATGTTTTACACATGAATTGCAATATTCATGATATCAACAGGAAGCATAATGTAGAAGCGGCATTCATGAGCCTATAAATAATAAAATGCAAACAAAAATGTCTTAGAAAAGCTTATTTCTACTTAGTAGCACCAGATTAGTAATGGCAATAAAAAACATTATCGATGACAGTGTTCAGAACATAAGGTTACGCACTTAAACTTAAAGCATAATTATGGTTACTAGGTATCTTATTTCAAAATGACTTTTCGGAAGGAGTCATATGGTTGGCTTGATTTCAGACAAAACATTTTCAATATCTTTAATCATACAAAATAGATTTCATTTCTTTATGCAGTGTTGTGATTCTTTTTTCTGGACTTTGGTCTTGTAAGGAAAACCAGAAGATGCATGCATAGTAACAGATTTCGAGACTTTTTTTTTTCTTGGTAGAACATATTTTTGCCAAGTTTACAACCCACTTGAACTTCTGTCTGTTCTTTCATTTTAGAATCAACTTAGGCTCATTTTAATATTGGAAAAATCACAGATTTAGACATAGAAAAAGAAGTCTTAACAAAGTTCACTGAAGACATTTATCATCACCAAATATCTGTAAATGAAGAAACTTCTTATTAACATTTGGGTTAATTGAATCAGGAGCGCTGGTGGCACAGGGGTTAAGTGCTCCTCTGTAAACCAGAAGGTTGGAGGTTTGAACCCACCAGCTACTGCATGGGAGAAAGATGTGGCAGTCTGCTTCCATAAAGATCTACAGCTTTAGAAACCTTTGGGGGCAGTTCTACTCTGTCCTATAGGGTCACTATGAGTCAGAATTCACTTGATTAAAGTGTGTTTTGTTTAGTTTTTTCGATAGCTGAATATGAAATATATTCTTTTAATTTTAGGTGAGAGCACTTTATTTTGACTAAGCATTTGTAAAATAACTTTGTAAAAGGAAAGCTTTTGTTAAAAGACATGTTTAGAGACACTTACTCTAACTTTGTAACTGTTAAAAGTAGAACACTCGTTTTCTCTCTGTTCTCACGCTGGTTGTCCTCAGAAATGGCTGCAGTTGTGGAAAGTGTGAGGTAGAATGGAGTGACTAAAGCCCCGGCCTTATTTTTCTCATCAAGGATCAGAACAAGGAGCCCCACGGAAACAGAAAGTATGAGGAAGATTGCAGAGAGGAGGGAGTTTGGGAAACAACCCCACAAAGTTGTTTATGAATCTTGGGGTCACCCTGATCTACATATGTATGGATTTTACTCTAAACAGCATATCAAAAAATCTGAGAACTAAACTAAGAGATAAACCACCCAGGGCCTAGATTGACCACTGCGTAGCAGACATGCAGAACAGACCTTAATAACATGACAAAGGCTTTGAAAACAGAGCTCAGATTAAGATCACAAACCACAGACGGCTAGTCAGTACTTATAATCTGAACCCAATTTGATTACCTGTCAAAACAAACTATAAACGTCTTTTATAGGATTTAAACAAGACCAAGAATCTCCTAACATAGTATTCAAAATGTCCAGGACACAATCCAGAATTAGCTGGTATATAAAGAACTAGGAAAATCTCAACTCTCTTGGGAAGAGACAATGAACAGATGCCAACGTTGCTATGACATAAATATTGAGGATTATCTGACAAAGACTTTAAAGAAGCTATTATAAAATGCCCCCCCCATGCAAAGGATGATTACTCTTAAAATGAATGGAAACACTATCTCAGCAAAGAATAGAAGATATAAGACATAAAGAAGAACCACATAGAAATTTTAGAGCTGATTGATACAAAAGTCTATGGACTTAATAATAGAATGGAGATAACAGAAAGTAGATAGATTCAGAAATTATCCAATCGGAACAACAAATACAAAAAGATTGAAGAAAAAAAGAACAGAACCTATGAGACCATAACAAATGGACAAACATTTGTGTCATCAGAGTTCCAGAACGAGGAGAGCAGCATGTAGTACAGGGGAAAAAAAAAAAAAAAAACGAAGAAAAAAGTCTGAAAACTTCCCAATCATGGTGAAAGAATAAGTTTACAGATTCAACAAGGTCAGTGAACCCCAAAGAGAATACATTGAAAGGAATCCATACCAGATACCTTATAATCAAACTGCTAAAATCTAAAGAAAAGTCTTGAAGGCAGACAGAAAAAAAAAAAAGACAAATTACTTATAAAACACCAGGCTCACTGCAGTCAAGTCAATTCTGACTCATAGACTCATAGCGACCCTATAGGATGGAGTAGAACTGCCCCATAGGGTTTCCAAGGCTGTAAATCTTTATGGAAGCAGACTGCCACATCTTTTTCCTATGGAGCAACTGGTGGATTTGAAGCACCGACCATTTGGTTAGGAGCCAAGCACTTAACCCACTGCGCCAACAGGCCTCCTATTACCTATAAAAAAAAAAAAAAAAAATTTTTTTTTTTTTTTTAGGAGAACAAATTTCAAATGACTGTGGATTTGTCATCAGAAACTAAAGAGGCCAGAAGAAAGTGGAACAAAGGTTTTGATTACACAAATCTATACATGTGTCAAAATTCATGGAACTATACACCATAAAAAAGTCGATTTACTCTATGGTAATTAAAAATATACATATATATGTATACATATACACATACATATATATGTATATATATGTAGAATACTCTTTATTTATAAACCCACTTGTTTCTTCAACATATTTACTTTTGAGTATTTGCTATGTGCCAGGTACTGAGGATGAAAGATAAAGCAGACATTGTCCCTAATGTCAAATGCTTCAGGTCCACTTGATTTATCTGCTGCAAACCTAGCTTTACACATACAGTTTAAAGAATAAGTCATGATCATGTTGCACAGATAGCTAGTTAATCATAAAATAAAATCAGAGTTGAAAATTCAGACCTGAGAAAGCATTGAACCGACAACCAAAAGTCCTGGGTTTGGCTTTGTCACTAATGACCTTTAGCACCTAAAGGTCCCTAAACTCATGGGCCTTTCTTTCTTCACCTGTAAAGTATGAGAGTTGGTCTAGAAATCTAGCCACTAAGCCTTTCTATAATAATGATAAAAATGTGGTTATCTCAAAATAACTGTGTTATGTTGTGTGCTGTCTAGTAGATACTGACTCATAACCGCCATAGAGAACAGAGTAGAACTGCCCCATTGGGTTTCCTAAGCTGAAATCTTTATTGGAGCAGATCACCAGGTCTTTTTTTTTTTTTTTCTGGTGGGTTTGAACTGCCATCCTTTCAGTTAGCAGCTGAGTGCTTAACCATTTTGCCACCAGAGCTCCTTTTAGATTATCATAATCCCACCAAATACTCAACACATGTGTGAGTATTGTCTCAACATGGTTCACTGAAGCCTATGGAGACATTCAAAGAACATCTTACATGTATTTACAGACAAAAAGGAAAAAAAAAGGTGGACTTAGAAGGCTAATAAAACATTATGATTAATATACATAAATTAACAGTAAAGTGCGTGTATTTTAGAATTGAAAGAAGTACACCTGGAGTCAGGAAAGAGAGAAGGATCTTATCTTTCACACATACAATAAGATGACTGAGGTAATCAGGTCTTACATAGTGAACCCTGAAATATTTGGTGCCACCAGCTGTCTCATAATGCCTGTGATAAGCCATTTTATTCATTTCGGCTTCTAATAGAACTCAATCTGCATTAGCAAAGTGCATTTTATAATAAGGTTATGTCCATTAGATTATTCATCACACAGACTATGGAGAGAGCGTGCAATTTGGGGTTAGATTGACTTGGATTTTACCTTGATACCAACACTTGCTGGCTGGGTGAACTGAGTAAGTTCACTTTTATAAGCCTTGGTTTTCTCTGCCCCATAAGGTTTCCAAGGAGTGGCTGGTGGATTTTGAACTGCCGACCTTTCGGTTAGCAGCTGAGCTCTTAACCACTGTGCCACCAGGACTCTTTCTCATTCATAAGTTAGAAATAATTGCCAATAAGTCCTAATACTAATATAGAATTAGGGGGGAGATGGGGAGAGCGGTGGTTCAGTGGTGAATTCTTCCCTTCCCTGTGGGAGACCCAAGTTCGATTCCCAGCCAATACACCTCATGTGCAGACACCAAGCATCTGGAAGTAGAGGATTCTAGACTGAGATAAGCTAGGAATAAAGGCCTGGCAGTCTATGTCCAAAAAATCAGCCAATGAAAACCCTATGGATCACAACAATTCAATCCATAACCAATCATATGGGTGGTGTAGGACCAGGCAGTATTTAGTTCGGCTGTGCATGGGGACTAGATGGCAGCTAACAACAACAATAATTGTAAAACAATTTAAGGAAAAGAAGTTTCTGAAACCTGCCTTTGGACTTTCTTTGCCCCCTTGATTTTCTGATTCAAAGTCTTTTCTAACATCATCTCTTCAAGGAGAAGGGCCCTTAGACGCATTTTGTCTTGGTATACAGCTATGGATCAGCAAAGAAACATTCATACCTTCCCTATCTTGACCAAAGGATTTGTAAAACCTGGGTCCAAGAGTTGCAAATATCCAGATGCCTCTGGAACTCAAACAGATGAATTAGAGGTGTTGTGTGTCAGAAGAAGAGGACGTGTGGTGGATCCCCCAAAGAATAACCTGGAATTGACCACTTTGGATTTTCCAGTGAGCAGTCCTAATTGTTTATTATGAGGTATGGGCTGTTTTTTTTTTTTTTTTTTTTTTTTTGTGGTGATGGTCATGGCAGTGGAGGGAGGAACAAATTGGGTGTGGACTGGAGAAAATATACAGAAATTGAAAAAGACCTTAGTCTATATAAGTTTGGGGAAATGGTTCCATCTTTGACATCCCAGCCCGTGTTCCAGTAACATTGATGAGCATCAAAAGGGCATAATTTATGCTAAAGGTCTATAAACCAGATGGGTTTCTGTCTTCTCCATGCTTCCTTAGGATCTCTGGAAGACCACGACTACTAGGAAATGTCTGGAGAGTGTGAATGATTTCTCTAACAACAGTGAATATAATTGTGCTTCTGAAATTCTTTTCCTATCACATCCTTGCTACAAATAGAAAAGGGACTTTATTTTCTTTTCCCGCAGTGGTTTGTAATGTTAGAAGTGGTAAATCTAAACACCTTTCTTTGAAGAAGTCACATATTTTCTTCTGAAATTCAATATTCTTCAAATATTTTACCTCCGTTTTCTCAACCAAATTTACTGAACTTATTCTAGGTAAGGCAGTGTCCCTATAAAGTACTGCAGGAAGAAGTACAAATATAAACCAGAAGATTACAAGGTAATCAGGTGATTTTTTTTTCTTTAAAAAATGAGGAATTTAATCATTTAGATGGTAAAGGACTCTTCTTTACCTTCTAATGGAGGAGACCAATCAGAATGTGTTTCCTCTTAAATAATTTCGTCTGAATTCTGTTAGCTCCACCCACAGTGGAGTGTTCTTCACAAAAAGCAAGACTGTTTTGAGTTTATTCAGATACACATTTGCTTTTAGTTAAACTTTTGGGGAGATTTGGTTACTATTTCAATGCCCACCTTGCTTAGCTTTGAAATGTTTAACACTGCATACCAATAGCCATTTAATCAGCTCATGACTCTGCGTGGGTCAGAGTGGAACTGTGCTTTATAGGGTTTTCAATGGTTGATTCTTCAGAAGTGGATTACCAGGCCTTTCTTCCAAGGTGCTTCTGGGTGGATTCAAACTTCCAGCCCTTCAGATAGCAGTCAAGCACATTAAACCATTTTCACAACCCAGGGACTCCTAATACTGCATAGAGATATAGTATCTTTGACAATCTAACAATTAAAGCTTAGCTTTATTATAGGTTAACCATCCTCTCTGCAAAGGTCTATCACTTTTCAATTATTGGTGTTATCTCCATTCTAATTAGAGTAGTGCTTCAAATCTACTGAGCTTCTAGGAGTAATAATAGGATTCTCCAGGCTTTCCTTCCTGAAATATCCCAAATGTTTTAAAAATTGAACAAGTTGATAGACAAATTATACTGGGACCAGCTCACCTACCACTGATACACAGCTTTCTCCGGGGTAGCTCTCTCCAGCTGCTTATAACCTTACAGCGATGCCTTAAAGAGCAGTTTGTTAAAAAGGAAAGAAGAATGTCACTTGGAATATAAGCAACAGGGAGTCTGGAGAAGAGAAGATATAATTATCTTGACTGGAATATGACCAGGACAACTACACCATACTCCCAAACAGCCCAGATTAAAATAATTTCTTTTGTAAATGGAGTACTGGGGTTTCGAAAGGCAAAAAATAAGCAGGAGAGCTTTGGTGGTCTGCCAACTGTGTGAAAGAGAATCTAATGTCTTTCTGTTACCAACATATGAATTTTATAAACCCTATTGGTCTTGTGCTTTTTTTCTCATTCACTTGTGCTCAATCCTCATGCCTCTTCCTGCTTTGGGCACAAGGGAAATCAGTGAAAGGCCATTAAAGATTACTCCTCCAGCAATCTGAGAAATCTGCTGTGGGACTTAAGGTACTAGTTATTTTCGAAGCTAAAATGACAAGAGTGCCTGTGGAATCAATAAGTTAGATGAAAAAATTGCAGGTATGTGGAAGGGTGTGTCAATGAGTGGGTTACCCTTTTCTCTTCCTGGTCTCACTCCCCACTCCCACATTTTTCCTGGAAACACTTCCTAACAAATCACTTTAAGAAAGAACTCCTACAAAGTTTTGCTTCTGAGGAACCCAGTCTAAAACAAGGGATAGGGATGGTTCATAGCTGAACTTAAAAATCTAATTATTGAAAACAATAGGCCTGGAGATGTAAATCTTAATCACCAATTACAGAAGAGATAATCATAAAGCCATAATAAATTCAAAAGGTAAATTGACAATAATTTACATTTAAAAAATCGAGAATAGCTACAACTGAAAACCATGATCAATTCAAGATAATGCTATGAATGTACTGATAACAAACTATAATTATTGAAAATTACAATAATTGACATTGAAAATTACAGTTCCAGCAATGTACATATCTGTATGTGCAATAGGAATCTTGCAACACTGTCAAAGCATTGATTAGCAGTTAAGCTTCTTAGCAGAAAACTAAATTAGAATTCTCAGTAAACTCTAAGACTATATTACCTATATTAGCTCTTAATAAGTCACTTAGTATGTTACTAAAGTTAAAGCGAGGATGGTGAGACTTTGTCTAGTTTACTTTGGACACACCATCAAGAAGGACCAATCACTGAAAAAGGACGTCATGTTTGGTAAAGCAGAGGATGAGTGAAAAAGAGAGAGACCCTCAATGAGATGGACTGACACAGTGGCTTCAACAATGCGCTCAAACAGCAACGACTGTGAGGATGACACAAGACTGTGCAACGTTTTGTTCTGTTATACCGAAGGTCACTATGAGTTGGAATCGACTCGATGGCACTTAAAAAAAAAGTAATTATGATTGGTCACATCTGAAGATGAAAGTCTATGGAATTACTTTGCTCATAAAAATCAAAGAAAGGATTTCCATTTTTTAATCAGTTAGTGGCTCATTTTGCTTAAGAGAGTACCAAGGAGTATATATTGATAATCACTGATCTTGTTTTCACGTCATTGCCCATAGAAGTGGCGTAAGAGAATTTGCAAATGACTGCAAGGTGAATCCGTAGTAATAATGATAGTACTAATATCTGCCATTTGTCTCTAATTCCTGCAACAGCTAACCCATGTTATTATCATGATCATTGTGAAGATGGGAACTCTGAGGTGGTAGACCTCAAATAACTTACATAGGTAAGTAGCAGAGCTAGCATTCAGATTCATATCTGTCTGACTTTATGCATATACTTTCCCGTTAAACCATGCGTATCAAATCATTGGTATTTTAATGGTCAACCCCATATTTAAGCCCAAAGAAGAAATGACACGATGTTGATATTATCTGCTTAGTAAACCTCTATCACTTTATTTTCTAAGGGCTAAATTCTGGGTTATGGTAACTACTAGAATTTTGTTAATCAATATATACTTTCTAAAAGCCATTTTTATTCTGCCCATGAAGGTTAATATAAAATTAACTTGAATTAAGGTACATTATCAAGCCTACAACCTACTGCTTAAAAATAAATATCCATTTAGCCCCTTGGTGATGGAAAACATTAACAAGAGACTGCCAGTGAGGTTTAGTGTTCACTCCTGACATTCTACCCCAGGGAACAAGAAAGGGTGTTCCAGGGTTCCTTATGATCTCTAAGTATAAATAGGGCTCCTGGCTCAGGAGTTTTCGCAATGGTTGTTTCTGAAGCAGTTTTCTCAAAAATGATCAATGACTGTACTACAATCAGGTGACAAAGGATTCCAACACTCTCTTCTGAGAGATCCTTCCCCAACCACTCAGTATAAAGTAGCTTCCTGTGCCAAGTCACTCTGTGCTCCATTACACCATTGAATTTTTTCCCATAACTCTTAAAAGCATCTGAAATTATCTCATTCATCCATTCTATAAATATTTATCAGGCACCCATTATGTTTTAGGAACGGTTTTAAGGATCTGGGTATACAGTATTGGAAAAAACTGAAAATTATTTTACTCATGAGACATGCATACCTATTGTCTGTTTTTTCCTCCTTTTGTAGAGGATTTGTCTATCTTATTTACACCTCCGGACACACAATGAGTGGTCAATAAATATTTGTTAAATTACAAGAATAAGCATAAATCTGAAGCCCTGCATCAGAATTATTTCTTTAATAAGTTACTGAGGTAACAACCTCCCCTTCCACTCACTGAAAGCCAAGGTAACTGGCTCCATCCTTTCATTGTAAAGCATAATTATATTGGAGAGAATTTATAGAGAGATCTCTCCATTCCCTTTACTTTAGGTGCTCAGGAAGATATTGGATGTTGTAGTGGGATTTTAAGCATTAGATGGTTTGGAGTAAATGACAATCTAAAACTCTGTGGTATCTGAGGCCAAGGATATTGGGTGGTTTAGTGGAGTGGTCCCTAGACTTCAATGTAGATAACCTGGATGCATTCAACTCCCATCCTTGATGCTTAGTAAATGGTTGCTCTGTGGCAAGTCACTTAACTCCTCTAAGCTGAAGTTAAGATTTAAAATTGTAGGCAATCTTCACTGCCTAAGCCATTCCACAGCTGACTATAAGAAAAAAAAACAAGCAAAAAACCAACACGTAACACAAGAACATTGCAGCTCTTATTAATGGCAAGAATGACACAAATGTAATGTGATATTACTGTGCTATATGGAGGACAAGAAAGAGTTTAAAATAAGATCTGCATTACTGAGAAGATGCCTTTCAAATTCAGGAAGGCCCAGAGTGCTGTTGGGTACACCCCATAAATATAAACAAAATACTCGGTCTAGCTTTATGCTGAAACAGAGCAGACTGCTAATCATGTGGGGATTTAAAGAAAGGATGGTCTTAACCAAAAATATCTGTCCTTATGGTCTGACTTACTAAATGACATTCTACTAATAGGATTTTTTAAATTCATTGTTTCTGCATAATAAAACAAACATAGACTCTAGACTAAAATGGTAGAATAACACGTCTCATTTTTTCTTTATGAATATCCCACTAAAACTAAAAAGAAGTTATTTGTTTTATTAAAAAGACATAAGGGGGAGAGAATCAATTCTAACATGGTGGAGGAAGACACAAAACCACATTCCTCCACAATAGCAATGAGACCACAAGCAAAAATGATTAAAATCACTATTTTAATCATTCTTAAGGATTTTAAGGATTCTAGAAATTAATCAAAGGCTTACAACAATCTGAGAAGCGTATATGTGAGAAAATGGCTGAATCTTATAAGAACAGTGAGCCTTGTGGCATTTTAACTTACCCTATTTTTTTTTATTTCCATCACCCTCTCCTCGACTCAGTGTTAGCATTGAAAACCAGCAGTCTAAAAAATACGGTAACTGTAAAAACAAGTAATTTGTCATTTATGGGAGGAATGGGGAAGGGTTTGGAACTCCAGAAAGAGCCCATTCCCTGAGAATTGTTACTATGTGACCAGTCTGGTAGCTCTGGCAAACCGTATTTATTTAGTGGCTTTTCTTTATTTGACCTTACCCATAACTCCTTCCGTGAGGAAGACCCTGTTGCCAGGGCATCTGCCAAAAGCAGAAACAATTTGTTTAACATTGCAACTCTGAGAGAGGCAATACAAGTTGGGGCAAATAAGCTGACCAAAAAATATAAGGGAAAATGTGAGGAATGGATGTCCATGGGGAACTTTGAAGAACTGTGACGTATTCCCGGAGACTTAGAAGGCTGGGCACATGTGCAATACCATGAGTATGCCCAGTAAAGAACTGAGAAAACCCTAGTCTCTCACCTGTTTGACTGTGCAGCTCTGCACAAGCAGGCAGTGAGGGTTCAGGCAGAGCTGCAGAGCACTGGAGGCTTATCCCAACATGCACACAGAGGGTAGGAGCAAGTTGTTCACGGCATTTAAGGAAATCTATTTCTAATCATTAAATGACCACTAAGCTGTCTGAGCAGAGATTTCAGCTGCCACACATGGCAAAGAATACAGACTTTACAGAACGAATTTAGGAAAGTTATTAAAAAACAACAGAACAAAATAAAAAACCAACAAGAACAACAACAAATAGCAACAATAACAAACACTGGAGATATATCTGAGTTACAGAGCTGTCAGATTATATTATTTATAAAATTTCCAGTTTCAAACAAAAAATACAAGACATGCAAAGAAACAGTAAAGTATTGCCCATTCACTGGAAAAAAAAAAAAAAAAAGAAACTCAAAGTTCACTCCATGGACTCAACACCAGGTTTGAACTGACAGAGGAAATAATCAGAAACTTGAAGATAGGTCAATTAAGATTATCTAGAATGAGCAAGAGATAGAAAAAAGAATGAAGAAAAATGAAAAATTCTCATAGACCTGTGGGACACCATAACATATATCAATATGTGCATAATGGAAGTCCTAGAAGGAGAAGAAAGGGGCAGAAGAATATTTCAAGAAATAGTGGATCCTAAACCAATCATATCTGAGTTATAAAAAGACCAGAATAGACACAGAGACACACACACAGGGGAAGACAGATGCCATGCAAGGATTGTCAAGGAACCAAGGAGCGTCCAGGGCTACTGACAAGGAAGGAATAGACACAGCTGAAGAACTGTGAGGGAATACATTTCCGTTCTTTAAAGCCACCTATTTGTGTTACAAGGAGCCCTAATGGAACAGTGGTTAAGTGCTTGGCTGCTCACTGAAAGGCTGGCAGTTCAAATCTACCAGCCGCTCAGCTCCACAGGAGAAAGATGTGGCAGTCTGCTTCCGTAAAGATTTACAGCCTTGGAAACCCCTTGGGGCTGTTCTGCTCTGTACTATAGGGTGACTATGAGTCAGAATCAACTCAATGGCAGTGGGTTATTTATGTTATAGCAGCACTAGGTAACTAAGACACATGAGTACATAAGAAATAACAGACATATTAATGGTGTTTTAGAAGGCGTCTTGGGAAAGAGGAAGCCTATGGCTCCCCTGTGAGAATAAGATCTTCATAGAATTGTTACCTAGAATTGGACATTAGGTCCAAAGTTGAGATCAAAAGGTGTCAGGGACTGCACTGGAGCCCAGCCTACGACTCCAAAAAAAAAAGAAAAAAATCAATATAATGAGAAAACATCTAGAAGAGAGATGCTAATATGGTGATTGGACATAAAAACAAAGAGATACCCCTCTCATGCATGTGCTCCATCAGTTTTAGAGCAAGCAAGGCAGGGTTGCCAATGACTATTGATATCCCAGGAGGGCACCTACCACAGTCTGGAATAGTAAAGAGGGTTTAGGAGCTAAGGACACTCAAATGCAAATTCTATCCACCTACCTAAAATGTCATGAATATTAGATCTCCTTGGTGGACTGGGAAAACCCTGGTGGGGTAGTGGTTAAGAGCTACGGCTGCTAACCAAAAGGTCAGCGGTTTGAATCCACCAGGTGCTCCTTGGAAACTCTGTGGGGCAGTTCTACTCTGTCCTATAGCATCGCTGTGAGTCAGAATTGACTTGATGGTGGTGGGTAATGGGTGGTGGACTGGACCTTTCATCAGTATAATTTACTCCTCTTCACCCAATTCAATGCTGTTTGTTTTTGTCTAATATTAATATTGTCATACTTCTTTTCTTTCTATTATCATTTGCCATAAATATCTTGGTTCATACCTTTTTTTTTCAACATCTCCATGTAGACTTCCAATTTTCTCTTTAATTTCTCTGATGAAAATCCCAGCTGATACAGTATTTGATATTAATACTTGAGAGTGACAGTCTGAGGGACATAAAATCTTTTTATTCCTTTAAGCTTGAAGTTCTTTCTCCGTATCAAATCAGGTCAACAGAAAGCTATGTTAGTGGACTGTTCTGTCTTTGCAAAGTTTTATCTGAAGTGCCTTGGTTTTATTTAAGCCAAGGTCAATTTGTGGGAGAGCCGTTTGAAAAATATTTTGGTTGTATTTTGATAACCTACTATGGAACATATGCTTAATGTCCTTCTTTATATAAAGTTCCATGAAATAAGCACTTTAAAGTTGAATGTCATTATAATAAAAAGAAAATTGGACCTGAAGCAATTAACTAAACAAAAAAATCATAAATGCTAATATCAGTGTAGATACCTGATAATGTCTAAAGGAATAAATCAGAGAGATAATGGGTAAAACTTTTTTTAGGTCATTCAGCTTAGATATTATCCTTTACCTGACAAAATCCCAAAAGTTCATTGGAAATAAAAATAAATAATAAAAAACACTTTTAATTGTAAGTTTTTAGTCAAGACAAAAATAA
Organism: Elephas maximus indicus; assembly: GCF_024166365.1. Lineage (NCBI taxonomy): Eukaryota > Metazoa > Chordata > Mammalia > Proboscidea > Elephantidae > Elephas > Elephas maximus. Next base: position 93,068,463 of record NC_064826.1, on the reverse strand, counting down.
AACCATAATTTCAGACTCCTGAAAATATTTATGAGAAAGCCTGCCAAAGTTCCTCTCAAAGCAAATTCATAACTTTGAATACATGACAAAAATTTGTGAAAGAAAATAGGCTATAAACTGAACTCAACAAAAAGACCAAAACATGAACAAATAATTACTAAAAGAAGAAATACAATTACCCCTATTATCAGGTTAAAATTTCATTTTCACATAAATAATTGTAGATAATACTAACAAGAAAATCTTTTGTACCTATTAAATTGGCGTATTTTGTTTCTTTATAACTATTTGAGGAGCCCTGTTGGCACAGTGGTTAAGAGCTACAGCTGCTAAGCAAAAAGTCAGCAGTTCAAATCCACCAGCCACTCCTTGGAAACCTATGGTGCAGTTCTACTCTGTCCTGTAAGGTCGCTATGAGTTAGAATCAACTCAGAGGCAGCGGTATAACTATTAGAAGATCTGCTTTGGGTAAAGATATTTCAAATGTGGCTTTTAATCCTGTGATTGCAGGTTTAGATTTCTTATAACGCTGTCTGTATCCTTCTTATTTAATCTTGTCCTCAGTTTTTTGGTCTTTGTGTCTTTCTCAGTCTTTTTAAATGCCACTTATTTATTAATATTCTTTCCTGTATTATAGATCCTTTCCACCCTAGCATTTCGTGGAGGATCCCTAACAGTTTTCAGAATTTTCTTCTGGTTCCTGAGTAAATACATTTCAGATATATACGCTTCCTCTGAGTTTGCAGGATGATAATCTTAGTCCCCTGTTACGCCATATTTTTTCATAGGGCTTCTTTCCTCACTTCCTTTTCTCACCTTGGAATGAGAAGAGATCCACGCACCTGAGTTTTTGCCAAAAGTCACTTATATAATACACACACACACACACACACACACACAATAAAACAAAGGTCACAGAAACTGATATTTCTTAGACATAACCAGTCACCTCATATGATTAATTTTTTTGTTTGTTTGAAGACTTAGCTCACAGTCTCATGAGACAACTGGATCAGTTGGCATAATGTAGTTCATAAAGTTTATGTTCTATATCCCAGTCTGGTAATGTCTGGGGTCTTAAAAGCTTGCAAGTGGCCATCTAAGATACAACAATTGGTCTCTACTCATCTGGAGCAAAACAGAAAGAAGGAAATGCAAGGCCCAGAGAAGGAACTAGTCTACAGAAACTAATTGTTCACATGAACCACCGCCTCTTCTACACTGAGACCAGAAGAACTAGATGGCGCCTGGCTACCACTACGAAACATTCTGATCAGGACCACAATAGATGAATCCTGGCAGAAAGGGAGAAAAATGTAGAACAGAACTTCAAATTCTCAAAAACTCCAGACTTGCTGGACCCATTGAGACTGGAGGAGTCCCTGAGACTATTGCCTTGAGATTATCTTTAAACCTTGACCTGAAACTATCCCCTCGAGTCACTTTTTAGCTAAAAAGTAGGTTAACTCACACATGCATACGCATAGCGAATATCATCTTTGAGTACTGTGCTCTTTTTAAAAAATCATCTACTTGAGACAAGATAATCAATAAATATCTAAAGCATAGATGAGAAGGTTAGGGATCTTGGAGACTAGGTTAATGAGAATGGAACAATCAGAACAGAAATGATGAGACTGCTGATACAATGTGAGGAATGTAACCAGTCAGTGAACAACAATGTATAGATATCGTTGAATGGGAACTTGTCTTGCTGTGTACACTTCCACTGGAAATATGATAAAATATTATTAAAAATGTCATTTATATATATTTCCCTTGGCTACAGTCACTGTCTACTTAAGTAACAGATAAAATTTCCCCTTTAATTTCCACATAGGTTGCATGCAGGGATTGCAACCTGATGCCAATTTTTGGTAGTCACTTACCTAATTTATATCTGCTTTATTAAAATGGGATCTTCTCGTATCCTGAAGTTTTGATCGTTTGCATAAAAATAATCACCTACATTCACAACTACTGGGGTTTTTTGTGACGATCTCTCTCTCTCAACTCATCTTTGTCATATACATACACATACACAGAGGCACGCACACAGGGACACACTCACATACACATTCCTTCAGTGCTTTACCTGTTGGAACTAAACCTCCCAGCATGCAATGTATCTTACTGAATCCTTCCGGCTTTGTTTTTGTCTAGAATGAATGGTATTGCCTGGTCATTGTATGGAGAGACAATTAAAGAGTCTCCCACCCTTGTCAAAGAGCAGTTCCCAGGAAAGATGTTCTGTGGTTTTGTTTCACGGGTAGTTAGAAAGAGTGACTTGTTTTTGTTAGTTGCCATCAGGCTGATTCTGACTCATGGTGACCCATGTGTGCAGAGTAGAACTGCTCCATGGGGGTTTCAAGGCTCTGAACTTTTGCAAGCAGATCACAAGGCCTGTCTTCCAAGGCTCTTCTGGGTGGGTTCAAACCATCAACCTCTCAACTAGTAGTCAAATGCTTAACCATTTGTGCCATGCATGGACTCCTAAATGGGTAATTTTTGTTGCTGTAGTTACATACCATCAAGTCAATTTCGACTCATATCATAGCAACCCCATGTGATAGAGTAGAACTGCCCTGTTGGGTTTTCTACGCTTTAATCTTTATGATAGCAGATCTCCAGGTCTTTCTCCCAAGGATCTACTGGATTGTTCCAACCACCAACCTTCCATTAGCAGCTGAGGGCTTAACCGTTGGGCCACCAAAAAGCCAACCAAACCCGTTGCTGTTGAGACAATTCCAACTCACAAAGACCCTATGGGACAGAGTAGAACTGCCCCATATTGTTTCCAAGGCTGTAAATCTTTATGGAAACAGACAGCCACATCTTTCTCTGTGGTTCAAACCACAGACCTTTCAGTTAGCATCCAAGCACTTTGACCACTATGCCACCAGGACTCCTATAGAGAAGGATAGTTGCTTATAAATGGTTTTCATTTTTGATGTTGTTTTATGATTCAGCTTTCTCTATGTGATAAATCAGTTACACTTTCTATCTCTCAAAATTACATTATCTCCTTCTTGTTCTCTCTTTATGCATTTTTGCTCATTCTTTCATTTATTAATTTCTTTTTTAATAACAACTTTATTAAGATATAATTTACACACCATAAAACTCATCCTTCTAATGTGCACAATTCAGTGGTTTTTAGTATTTTCACAGTTGTGTAACCATCACTACTAATTCCATAACATTTTCATCACCCTAAAAAGAAACCATATACCCATTACCAGTCACTTACCATGCTCCACCCCTACCCTCTCCTGTGTTTAAACTTGACACAGCAAGTAACACATTGATACTCAGAGAAAAATGTAAGTTTTAATAAATTTGTTAGAATTATAAGGCAAATCTACTCTAACTTGCATGATAATATGACAAAAATTCATGAATGGCCTTAAACCTGAGTATGAGGTTCCAAATTATCCACCAATTAGAAACTGAAGTTTTTATTTTACCCTGAACAAATAATCTGCTTTTTATATAAATCAAAATTGTTATATCAGGTAGCTTCTAATTGTTCCCCCCCTTTCTAGCACTTTTGAGATTTTAGCATCTGATTCCTTAATATTGTGACTACTGTTCTGAAAATATATGAGTAGTTTTCCCAAATCACTTTTCCCTACAGCCATTCATGGTTTAAAGTCATATGAAAGCATTGATCTAAAATAAATACCTTTGTCATTTCCAACAAAACTATGTAGCCATAAACTTGAGCGCAATAGTGGTTCAGCAGCAGAGTTCTTGCCTTCCATGTGAGACACCAGGTTCAATTCCCAGCCAGTGCACCACAAGCTCTGGTCCCACACACCGGTCAGTGGAGTCTTGTGTGTTGCTATGATGCTGACAAGTTTCAGCGGTGCTTCCAGACTAAGACAGACTAAGAAAGGCCTGGTGATCTACTTCCCCCAAAAATCAGCCAATGAAAACTCTATGAATCACAACAGTCTGATCCTGTTGTGAGTGGGCTTGCCATGAATGTGGGCCTGACTCAATGGCAGCTAACAAAGACAACCATAAATTTAAAACAATTTCTTTAGATATTTAATAGAACAGAAACAATGATGATAAAAATGCAACCTTGAAACTCCCTGTAGACCAACTCTATGCTTTTTAAGAAAATTGTTTTAAAAGGTAGAGTATATACAAGTTCATATTTTGTTATATTTTAGAAAATAAATCTTAAATCCCATTGGTTCAAGCATCAGTCCATGTCCAAGGTTAAACCCGTGTGATTGCCACGCAGGTGGGCAAACTGCACATGTTGGAGGAAATAGACCATGTCAACAATCATCACTGATGTCTGTGTGGGCACCAGAAGCAGACTAGAGTTGGCAGCAGAAGAAACCAATCAAAATTTCAGCTGCTCTGGCACTGAGTCGATCTCTACCCTCTCTTCCCAGGAGGAAAAACCAGCCCCGCCTCTGGCTTCAACTTTCTCAGGGAAGGCTAAAAGAGGCCTATGCCAATTCTTTTTCCAAGGTGAGGACAGCAGCCAGAAAAGGGTCAGTTATGGAAGGAAGAACCCTATTTAAAGTCTTTTCGATCACCAGTTTCCTTTTCATCGGCTGTCTTCTTCCCTCAACCTTTTCTAGAGCTTCATGTTCGCCCTAAAGGATGATGTTTGTCACTAACTAGACAAGAGATAAGTGGTAACTGTGGTGAAGGGTAAGACAGTACATAATTCTGGGGAAGTCAGCACAATTTGACCAAGGCAAGGTCATGGAAGCTTCATAAATACATCCAAACTCCCTGAGGGACTAAATTCCTGTACTGAGGGCTGGAGACATGGTCTCAGGGACATCTAGCTCAATTGGCATAACATAGTTTATAAAGAAAATGTTCTACATCCCACTTTGGTGAGTAGCATCTGGGATCTTAAAAGCTTATGAGTGGCCATCTAAGATACTTCACTGGTTCCACCCTGTCTGGAGCAAGGGCGAATGAAGAAAACCAAAGATACAAGGGAAAGATTAGTCCAAAGGACTCATGGACTGCAAGTACCACAGCCTCCACCAGGCTGAGTCCAGCACAGCTAGATGGTGCCTAGCTACCACTGACTGCTCTGACAGAGATCACAATAGAAGGTCCTGGACAGAGCTGGAGAAAAATGTAGAGCAAAATTCTAACTCACAAAAGAAGACCAGACTTACTGGTCTGACAGAGACTGGAGAAACCCCAAGAATATGGCCCCTGGACACCAATATAGCTCAGTACTGAAGTCATTCCTGAGGTTCATCCTTCAGCCAAAGATTAGACAGGCCCATAAAACGAGACTAAATGGGCACACCAGCTCAGGGGCAAGGATGAGAAGGCAGGAGGGGATAGGAAAGCTGGTAATGAGGAACACAAGGTTGAGAGGGCGAGAGTGTTGACATGCTGTGGGGTTAACAACCAAACAAAAACACAAAACAATATGTATATTAATTGTTTAATGAGAAACTAATTTGGTCTGTAAACCTTCATCTAAAGTGCAATTAAAAAAAAAAAAAAAGTAATGTTTTCCACACATGAGCAAGAACTGGCATCTTCCTTCCAAAAGATCCCTGAGAAGGAGAGGGGAAGCTATGACATCTTTTTCCCTTGCTCTCCCCCAAGCCATTGATCTTCATATTTAGTTCATACATTAGTACTTGGCCAGTAGTTAAAGGGGATAAGAAAGCAGTGGAGAAAAGCGGTGGGGCTGAAAGGGACAAGGATACGGGCTAGAACATGAGATAAAGAGCATCTGAAATGCATTGACTCTATCTCCGCTTCCTCCTCCTTTGGTGCCTTCTGTCACCTACCTTGGCCATACTTTTCCTTCCTTTTATAATCACCTTTGCAGGCTCAAAAAGGCCTGTGAGAGATTCATTTTCCAACCTCTTTTCAAAACAACCTCTCAGGCTAAGAGAAAAAAAAAGGGTCCTTGGCTTCATATCTGATGGAAACTCTCCTCTGAAACACATCTCTTGTTAAAGACAAAAATTTAATTTTTATGAGACACATAGAAAAGCATGTTCTACTTTATTTTTTATATCTAGCATAATTCTGTTTCTATAGATAAATACATAGAGTTATTATTTTTATATAACATAATTATTAATTCTAAGTTTAAATAAACTCAACCCTTGGCTAAATCACAAACTTAATTTGCTCCTTTTTGTGGGGGTGGATCACCTGAAGCCCATTAGTATACACCGATTTCAATACGCCCTTAGAATATAGCAATGTTTCCTCTGTTGGACCACAAATCTAGATCTATAGCAATGTTTCCTCTGTTGGACCACAAATCTAGTTCTACCTACATTTTTATATTTGCTTGGTATCTCATTAGAGGCGTGTTGTAGCAAGACTAAAAGCTTTGGGGTCAGACAGACCTCTGACTCCTAGCCCAGTCACTTACTAGCTAGGTTACCTTGAGCCAATTACTGATCCCTTCTGCATCTCAGTCCTCATCTGTAGAATGAAGATAAAATCCATTTACTCTCATGGTTGTTGTGATGACAAATTAAGAATGCAAAGTGCTTTGTATAGTACCTGAGACACACTGTGCTCTATAAAGTTTTATTCTCATTCCTTATAACCCCCTCTCCATGCTAAAACTCCTGTCAATGCCATACCACCTGCAAGCTCGGAGATAGCCATCGAGATGTGTATATCCTTAAAAGAAATTATGATTTGGTTAGAGCTATATGTTTTACACAAAAAAAACCTAACCCAGTGCCTTCAAGTTGACTCCAACTCATAGCGACCCTTTAGGACAGAGTAGAACTGCCCCCATAGAGCTTCCAAGGAGCACTTGCTGGATTCGAACTGCTGGCCTTTTGGTTAGCAGCCGTAGCACTTAACCACTACGCCACCAGGGTTATACACGGGTAATAATACTATAAGATAAAGTGTGTTAAGGCCTATGGCAATGTGGATCTCAAAATTTATAGGAGCACTGTAGAAGGAGTATTTCTGGGGGATAGGGTTCTTGGAGGAGATAACAGAAGAGGTAATAACTGAATGGGTACCTTGAAGGAAGGATGGATTTTGAATGTGGAAAAGGATATTGAACATGGATTTCAGGAAAAGGGAACAATTTAGCTGTGGAGATGTGTAAGTGGGGAATGGTGGGGAACAATGAGCAACTCAATAATCCAACACACGCAGAGTCTGGGGTGTGGGAGAGAAACTGAGGCAATAAAGATGGGTTGAGGCCAAAAAGGAAAATACTTTGAATTCAATCCTAAGGAGATTCAAATTCATTATATAATTAAGGGAAATCATTTTTTAAAAAATAATTGTGAATGAACACTCTAGCATCCTTATGGAAGTAAAGGCCCCCAACCAAGTGTAGGTGTTATACCTATAGAACTTAGCATTCAGCAACTGTCCCTTTCATTTGATGGGGCAAATTCATTTGATGGGATAATACCAGGCTTCCCGCTACTGGAACGTACTAAGTCAATTAAGAAAAGGACTGATTGCTGGCTGCAAAATATCCCCATGGTGCCAAAACGTCTGTGGAGTGGGTGGGGAGGGGGAGGGGAGGTGTGATAATTAAAAGAATTGTTACTTGCTATGTCACAGGAGCCAATGTGTTAACTCTGCATGCTGGGAAGCTAGAGTGCTCCCAGCTGCCACGGGGCAGGAGGATGTATTTGATCCCTGGCACCGCTCACTGGGACAAGATGAATCACAAACGTGTTAATAGTAAGGTTCCATGTCATAATGTGCCAGATGGAGGTGGTTACATCTCGGATTGATTGCCTCCTGGCCAAGACAGGGGTTTTCCAGAAGGCAAATGTCTCCAAATTGGCATTGAGCTCTAGGGATCAGCAGGTCTTGATTTTGGTCAACATGGACCTGACATTCTCGACTTTATGAAGTGTGGCTACCCCCAGAACATGGGCAGCCAGAAATAGTATCTGAATGAGGAAAGGTGGGATGAGGGCGTGATAGATGGAAGACCCAAGTCTGTGCTGGACACAGCTCCTGAGGTTGAGAGTAGCTGCTAACGAATCTACGGATACACTTGAAATTAGGGGCAAGGGAGATGCAATAGACATCAGGCTTGTGGACAGAAGAAATAACTAGAAAGTGAAAAGGAAAGGAAAAGAAGATAACGCACAGGAAGAATCTGCTTCCCAGGCTCAGACACCAAATCCCCACAGCAGATGAGCATGGATGCCTGTCTGAGGATATCAGGCAGAAACACAGAGCAGAGAATTGCTGGATGACCTTCCCAACCTGGTCCCTTCCACTCACCCTGACTGTAACCACCCAGCCCTTTGTTGTTGTTGTTTTCTCCAATGCCAACTTCCAACTATAAACAGCCAAGTAGAAGGGCAATAACTGTGGCGTCCTACTGGGAAGGAACGCAGCCTCTCATGCAGGCGCTGGGTCCTATTACAGGACAGTGAATAAAGCTTCATTACAGAACAATGGAGTTAGCTGCCAGAGCCTACAGATTTGAATAAACAACAAATAAGCAACATCTGCTCCAGCATATGTGTATGGTGAAAAAAAAGTCACAAAATAAAAGAATTTGTAAATGCCAAAAGCAACACTAAACTGCCAGTGCTACTGTAGAGTGAATTTTTAATTGCACATGCAAAGAGGCAGGCTGTGGGTATTAGTCTCACATATGTCTTGTTGCTGCCAACCTGGGAGTATAGATGAATTTAATTAAATAAGGATTATCCCTTCTCCCCAGTACAATTACTTATTTATAACAATGATAAAAATGCCTAATAAAAAAAATTGTAATATTTTAAAAACAAGGCTAGAAAACACCCTGTTTTCTGTGTAAGTCGTTCAGGGCTGTTTGAGTTTGAGTGTGTCTTTTAAAATTAAGTCTTTGCCTACCGCCAAGGGAAAAAAAACAAAACAAAACAAACAAACCAGCAAACAACAACCCTTATCATAAAGCCTACTGCAGTTAAACAGCCAGAAACTACATTATAGAGAAATATAAAGAAGACACAGAGCAGCATGGGAATTGGCTTTCATGGGGTGTGCAGAAAATTAAGCAATTGGACTCAAATTGAGGCCAGGCAACTGAGCCAAGGGACAGGGCCACCGGGATCTGTTCTCCACCAGCGTCCTGGTCCTAATCTGTCTTGTGAATAGGTGGGTGCCGAAGCTCAGCTCCCTTCATTTTGGCCGTGCTTCTTCCTCATGCACTAATTCCCTGAAAACAAACAACACTGCCAAAACCAAACAGACTACAAAAATATGGGTGCCATGGCCTCTGATCTTAGGGACAACGTAGTCCATTTTATTAACAGGTTAGCAACATCAGCAGGGGTAACAAACCCAGGTATGAAACCATGGGTGGCAATGTGGATTCCCATGTAGGAGGTTACTGCAGAAATCAGTGTCTTCTGAGTCTCATGACCTGAGTCTGCTCGATCTTTGAGCGATTTTGTTGATTGAACGGACTTTCTGCACTAGGGTTTAAGGCAAGTGCTAAGGTCAATTCAGAGGACAACTGGCTGCAGGAAACCATCAGAGGCTCTGGAGTGTGCGGTGTGGGCAGTTAAGCAATCTCTCTACCTCAGTTTCCTCCTGTGTGGAATGGGAATGGCAATAATAGAATCCACTGCCAAGAGAGGATTAAATGAATTGATACATGGAAAGTGCCTGGAACTATGCCTGGCACAGATTAAGCACTCAGTAAATGTTGCCAAAAAATTTAAAGGACCCTTTAGTAAAGGTCTCAAACCCATATTGGGCTTTTTCCTAGATGTTAGCCACTCTTGATGTATCTTATACTTTTTCTCCACGACATACAACAAAATGGTAATTCAGTAATTTAATTGGTTTCTCCTGACAAGCACCATGAGACTAGGTTCTGCTTTGTTTCCTTTTGTATCCCTAACACCTAGAGCAGGGTCTTATACATGTAACTAACTGCTCACTAAATATTTGTTAAATGAAAGAATTCAGCATGGAAGGTGGACTAGATTTGAATTTTTAATTTTCTGAAATCTTTTGAAATCCTGACTTGAATTTTGGTTCTTCCCTTTGTTAACTGTGGAAGCTTAGGCAAGTTATTCAATCTTTTTGATGTCTAATCTCTAAAGAGGAAATAATAATGTGATGATCACAATAAGTAATGTGATTGAAACTGCTCGGGGACACTGAAAATCCACATATCAATGTAAATTGTTAATTAACAATGAAATACTCCTCAATAACAGTTGCAATTGATCTAATATAAAGTTAAGCAAGGCTCCACATACATCCAGGTAAACCAACATTTCTGAGAGATGTTTGTGCACAACCAAAGTAAATGAGTTTACATTTTTTAAGGGTAAATATTGGAGTGTCCTTGAAGAACCTGCAAATATAAAGCAACAATTTATAGATTGGAAGACAATATACATTCTTAAGTTACAAATATTAAAATCCATGCCTGTAAAAACCATTAAAAATACCATCTGGTATATTTTTAAAGTAGTCACTATTATACTGCACGTAAGATACTGCCACAAGTTTAAATCACCGTTGACAAATTAGAATGGAACTCTCCTGGCTAAGACAAGAGCAGCCCTATGGTGACATGACTGATGCGGGGAGGCAAAGAGTAGGTGTGGGGTTCCACTATGAGTCTGGCACTGTGCTAGGCCTGGGGACACAGGGTAAATAATAAACGATTCCTGTCCTCAAAAGGAACCCATTCTAGTATGCAAGAGAAATATAAGAAATTAGTTTCTCCAGATGACTCCTGTAGAGGTGTCATTTACCAAGAGCAGTAATAGCATAAGATGTGAAATTAAAGCTAGAGAAAATGAAGGAAGAGAAGCAGGGACAGGGTAATTTGTCTGCTGAAGACATAGGAAGGACTATTTTTGGGGGGTTTTCTAAATCAGTAAACCAGCCCCTTTGAAATAACAACAACAACCGCACGCACACATACACACACAAAGGTTAAATAGAATATATTTTAGTGGTACCTGTGAGGAAGAGGGACTTAAAGACCAGTCAGGAGACAGAACATAAAAGTTACCTATATCAAAGTTACCTTTTCCAAATGTGCTTTGGTGCAAAAATTCTACTAGCAAAACCTTAATAATTTAGCTCTCACTAAATCCCAAATGGAACCCTGGAGGCATAGTGGTCATGAGCTCGGCTGCTAACCAAAAGGTCGGCAGTTCAAATCCACCAGAGACTCTTTGGAAACCCTACGGGGCAGTTCTACCCTGTCCTATAGGGTCGCTATGCATCGAAATCGACTCGACGGTACCTGACAACAACAACAAATCCCAAACATACTCACTTGCAAAAATGAACCTTTTTGTTAATCTTTATTGAATGATTGTTTAATTTGTTGTAGAAAAGTTATAAAATACAGATAAAAAAGAAGGAAAAGTCAGATGTAATCTCAATGCCTAGAGACTGACATTGTCAATACTGTGATCTGTCTGTCTGTCTGTCTACCTATCTTTTTTTATGAGAAAGCTGAGGATTAGAAATTTATTTTAAAAATTAAAACTGTAACAATATATAAAGTAAAAGGAAGAAAGTAAAAATACTACCCAAAACCCACCACTATGAGATGGTCACCAAGCTGTTAGCTGTAGTTAATTTTATATGTAATTCTTAGGTGTTCTGTATAGATCACATATGTAATTTTGTGTAAGAGAACCCTGATATTTTTCTATGTAAATATGCATTTTATATTATGACTTGTCTCTTAACTGTATGTTTTCATCCACTGTATCATGAAATATCATTATGTCCTCATTTTTAATGACACAGGACATTCCATTTTATGGATGTATTATTATTTATTTAAACAACTCCCTATATTGAACACCTAGGCTATTTCTAATTTTTCATACATCTTTTAAAATTGCCTTGGGATAAATTTCTGGAAAATATACACAGGTCAGGAGGTAAACACAGCTTTATTTTCAGGTAAATTTTTTGATATATATTGCCTTCCAGAAAGCAAGTGCCTCCTTGCCAATGTTAGATTATATGATGTTTTAAACCTCTATCAGTTTATTAACTGATTTGTTTATCTGAGTGTAATTTTTTTTTGTATGTCTTAGCTTACTGCTGTGGATGAAAATGGCTTCATTTTTTTTTTTTATTTAGAAATGTTCCTATTGACACCTTTGCCTTTTGTTACTTTTTTTTTTTTGCATTGGGAAGTAATTGAAACATGTAGAAAAGTGCAGAAAATAAAACAACAAATACCCATTCCTTGTAATTACCCAGAAACTCTATTAAATCTTAACATTTGCCATATTTTACATTTTTCTAAAAGGAAATATCACAGATACAGTAGAAGCCCTGGGTTTATCCCGCCCTGATCCCATTTCCTCCCTCCTTTCCCTCCACCCCAGAGTTAACTTGAATTTGGTGCTTATATTTTTCCTTGCACATTTTTGTGCTTTTACTGTACGTATATTATTAACACACAGTGAATGTTGCTTAGGTTAATGTAAGAAGTCTTGATGGCACAGTGATTAAACACTCTGCTGCTAATTGAAAGTCTACAGTTTGAACCCACCAGCCGCTTCGTGGGATAAAAGACCTGTGATCTGCTCTCATAAAGATTACAGCCTAGGAAACCCTCTGGGACAGCTCTACTCTTGTCACATGAGTCAGAATCATCTCAACATCATCCCAACAGCACCTAACAACAACAAGGTTCATAGATACTTTATATGTTGTATGTAACCAACTGTGATTTGTTTCCCTCCATCTTACATTTTTGAAATTTACAAAAATGATTAAGTGCTCAACTACTAACCAAAAAATTGGCAGTTTGAACCCACTCAGAAGTGCCTTGGTAGAAAGGCCTAGTGATTTGCCGTTGACCTCTGAAAAGTCATAGCCTTGAAAACCCTATGGAGTTGAATGGGAGCCTAAACTGCTGTATAAATCTTCATGGAAAACACTATAAAATATTACAAAAAAAAAAGGGAAAAAGAAAATCTATGGAGCATAGTTCTACTCTGTAACACATGGGGTCGCTATGAGTTGGAACTGTGTTTTTTTTTTTTTAATCCATGTGGATAAATTAACTTTCATTCATTGTATATCATTGTTGTATGTATTTTTCGCTATTTTTTTTTAAGTATGCTACAATATATTTAGCCATGGTCTTACTGATTTTATTGCCCATTAGGTTGTTTTCAGTTTTTCACTCAGTATTGAAAAAAAGAATTCCCATGGCTCTGTTCTTCTCCATATATGTGGGGATTTCTCTAGGGCATATACTAAAAGTGGAACAGCTGGGTCAAGGAGTGTGTGCATCTGAAATTGTTGTAGCTTTCGTCTACTTTGCCCACTTGCAAAGTGGTTGTACCAGTTTATAATTCTAGCAGTTTAAGAGTGGTTCCCTTTCTCCGGAGTTAGCATCTGAACACTTAACCACTGGGCCACCAGGGCTCCCACCAACACTACGCGGTACCAAATTTAAAAATTTTGCAAATTGTCTGGGTCTAAAATAGTAACTTTTTTTGAGCCCTGGTGACTCAGTGGTTGAGAGCCTTGGCTGCTAATCAAAAGGTCAGCAGTTCGAATCCACCAGCCACTCCTTAGAAACCCTATGGGGCAGTTCTACTCTGACTTATAGGTTTGCTATGAGTCGGAATCGACTCAATGTCAATTTTTTTTTTTTTTAAATGGTATCTAATCAGTTGACTTTATCCGTTCCTGATTGCTGTTCTTAGTTGCTGTTGAGTCAGCTCCAACTCCTGGCGACCTTATGTGTAACAGAATGAAACATTACTGGTCCTGAACCATCTAAGTGATCATTGGTATCATTGGTACACTTGTGTCCATTGTTATGGCTAATATGTCAATCTATCTCATTGGGGGTTTCCTTCATTTTTGCTAACCCTCCATCAAACATGGTGTCCTTTCTTATAGTGGGATAAAGCATTTTTTCTTGTTTATTGGCCAACTTTTCTATGAATCATATATTCATATGCTTTGTCCATTTGTTTTAGGTGACTTCCCTTTTTTATTGTCTTTTAGAAATTACCAATTCTGGAGACTAATATTTTGTTGTATATAAGTTGCAAATACCTTCTCCTACTTGGTGGCTGGTCTTCAAACTTTGTTTATACTGTCACACCAATGTTAACAATTATATTGCAGTCATATTATCAATGTTTCTCTTTAGAGTTGTCCTTTTTGTGTGCCCTATTTAAGCAATTGTCCCTTACCTTGAGGTCATAAATGTACCATTCTTTATTTTCTTTCAAGAATACAAATGCTTTCCTTTTCACATTTAGGACTTTACTTGGAATTTATTTTTATGTAGAGGGAAAGCCAAGGGTTTAATTTGACATTTTGTCCATATGGATAACCAATGTACTATACCAATTAAGCCCATGCTTTCTTCACTGTTTCTGTTATGCTCTCTCTTACTTATCATTTCCAGATATGTGGCCTAATATCTATTTTTTTTTAACAATAGCACACTGTCTTAATTTTGATTATTATATGCCTTGATTTCTAGTAGAGCAAGTTCCTCCTCCATGATCTTCATAATTGTATTAGCTTTTTGTGGACCTTTGCTGATACATATGAATTTTAGGATAATCTTGCAGATTCCACAGAAAACTTTATCAGGGTTTTTACTGGAATTGTATTGCAATTCTAGATTAATTGGAGAATTGACTTTATTGTGATATTGAGTCTTCCCATTCATGAACATGATATAGTTCCACTTTTATTTAGGTCTTCTTTATGAGATGTAGTAATCATTTATAATTTTACCAATAAATGTCCTAAAAGTCTTTATCAGATATGTTCTAAGGTGCCGGAATAGGTTTATTGTAGTTGCATTTATTAAAGAAATCTTTTATCCTTTTTTTGTCTTCCTCATTGATTATTGCTGATGCCTGGAAATACTACTGATTTTTATTATTTTGATCTTCCATCCAAAAAACTCACTAATCTTTATTTTTCTACCAATATGGCTGTTGATTTTCTTGGGAAGTGAATCAAAGAAGAACAAAGTTCCAGTTTATACATTTTACTTCATTGTGTTGTTTTCCTGCATTGATCTTTAGTTCAATGTTGATTAAAAATAGTCCTAGCAGCTTTTGTTCCCTGTTTAATGGAATTTCTTCTATGATTTCATTGTTAGGATTGATAGTTGTTATGAATTTTTGATTGAGGCAGAAAATTTCCTTGTATAGCTAGTTGCAAAGAGTTTTTGTTTGTTTGCTTGCTTTGTTTTACATTTGGTTATATACTTTTTTTTACACCTTTTGAGATTATTTAAATGTTTTTATTTCTTGAACTATTAATATAATATGCTTTATTAATTTTACTGATGTTAATCTACCCTCAAATTTATAGAAAAAACACTTCTGTTTTCAGATGTTCGGTTTACAAGATATTTTTTTTTCTCTTACTGTTATAAAAAATATACATAACAACATTTCCAGTAAAAATCATAATCCTTTGTTGTTTATGATGAAAATATACTTCCCGTTTGTCATTAACTATTAGGTAGCATAAATTAATTAATTATATGGCTGTCATGTTTTATGTCCAACTTTAAAAATCATTCTCTTTCTAAATAAAATTATATAAATATTTACTTACACTTACTTCTAATTATTTTACAATTTTGTGGAGGTTTTTGCATTTAATCTTTTTATCCCTCTGAAATTGCTGGTTGGTAAAGGTTGACATGGGAATATTTTATTTATTTATTTATCCATTTATTGTACTTAGATGACGGTTTAGAGAGCAAGCTGGTTTCTCTCTAAACAATTAATACACGTATTGTTTTGTGACATTGGTTGCCAACTCCATGACAGGTCAACACTCTCCACTTCTTGATCTTGGGTTACCTATTACCAGCTTTCCTGTCTCCTCCTGCCTTCTGTCCTTGCTCTTGAGCTGGTATGACCACTTAGTTTCATTTTGTTTTCTGGGCCTGTCTAAACTTTGCTTGAAGGGTGAACCTCAGGAGTGATTTCTTTACTGAGCTATACTGGTGTCTGGAGGCCATACACCCAGAGTTTCTCCATTCTTTGAGAGACCAGTAAGTCTGGACTGTTTTTGTGAGTTAGAATTTTCTTCTACATTTATTTCTAGCTCTGTCCAGGACCCTCTATTGTGATCCCTGTCAGAGCAGTCTGTGGTGGTAACTGGGCACCATCTAGTTGTGCTGGACTCAGTCTGGTGGAGGCTGTGGTACTTGCAGTCCATGAGTCCTTTGGACTAATCTTTCCCTTGTGTCTTTGTTTTCTTCATTCTCCCTTGCTCCAGATGAGGTGAGACCAGTGGAGTATCTTAGATGGCTGCTCACAAGCTTTTAAGACCCCAGACAGTACTCATCAAAGTAGGATGTAGGAAAGTTTCTTTATAAACTATGTTATGCCAATTGAGCTAGATGTACCTGAGACCATGTCCTCAGCCCTCAGCGCAGTAATTCAGTCCCATAGAGAGTTTGGATGTGTCCAAGGAGCTTCCATGACCTTGCTTTATACAAGTTGCCCTGGCTTCCCCAGTATTGTGTACTGACTTTTCTGGGGTGGAAATGTTTTAAACACACACACATCCTTTTCATAACTTATCAAATTGATTGTATCATTTATCAGTGGTATTCAACTGTGTGGATTATAACACATTACGGATAACATTGCAAAGAATAGGAATTCCAGAACACTTAATTGTGCTCATGAGGAACCTGTACATAGATCAAGAAGCAGTCATTTGAACAGAACAAGGGGCTACTACGTGGTTTGAAACGGAAAAAGATGTGCAGCAGGGTTGTATCCTTTCACCATGCCTATTCAATATGTATGTGAGCAAATAACCTGAGACGCTGGACTATATGAAGAAGAACTCGGCATCAGGATTGGAGGAAGACTCACTACAACCTGAGATATGCTGCTTGCCAAAAGTAAAGATGACTTGAAGCATTTACTGATGAAGATAAAAGACTACAGCACTCAGTATGGATTAGACCACAACATTAAAAAAAAAACAAAGATCCTCATAACTGGACCAATAAGCAACATCATAATAGATGGAGAAAATATGGAAATTGTCAAGGATTTAATTTTACTTGAATAAAAAATCAGCATGCATGGAAGCAGCAGTCAAGAAATCAAATAATGTAGCTCCAATACTCAAAACAGCCCGGAACTAGTACAATGACAGACTTATTGACCAGATGTAAATCCACCCATCTATGGTCACCTGATCTTTAACAAAGCTCAAAGCCCATTAAATGGAGAAAAGGCAGTCTTTTTAATAAACGGTGCTGGCAAAACCAAATGTCCATCTGCAAAAAAAATGAGACAGGACCCATACCTCACATCATACACAAAAACTAATTCAGAATGGATCAAAGACCTAAATATAAAACCCCAAACAATTAAGATCATAGAAGAAAAAGTAAGTTAATTCTAGAGGCCCTAATGCACAGCAAAAACAGGATACAAACCATAACTAACAATACACAAATATCAGAAGATAAGCTAGATAACAGGAATCTTCTAAAAATTAAACACTTAGGTTCATCAAAAGACTTTACCAAAAGAAAAAACAACCTACAGACTGGGAAAAAAAATTTGGCTATGACAAATCCGACAAAGGTCTAATCTCTAAAATCTAAAGGAAAATCCAACACCTCTACAACAAAAAGACAAACAAGCCAATTAAACAATGGGCAAAGATTATGAACAGACACTTCACCAGAGAAGACATTCAGGTAGCTAACAGGCACATGAGGAAATGCTCAAGATCACTAGCTCTTACAGAAACGCAAATCAAAACTACAATGAGATCATCTCACCCTGACATTACTGGTACGAATCAAAAAAAAAACAGAAAATAACAAATGTTGGAAAGGCTGCGGGGAAATTGGAACTCTTATGCACTGCTGGTGGGAGTACAAAATGATACAACCACTCTGGAAAATGATATGGTGCTTCCTTAAAAAGCTAGAAATAGAAATATCATATGATCCAGCAATCGCACTCCTAGGAATATATCCTAAAGAAATAAGAGTGATCACATGAATAGACATATGCACGCTCATGTTTATTGCAGCATCATTCACAGTAGCAAAAACATGGAAACAAACTAAGTGGCCATCAACAGATGAATGGATGAACAAACTATGGTATTTACATGCAATGGAATACTATGCAATGATAAAGAACAATGATGAATCTGTGGAGCATCTTACAACATGAATGAATCTGGAGGGCATTATGCTGAGTGAAATAAGTCAATCACAAAAGGATGAATATTGTGTGAGACCACTATTATAAAAACTCATGAAAAAGTTTACACACAAAAAGAAACAATCCTTGATGGTTACAAGGGAGAGGAAGGGTGGGGAGGGAAAAACAATAACTAAACAACAAATAAGCGGTAACTTTGTTGAACAGTAAGACAGTACACAATACTGGGGAAGCCAGCACAACTTGACCAAGCCAGCACAACTTGAAGCTTCTATGGAAGCTTCATAGACACATCAAAACTTCTTGAGGGACCAAATTACTGGGCTGAGAGCTGAGGATCATGATGTTGGGGCAGGGGGACATTTAGCTCAATTGGCATAACACAGTTTATAAAGAAGATGTTCTACATTCTACTTTGGTGAGTAGCATCTGGAGTCTTCAAAGCTTGTGAGCAGCTATCTAAGATACTTCACTGGCCCCACCCCGTCTGGAGCAAGGGAGAATGAAGAAAACCAAAGACACAAGGGAAAGGTTAGTCCAAAGGACTCATGGACCACAAGTACCACAGCCTCCACCAGACTAAGTCCAGTACAACCAGATTGCACCCAGCTACCACCACAGACTGCTCCCACAGGGATCACAATAGAGGTTCCTGGACAGAGCTGGAGAAAAATGTAGAACAAAATTCTAACTCACAAAAGAAGACCAGACTTTCTGGTCTGATGGAGACTGGAGAAATCCCAAGAGTATGCCTCCTACCCCCAGACACCAGTATAGCTCAGTAATGAAGTTGCTCCTGAGGTTCACCATTCAGCCAAAGTTTAGACAGGCCCATAAAACAAAACGAAACTAAATGGGCACACCAGCCCAGGAGCAATGATGAGAAGGCAGGAGGGGACAGGAAAGCTGGTAATGGGAAACTCAAGGTCAAGAAGGGGAGAGTGTTGACGTGTCATGGGGTTGGCAACCAATGTCGCAAAATAATATGTGTATTAATTGTTTAATGAGACACTAATTTGCTCTGTAAACCTTCATCTAAAGCACAATTTAAAAAAAATCAGTGTATTGTATTAGGAAAATCAGCTGCAAAAGACCTCTTCAAAATCTTAAAAAGCAAAAATGTCACTTTGATTACTAAGGCATGCCTAACGCAAGCCATGCATGGTATTTTCAATTGCCTCATATGTATACAAAAGTGTACAGAAGAAGAATTGACATATTTGAATTGTTGTGTGGGCAAAGAATATTGACTATACCATGGACTGCCAGGATAGCTAACAAATTGGTTTTGGTGGAAGCACAGCCAGAATGCTCCATAGAAGCAAGGATGGCAAGATTTCGTCTCCTTCGTTTCTTTCTTTTTTTAAAATAATATTTTATTGTGTTTTCAGTGAAAGTTTACACAGCAAGTTAGGTTTCCATTTGACAATGTCTACACAAGTTGTTCAGTGACATTACTTACATTTTTCAAAATGTGTCAACATTCTCTTTAATTTTGTTCTGGTTGTTCCATTTCCAGTACTCTAGTCTCCCTGCCCCCTTTGTCTTCTCATCTTTGCTTTAGAGTAATTGTTGACCTTTTGGTCTCATATAGGTGGTTTTTTAATGGAGCTCTGTACTCAAGGGTAATATAATTTATTTTGTGTGCCAGTTTGTTATTTCACTAAAAGGTGACCTTAAAGGATAGTTTCAGTTCAAGTTTTAAAAAGTATCTCAGGGTTATAGTCTCAGGGAGTCCTCCAGTGTCAACTGGTTGAGTAAGTCTGGATTTTTGGAGAATTTGAGTTCTGTTCTGCATTTTTCTCCCATTCTATTCTGGTCTATTTATTGTGGCCCTGATCAGCACTTTTGGTAGTCGTAGCCGAGCACCACGTATTTCTTCTGGTCTCAGGTAGATGAGATTGTGTCTCTGATAGGCTATTAGCCCTGTAGACTAGTTTTTTTTCCTTGAGACTCTGATCTTCTTCTTTCTCTTTTGCTCCTGATGGGTAGAGACCAACATTTGTGTCTTAGATGGCCACTGGCAAGCTTTTAAGACCCTAGACACTACTCACCTCACTAGGTTGCAGAAAGTGAACTTTGTGATGGCAGTTGACTGAGGTATCCCATGTGTCTCTCTTTGGCCGCATTAACAGGAGGGACCAATCTCTGAAGAAGGACACCATGCTTGGTAAAGTACAGGGTCATTGAAAAAGAAGAAGATTCTCAATGACGCAGTGAGATGGACTGACACAATGGCTGCAATCAAACATAGCAATGATTGTGAGGATGGTGCATGACCGGGCAACGATTTATTCTGTTGTACATGAGGTCGCTATGACTTGGAGCCAACTGAACGGCACTTAACAACAACAACTAAGATAAATTATATCAAATTTTCAATTCTTGAAATATTCTTGAAATTTTGGAAGAAAAACTGCTGCTTGGTCAAGGATTAGTATTTTAATATATTACTGGATTTTAAATCATCATTGTTATGCTAAAAAAATTTTAGATCTGTATTTGTAAGTAAAATTTTTAATTTTTTTTCACAAAAAATCAATTGTGTGAGTTATTTTAGTCAGATCTTAATACTAGGTTTTTCTAAAATTTAAAGGAAATGGGGAAGATTTACAAATTTTTGTATTCTCTGGAAGAGTTTGTAAATAAGTATTATCTCTTTCTTGAAAGACTGAAAGAACCTGGATACATAATGATCTTTGTTTGCTTTTCATTCACTCATTGCTATTCTCAGAGATAGTTTATGATAAACTGAAATTTTGTTGTTTTCCCCAGTAAGGGATTACTTTATTATTATTTAGCTATAACATTATGTATTATGCATATTCATAATATAAATGTATGTATATCCTATGATTACATTATTTGTACTGGTGTTTATAATTAAAAAATGGATTTTGCGTATTATAGCCTTTCTTTCTGTATTGAGTTAATTTTGGTAACATAAACGAATATATCCTAAAATTACACTAGTTGTATAGATTTCCTTTATAATTTAAAAATAGCCTTTAAATGTATCAATTCTTTTCTATATCAGTAGTTATATGCCTTTTCTCTCATTTTATTTTGATTTTCTAACTTAGTATGGATTTTCAACTTTTATTTCTTAAAAGTTTTGTCTTTTTCTGACAAGAAAAATCATGCTTGGGTTATACTTCTCAAATTACTTGTTTTCTCTTTTCTAAATTATTAATTTCTGGTTATATTTATTAATCTCTAATTTCTGGTTATGTTTATATTATTGTTTTTATGATGACTTCTTGAGGTAAATAATTAATTTTTTTGTTTGATAATGAAAGCAATTAATTCTATGAATTGGCTTCATATTACTTTTGTCACACCTCCTAGATTTTATATGAAATGTTCTTTGTTGTTATTATTCAAATGATTTGGATTCATAGGTTTAACTTACCCTTTTTTGCACTTTTCTTTAGGACAGAAGCAGTCTAACTCCCCTAAGTACTCAGTTTTGTCTTGTTTTATTTTGGGAGAGGAAATTCTTGTTTGTACTTTTATTATTGAATTCAAAAGTTACTGCATTTACAGCTATAGCAAAGTGACCTAAACATTAGGTGTGTATGTGTGTGTATATCATTTCTTTGCATTTGTAAGTTGTTAGATTTTCTGTAGATATTCCAAAAACACTGGAAGAAGAATATTCAGTTCAATATTTTTCTGTTAAGCCATGTTATCAATTATAATATAAATGTACTTATTATCCTTTTTTAATTATTTCACACTTGATCTGTAAAGACTGAGATGAATATTAAAATCTCCTAATTTTACTGTCTCCATTTCTTATGGTAGTGCCAGAATTTTTTGCTATGTAGTGTTAGGAAAATAACATATGCACATGGTAACAAAAGAAAATTAAAAGATGCCAATTAATTTAAAACATGTCAGCTTCCCTTCTGTTAAGGTACTGCCATTAACAGTTACTTATTCATCCTTCCGGAAACTTTGTGTGTACTGCCCTTTTAGTACAAAGGGGTATCTTTGTAGAATCTTTTACACGTAGCTCTTTATTTATCTTTCTCATTTAACAACTCAGTATCCCAGAGTCCTTTCCATATCAACACATAAAAGTCTTCCTCATTTTTCAAAATAATGACTATGTAATTTTTTAATAGTGTTTCATTTTAAGGCTGTGCCCTAATTGTTCAAAACAGACTTACATTGTTAGCCTTTAGACTTTTCCAGTTGTTTATTATAACACTGTTGCAAATAAAAAAAAACTTGTGTGTACTTGTGAGTCTAAACCAGGAGGTCAAAATCCTAGAAGCAGGACAATTGGGTGAAAAAGTGTATATATTTAAAACATTGAGACATTGCCAGGTCACATTTCAAGGTAACAGTGGATGAATGTTTTACCATATTTTTCCTGTTTACTGGGTATTATTAAACCTTTAAATATTTGTTAAAATAATGGGTGAGATACAGCATCCTCATCGTTTAAATTTGCATTTCTTAATTACAGGTGAGGTTGATCGTGTTTCCCCTTTTTAACAGAGCTTTTATGTTTCTTCCTTGGACTGCTTAATTACTTTCTTGCCCATTAATCTAATACAATCTTGGTTTTTTTTTTTTTTTCCTCATTAATTTGTAAGAAAAAAAAATTTTTTTTAAGAGCTCTTACAAATTAATAAAATCAGCACCTTTATGTTTTATATATTGGATTTAAAGTTACTTAGTAGGTAATGATTCAAATTGCTGAGTTTTCAATGAGGTTTAAAATTCTGATTAATTTTTGAGAGTCCTCTTCTTATTTTTAACATATTCTCCTTCCTTGAAGTATATTTTATTAGACATTAATATCAAAATCACTGATTTCTTTTTGTCTTCGTTTCCTCTCTTATCCTCTATTCAGCTTTTCACATTTAACCTTCCTGGAGTTAAAAGCTAGCATTCCCAATTCTTCCCCAGAAGGTGGAAGGGGAACGTGCAGCAAGGCAATATTATTCTTCAGTGAAATCTATCAAACTTCTCCTCCTTGTCTCTGCAATTTGCCCCCTCTTTATCAAACATTATGATGGGCTGAAACATTTAAGAGTTGCTGAACTGGCTCCTACAATTTCTTTAGAAAAGCTGCATATATAGATTTGTCACACATTGCCTTTGTATCTCATGTCTATCTTTTTTTAGGACCTCAGTTAAAACTAAGACAGGGAGAATCCAACTCCAACCTCCTGTTACATCTATGTAATATTTCCTGGATCTGTCTTCCTTGACATTTTGTTTATCATATTCATTTCTTTATCTCTTTCTACTCAGGATATGTCCTACTTTAGTAATCCAGTTATTATTATTTTTTGGCAGCATTCAATCTGTTACTTATTTGCTTTATTGCATTTTTTAGAATTGTATTTTAATTTTTCTATTGGTATTTTGGAGCCCTGATGGTGGCGTGGTTAAGAGCTATGCCTTCTAACCAAAAGGCTGGCAGTTCGAATCCACCAGCTGCTCCTTGGAAACTCTACGGGGCAGTTCTACTCTGTCTTATAGGGTTGCTGTGAGTCAGAATTGACTAGATGGCAATGGTTTTTTTTGTTTGGTTATTGGTATTTTGCTATACCTCTTTTTTTTAGTGGTTGCTTTATATCCTTACTTTTTCACAGTCTAAAGTTAATATTGTACAACCTCATGTAAGCTGTAAAACTGTTGCAACCCTCTTGGTGCATTTACCAACTCTCCATCCTCTATGTGATAATTATCCTAAGTATTGCATCTACATGTGGTATAAACACAATACACTGTTATAATATTTCTTTAAATGGTTATATGTATTTTAAAGAAATTTGGGCAGGAAAAAAACCTTTTATATTATCCTCATATATGCCATGAAATTGTTCTTAATTCCTTCTGGAAGATCTATCTTGGTGTAAAGAACTTTCTTCAATCTCGCCTACAGTGCAGGCATACTAGTGATGAGTTGCCTTAGTTTTCTTTATCTAAAAATGCCTTTATTTTGTTTTCATTCTTGAAGAATACTTTTGATGCATATAGAACCCTGGGTTTACAGTTACTGTCTTCTGACCCCTGTTGTTGTAATGAGAAGGCTTAAAAAAACAAAACCGCAAACCCAGTGCTGTCAAGTCAACTCTGACTCCTAGCGACCCTATAGGGCAGAGGAGAACTGCTCCACAGAGTTCCCAAGGAGCGCCTGGTGGGTTCAAACTGCTGACCCTTTGGTTAGCAGCCATAGCACGTAACCACTACGTCGCCAGAGTTTCCAATGAGAAGGCTGACGTCATTAAAATCGTTATTCCCTTGTATCCTGTATATAATATGTCATTTTTTCTGTGGCTGCTTTGAAGATTTTTCTCTTTGTTCTAGATTTGTATCAGTTTGACCATAAAACCATTGAAGTGCAGTGTGTGTGTGAGTGTGTGTGTATTTATTCTGCTTGAAGTTTGCTGAGCTTCTTGAATCTATAAATATTTGAGCACATTTGGGAAATTTTCCACTGCCATTTCTCCAAACCTTTTTTCTGCCCAATTCTCTCTATTCTTTCCTTCTAAGACTACAATTACATGCACATTTGAGGTTTTGATATTGTCCCTAGGTTCCTGGAGTTCAGATAAATTTTTCAGATAATTTGTAGCCTCTTTCTATTTTTTTTCTTCTGCTCTTCAGATTGGATAATTTCTATTGATATTTCTTCTGTCATTTCTAACCTGCTATAAAGCCTGTTCATTGAATTTTATATTTCAGAAATTATAGTTTTCATTTCTAGAATTCCTATTTTACTCTTTGCTACAGTATCTGTCTCTTTTCTGAGATTTTCTATCTTTTCATTAATTATGAGCATATTTTCCTTTAAAGCCTACAGCATGATTATAATAGCTTCTTTAAAAAAGCTTATTTGCTAATTCCAACATCTGGGTTATCTCGAGGTTGGTCTCCACTGATTGCCTCTTTTCTCCAGTAAAGATTATATTCTTTTCTTCATAAATCCAGTATTTTTTTTTTTTTTTATTGTACCTGGACAGTGTGAATAATAAGTTGTTTTAGCAGGCAGGAAACTTACCTGGAGTCAAACTCCAGAAGGAAATCTCAGTTCATTTCTTTCAGCCTTACTATGTCTCTTGAAGTATTTCACATGCATGTTTAGGTTAAGAATTGGCTAGAGATTCCGGCAATTTCATACCTAGAATTTGGGGGATCTTCTTTTTGGCTTTCTCTTTTCTTGGATTTCCTCCTCACTGTCTAGCTTTTGGCATTGCCCCAAACTCTCTCTTCTGTTTTTTCTATTCACTAAGGCTGCTACTTTCTACTGAAGTTTTAGAATGGTACCAACAGGAATCTGCCCTCAGGCTAAAGGACTTTTTTAAAACAGGAAACTCACCCTATGTTATTCCCTTCCTCCAAGTGTTAAAATACTCTCCACTATCTGCCTGCTTTTGGTCACTCTCCAGTGCATTTCAAACTCACTGCCATCCAGCTGACTCTGACTCATAGCAACCATATGTAACAGAGTAGGTGCCCCATAGGGTTTCCAAGGAGCAGCTGGTGGATTCAAACTGCCAACCTTTCAGTTAGCAGCCAAATGCTTAACCACTGCATCATCAGGGCTCAGGTAGTAGTTTTTAAATATTTTGCCCAGAAAAAAAAAAAAGAGTTCATAGTTATTATCTGTGAGAGGGTTGACCCATTAGGAGTAACTTAGTTGTCACGTGAAGCAGAATCAGACGTTGCATATTTTATCTTAAAGCATATTCACTCCTTGGAGATTGTTCTTGTATATCTCATCCAGAGTACACATTTCTAAACATTTCTTTTGCTTCTTTATTGTCATCCTTTTATCTGTGGGCACATCTTCTGAATAGTCTCTGATTTTGAACTGCTGAATATTTTCATGTTTATTTTGTTGTATTTGCTTATCTTATAGGCAACAGAAAAGTTGTAGCTTATCCAATTTAAGAGTTAAGTGAGATTCTTTTGGAAATTGCGGCCTTAAGGTCTTCGTACAGTTTTGGTCTTTTTAATCTCTTGGTAAGTGGCAAACGGAGGAAAGTAAATTTGTGACCTCAGGTCACCATCTTCTGTATGAAGTTGATTTGCTCAAATTTATTTAGTAAAAGGCTTAAATACATCTTTTCTGCTCATTTTCAGAGTGCTGTGAATGAGTAGAGGAAACAGAGTCCTAAAAAAGTGACTTTTAACTCAGTTTTAAAGGTATTTGACGAGTTTGTCATGTGCTTTCATCTATTTCTATGTGTGTGTAGCGTTAAACAACAATGTGTTATTAATGCTCATGGTTCTGTGAGCTGACTTAGCTCAGCTGAGTGCTTGTCACTTGGTTCTCTTAGGTAGTTACAGACATATGATGTCTGGGGCTGGAGTCATCTGAAAGTTGGACTGGACCAGACGTCCAAGATGGCTTATTTACATGGAGCTCATTAAGGGCTGTCCACCCATAAAAATGTCACGGTAGAGGCATCTGACCACCTCTAACTTCAAGAGGGGGAGACAGGATCACCATCAGCATCAGCCGAAGGTTGATTCCTATGAAGGAGAGGTGAGACATACCTTCTCTCTCCAACCTTTTTTATCAATTCTGACACCAGCTGTCCCTGACACAGCACTGTCTATCTCTCTGCTGGGTTCAATAGTTTGTTGCAATGGCCACACAGAACTCAGACAATACTCATGATTCTGGGGTTTATTAGGTAAGTAACAGGGTACAATTCAGGATCAGGAACAACTCAGGATACAGTTCTTCAGTCAGGACAGTTTCTTGGCTATGCCCACAGGCAGGCCTCTCCATGGCGCTTGGCCTCTTGGCCCTCAGCCCCTCGGGCCTCTTGGGCCAGCCTGGCCCCTGCCCTATTCAGTCAAGTGTTACAAAGCTCTTTAGCCCAGCCAATAAGTGCCCAGAGGCACCCCACTCTGCCAGTAAGACTCAGCCCGGAGGCACTCAGCTCTTTTGCTCTGTGGGTCAGCAAGCCTAGCTCCATCAACATGTGCCAGGAAGTACCTCACTCCACCAGCAAGTCTTCTGCCTGAAGGTACTCAGCTTTCTTTCTCTGTGGGCAGGAATCCTACTGCGCAGTCTCCTGCTGGCCTCCTGGTTCTGCTGCCTCTGCTGCTGCCATTTCTTTGCCACTGCTTCTCACTGTCTTTCACAGTCTCCTATGTTACAGCTCTCTCTCTGTCTCCTAGCAGTTTCTCAGTGCAGGGATCCAGGGTCCAAAGGAAGTGCTCAGCTCCTAGCTCTTCTTTCTTGGTGGTAGTAAGGTCCCCCTTCCTGCCTCTGGAATGACTCATTTTAAGCCTAGCAGGAAGACAAAACTGACCAATACTCTCCAAAGGCTCTATATACCTTGTTTGCATGGTCCTATACCTACAAGGGTGCCATGGACCTTATTTGCTTTTTTTTTTTTTATACCTACAAGGGTGCCGTGGACCTTATTTGCTTTATTAGCAAGCTACAAATTCCCTTGGTGGGCCACAAGCACCTTGTTTGCATACTCATGTCCAGTCATTTGCTCTGTGTTACAAGACCATATCGAGAAAGGCCATATAAAAGTGATCCATCATGCCTCACACCACACCACTAGAATGCCTACATGTGGCCTCCTCATGCGGCTTAGAATTCTTGCAATGTCATGACTGAGCTCCTAAAGACAGTGTTCTAAGAGTGAGTATCCCCAGAGCTAGGATCCAAAGCTTCCAGGCAGGTTAAGGGCCACGTCCCAGAACTAGCACAGGATCACTTCTTCCATGTACTATTGATCAAAGCAGTCCATGTGCTTTAGCTTTTGAATTCAATCAAAAAATAATTTCACACATATACGCACACCACACACACCCACACACACATGATATCAAAGTGATAATTTTCCATTAGTTGAACTAGTTTTACTTATTTTTTCCCCAGCCTTGCTTTTTCTTCGGTTAACAACACTGTTTGTGAAAGTAATAAAAGCCCATTTCCTGTGCCATATTTCAGATTTTCTCTTTTAGGCTAACCTTCATCTCCCTTACTTTGCTCTCTGAGTTTGAGGTTAAGTGTAGGTTAGTACTTTTGCCTCACTTCTCAGATCATTTTTG
Organism: Elephas maximus indicus; assembly: GCF_024166365.1. NCBI lineage: Eukaryota > Metazoa > Chordata > Mammalia > Proboscidea > Elephantidae > Elephas > Elephas maximus. The sequence goes on along the minus strand of NC_064826.1, from coordinate 93,040,249 downwards.
GAATTACTGGGGTGACTTACACGATATCAGCAGACCTCTTAACTGAATTTATGGAAGACAATTTCTACTGGCAACCTCTTCACCAAGCTTCTCCAGCTTCACCGAGAACCGTTCAATTAGATGCTTATTTTTGTCTTATAAACCTCAACGCAGGTTATGAAGTAATTACTTTGGAGAGCAGGAGAACAATTTATATAATCAGTCAATCAGTAGGACCCTGTAATTACTAATGCATAATTTCTAAACAGCATTTAGCAAAATAAGACCCATACATACACTTTGTAATGAAAGAGAAGTTTGACACCACATTAAAGTAAATTAAAAATTTGCATATTTCTTTCCAGGAAATGCACAAGCTTCATCTGCTCTATTTTGCTTGACTAATTCCTGTCTACTTCTAGCTCTGTTATAGGATCATGGAAATGCTGAGTCATAGTGATGGCAGAGTGGGGGCATGTGAACCAGGAGTAGGGAAAGGCTTCCTTCTCTGTTGTCTGGGGTGATACAGTGTTATTCTAAGAGATGGTTTGGAAAGGTACATCTAGGCAAATTGTTCCAATGATGGGATTATGGCAAGGCCATACCATCACTGATTTTAGAGTGTAAGTGCTGGCAAAGAACCGTTTATTACAGATGGGAAAACTGAGGCCCAGGAAAGTGATATGACTTTTGTAACACCAGCAGCTAGTTGGAGGTAGGAGTAAGACATTTACCCAGTCAATCTCAGTACTATATGAAATCCATCCCACCATCCTGGTTGGATCACACAAAGTCAGCATTAGACAATCCATGTACTGAATTAGACCCAGAGATGTTGAACATTTTTGTGGTATTTATAAATTTACATGTATATTTGCAATGCTAGTAGGTTTTTTATGTCCCAGATGATACACAGATGCACGGTATCTCCAGGAGATATTTTAAGCTCTGTACATATTAAGAAATTTGGGTACCAGTGATGCACCTTCTCTTTCTGAAAGACAACTAATGAAATTACTAAATTCTTACCTGTGGTTTCTGAAGTCATGTCAAGAGAATGGCCTGTGTCTTCTTCAAAACTCTGGACCTGAGACATCAAAATGCATTAATCTCATTAGAAATTTTTTCATAATAAATTCACTTCCTTTATTTGATTAACCTACATCGAGTGCCTACTGGCTACTGCTAAGAGCAACAAATATAATTTTCTGACCTCAAATAGCTTACAGTTTACTGCAAAGAGGTGGCGTCGACAAGGTGTCCATGATATCAGAATAGAAACCAGAAGAGTTCAGGGCAGGGAGAGATTACTTCTCGGTGGTAAGGTCAGAAGCCCTTTCTGGGAGATAAGACATTTGAACTAAGTTTAAATAATAATAATATTATTATTATTCTAGATTGTCTTTTTTTTTTTTTTTTTCTTCCAAAGGGCTTTAAAGCTTTTAGGAACAAATAAGTAATTTTTCAATTGTAAGTTAGTTCTCCGAGGATTTACTTACTACTTGATAAATTTATGGAGAGCCAATCAGAAAATTCATGACTTAGTTGTCATACAGGACTTAGGTCTGTTAAAGCTAATTTAATTTCCAAATAGAGCAGAATTTATTTTTTAATTATTCTTGGAAATTAATAAATATTACTCTGCCAATGAGAATAAAATTATTGTGAAAGCAAAATAACAAATATTACTTATAAAATAGCAATACCTGCTTACCATAGAAACATGATAGATCCAAAATGTTAAAAGTAAGGAAACAATTAATGTTAATATTTTGGACTATTTCTTGGCAGATTTTCATTTTAATAATTTTATTCTGGATATAGTTGTGTAGCCAAATTTTTTCACTCCCAAATTCGAAGGTTTTTTTTCCCTCATTTCATAAAATCTCTTTGAAAACACCATCTTTTTACTTACCAATTCTCCCACTGTTGGAATGCTCTCTAAATTTTGCAGATAGAAATAATATTGAGGTGAATCTCCTTAAAAAAGAAATGAGTGAGCTCAATCCTACTTTATGTAAACCTAATTCTATATCATATTGTTTACTTGGGCTCATGTCTGAGTATTGAAAACTCTATCAAAGGATATAATTATTTTGAACACTGTGGTACACATGGCCAAAAATGACCATCAACCCAGGAATAAACTGAGCATACTAAGGATATGCCTCAACAATGTCAGAAGAAATATTTATACTCTTTTTCATCTTTCATCCCATTTTTTTAAAAGAAGTTACTTTACACTTGTAATTAATTAAACACGTTTTTTATCATTATTTTGGTTGGTTTTGGTAATACACACTCTAGCGTGCGTAAAGAAGTATAATAAAGAATTCTTTTTCTGTGACCTTTACCATGGAGAAAAATCCACTCAGTGTCATGTAAGTTACGTATTTGTCTCAACGGCACAGGCTCCGCTGGCTATTGAGAAAAGAACAACAAAAAGTCCCAATGGTCTAAAAGGGAAGCTAGGCCTACTGGTGGGCTATTCCATCTGAGCCAAACTTATTAATGGATTAAAAAAAATTTAAATCAAGAAATTTATTGTGGATATAAAGAAGTTCCCTACCTTGAGTTTATAATTGTACAAGTTGCGTAAGTATTAAATTTAGTCAATATGTCTGAGAATAAAAAAGAAAGGAGCAATATCAATTCTACTTTGTGTAAAAGTAAACACAAAAATGTGTTGATTTTTGCGTTAAAATCGATGCACAATTTTGTTGGAATCATAATTTTGAAAAGTGAGCCAACTATTGCCAAATTCAGTCTTTAGTAGGACTTTAGGGAAGGCATCATAGATTGATCTGGAGGCAAAATTTGGCCAACCATATTTGATATTTTGATAGCTAGTTATTTAAGCACATTGGCTCATGCTTTAAATGCCAGGAACATCTGCCAATTTCACACATATTTTTCATTTCTTATAATTGGATTTTTAGATTTGCCATTGAAAAATAAATATTAAATCTGGCATTAGTTCCTTTTTAAGATGCAACCTACCCAAGCTTCATTTACTCTTCTACTGGTATTGAGTCAAACAAATATTTTTTCCCTAGGCTGTGTGGTGTAATACTTTAAATACACTTTTTTAGAAAAACAAAATCCACGTAGTGAGTTTCTTTCTCACCTTTTTGGGGGCTAGTTCACTCTTACACACACAGGAACACATTAAAGGAATGCCATAAACAAAGTTGACTATGACGTTCAACAGAATATTCTGTTTTCTAGAAATCTGAAAGCCACCCTTAGACAAAATTAATATTATCAAAACCTCTTAATGTTAATTGAGTCATTCAACAAATATTTACTGAGTACCTACTATGTGCCAAAAGAACATGTGACTTTCTTTCATTTTGGTGTCTGAGTGTGCCTTTCTCTCTATACACATATATTTTTTCTTTATAACAATATTTGAAACTATTCTGGGCAAAAACTGCTGAATTTGGTGTTTATCTATAATCTCTGTACTCTCACATATAGATGGCTTTTTTTTTTTTTTTTTCCTGACTCCTGGTTTGAGGCAGCAGAAGCTTAAGGAATGGAGGGAATGGAAGAGACTAGCGAGTCTTGTAAATGAGCTCGAGTTTGGCAAAACTTCTTGTTTGAATCCTGGCAAATATTGCAGTCTGACTAATGAGTTGCGTATTTACTTGAAATCCTTTATACTGATTTACCTATTAGTTTGGTCATTAAACAATCCTTTTGGAAGATAGAGTTAAAAGAAGATACTATTTTATAATACCATCTCAACTTATCATCAAAGCACAGCACTTGGCCAAAGGTATAATTTTTTCTCCATTTATAATTTTTATTTGCTTTTATGGTACTATTTGAAATTCAGCTTAATATTTTAAGATTCTTAATTTTTTGTATACAAGTCATATTCATACACACACACATACATGTATGTATATGTATGTATATATATAGAGAGAGAGAGAGCATTCAAGTGGCACAACAGTTAAGCTCTCAGCTGCTAACAGAAAGGTTGGAGGTTTGACCCCACCCAGCAGCTCTGCTAGAGAAAGGCCTAATGATGTGCTTCAGTAGAGAATAAAAAAAAAACAGTCTAGAAAATCCTATGAGGCAATTCTACTCTGTCACATGGGGTCACTACAAGTCATAATCAACTTTTTGATACTTAACAACAACTATACACACACACACACACATATAGATATTTAGGCCATAAACAGCTACACGTTCTGGAGCGATTTTTACTTCATTCTACGTTGAGGAATACTACCAATAGGCAAAACCATCTCCTATTATGGGTAAGCTCACCACTCATATGTTCCTTAATATTCTCAGCCCCTAGGTGTGCTAAGAACCCTTCTCTTGCTCTCCAGAAACCCCAAACATGTCACTATAGTTCCATAAAAGTATATTAGTAGGGTTGTCCCTGTCCCTACCATGTTATTGGTTTCTGTGTTCACCTTGGCAACTGCACTGTGGCTCTCTTGAAGGCCCAGGGCCCACCATGCACCCAACAGGCAGAGAGCTCAAAAGTGGGGCCCCACCTTGGGATTTGTATATAAATATCCTGCCCTACCTTTGGATAATTTAGATAAAAGGGGATTTTTTTTTTTTTTTTTTTTTGGCTCTTCTGTACTTTCTGAATCTAGCTGCTATTTGAATAGAGAAATGGGGAAAATGTGTATGTATTTTTTGGAACAAAAGACTGAAACGTACATGCGGGGCTGTTATCTAAATACAGGTAAAGACGTGTGAGTAAGGAAGATGGTGATGAAGGAGTAAAGAGTATGCCTGAAATGGGAATCAAGTTATGTGAACAACAAGAAATCCCAAAGCAGACAAATGCTAACCTCCTCAATATCGAGACTAGTCTACGAGACTACTAACAGTCTACATGAACCACGGCCTCATCTACTCTGAGACCAGAAGAACCAGATGGTGCCTGGCTGCCACTAACGACTGTTCTGATCAGGGTCATGATAGATGGATCCTGATAGAAGAGGAGAAAAATGCAGAATAGAACTCAAATCCTTAAAAGGCCCAGACTTATTAGACCTATTGAGACTATAGAACTGTCCGAGACTATTGCCGTGAGATACTCCATAAACCTTGAGCTGAAACTACTCCCTGAGGTCACCTTTTAGCTAAATAACGGATTGGCTCATAAAATAAAGACTATTACCAGTGAGTAATAGTCTATTTAAAAAATCATCTATATGAGACCAAATGGTCAACAATTACTCTAAAGCAAAGATGAAAAGGCAAGGGGACAGGGAAACCAGATTACTGGAATTGGAACATCCAGAATGAAATTAATGAAAAGGTTGACACATCACAAAACACGTAACTAATGTCATTGAACAGTTTGCATAGTAATTATTAAATGGGAACCTAATTTGCTGTGTAAACTTTCACTGAAAATACAATAAAACATTATTTTAAAAAAATGAACTGTAGATTCATTTGTGAGGAGAGAAAAGGATAGGAGAATGCAAAAGCTGCTTTCATACCAGTTTATTCCCAATTGAAGGAACTCGAATGACCTTAAATGTCCTAGACTAAACAAGAGTTGTAGAGTAATAAGATGAATGAGGATGGGTTAAAAGATGGAGCGGCTGAATGAGGGCTGGAGGACAAAGGGTGAAGGTTACTTCCATTAGGAGATCAGATGCATAGGGACAACACTGACCTCTTCCATTTCGAATGAGTCCAGGGCTTCTCCTGCAAGATGAGACAAGTTTTTGAGCTCGTTAGTCTGAATTGAGTCCTCCTTTCGAGTTCTGTCCTTGACGGGCCCATCAGACACATTGGAAGGTAGAGTACTCTGGGCTAGCCTGGATGAGACAGGCCACCGCTTTCTCAGAAGAGCTTGGGGAGGATGACAAGGTAGTGAGTCACCATGGGCTTGGAGAGATCCGTGCTCTGTCAAGGGAGGTGAATGATTTTGTTCATGGTTGTTTGCCATCCCTGGTAACTCTGCTCCACACTCCTCTGGTTTTGCAGACGGGATGAAAAATTCATCCTTCATCTTCAATGACTCCAATGCTTCTGAGTTACAATCCCTCCTTATGCTCAGTTTTGAAGCCCTTTTAAGAAGCTCACCCATTCTTTTCTGATGCTCTTTGGCCCCACTCGCTGGAACTTTTTCCACACTCTTTCCTCCATTTTTCTCTTCGGATTTGGTCTGTAGGACGTTAACATCATTCAACAAAGATGAAAAGGCATTGGTCACATGGTCCAGGATTTCCAGCTGTCGAAAACGTCCTAAACAATACGAGTAACACAAAATTCTTAGACTGACTCTTTTCAATTAAATGCATTAATGTAGTCAAAACTGAAGAGGTAGGTTTACACATGTGCTTTTCAAGAAGGGAAGGACCTTAAGCTCCTGAACTCCAGTTTTTCTCAGTAGAGATCACTGATAATTATGATGATGATTTCCCTGCAGAAGGAGGTATCGCTGTATTATGGGCAAAGTGAATGTCTTTTATGTTTTAAAAACAGATAACTATATAGATTCATATATGCTTACAGTTTTTATAGGTGTTAATCCATCAAGCTGTAGACATGAGCAAATCTATATATTTAGGTACATGAACCTAAATGTAAAAGAATAAAGCCAGCTCTTTCACATGAGGTGACCTTGGATATTCTTTCACAGCTTTCTGCTGTAAATAACCTCATCACCATCTCCATCATCTCCATCTATACTGTCGCCCGATGGTGTGGAGAAATCATGGCATATGCAGTCAAAAGACCTGGGTCCAAACCCAGTTTATTAACCAATCACTGGCAGAGTGACCATAGAGTAAATGAATCAATATAATGCTTAGTCCTGTGCAAGTTGCACTGTAAATTGTCAATTTCTTCAGCTGAAAAATGACAATAATAATATATACCTGCTGTGAATATCAAATCAGACCAGTTCCTCAGTGTGTAAGCCTTTCTGGTTGATTTAGCCTCTACCATTTCAGTAATATGTAAGTATTCACTTAATGAGGATATGAGAAAGGCCTAATGCAGCAAGGGCTAATTTGGGGATACATGGCCAGTTTGGAAAAAAAAATGGTGAAAAATATTTTTTGTCATCTCAAGGTAATAAAAATAAGATAAAAACAGAATACTTTGTTTTTATTCCATAGCCTTCTCTCAACCCCAGCAATAGCATTCAAGTTTGCATCCCTCAGCAATGGTCAAGGGCCACATAAGTGGGTAAGGATGCAGTCCTCTGTCCTGTTTGCACCATCAGAGCAACACTGTTGATGCTTCCATAGGGCATGTCCTGAAGACCACCTGTTCCTTCGCCTGAAGGGGAAAATATTGACTGACCATTCTTCTCTTTCCAAAATGTGATGAGTTTCTCACAGAGAGTTGTGATAGTCTTGCAAGACCTTTAGGAACTCTTGGGTACTAGATGTTTTCAGAAGAATTCTGACTACATCTTTCCCCTAGATTCTGACAAGGTCGAAAATAAATCTCTGATGGGCCAGAGGGTACAATTGAATCACAAATCAGCTTTTATGATTGTCTTATAGCCATTCCATTGCATATTTTTATGCTTAGACTAAAACAAAACCTATCAATTTAATTGGCTCAGTCAATTTCAGAACAAAATAGTCTGAAGTGTTAGATTAGTGCGTTTCTTTTTTGCCTTTGGGTAGGCTGAACAATGGACCAGTTGATTTTCATCCCCCCACGTTTGAACATTTTCTATTGACTTTGAAGGGGACATAAATTTTCCACTCTATCTTTTGCAAAGGCAACTAATTTTATTATTGCTTGTTTTATATTTGACCTCCTCAGCTTTCTTGAATCAAAAGTGCATTGGTAACTATTAGCCCAATGTAAGTGGTGGAAGTAAGAGTGGGCCAGCAATCGCAAGAGCAGAGGTCAAGTCCTGGTTCCTTCATAATCCATGTGTCAATTTCATTTGTAAGATGTTTACTTTCTTCACAGATCAGCCTAAACACTACCTAGATATTGGTGTTACTACTTTCCCCAAATAAAGGATTGATCAAAGAGCTTGAATTTCTGTGCTATTTGGAAGAAGAGATAACAAATGAAAATGTTGATTTCTTCTAAAAGATTAAGAAACACTACATTGCAACACTTCAGAGTTACATACTCTTTGAAAAAGAAACCTTATGGCTGTGCTTCCTTATTTTACACACATAATGATGAAAACAAAGGAGACAGAAACTTAAATGAAAAATTCCAGTGAACCTTTGGCTTCAGATATTTGTTTGAGGAAAATACTTCAACTCAGTTGACTTTCCTTTTGGTGAATTTATTTATTAAACAAACAAAAAAAAGATCTCAGAAACAGAATTCCTCACACTCTGTGCCACTGAAGAGATGTTCTTTCATGCCCCCCCCCAAGAGGGATTATGCATTTAACTGATTTTGAAAACACTGCACAGTATCCCCTTTAGTATAGTGAGAGTTCACCTCAGCATATTAAATAAATTCTGAATTAAATAAACCTGCTTAACTGGCATCTTTCCACGAAAGTATCTGAGCACAATACACATACCCCAACAACATCTCTAGTAATGTTCTAGAGAAAAGTATTTCATTAAGCACAAGTTGGTAAAAACCAGCAGCATTCATGATAATTGCAAGGTTTAAACAGATCGGTTGCCATCGAGTCGATTCTGACTCATAGTGACCCTGTAGGACAGAGTAGATTGCCCCGTAAGGTTTCCAAAGCTGTAATCTTTATGGAAGCAGACTGCCACACCTTTCTCCCATGGAGAAAGTGGGTTCAAACTACTGGCCTTTTGGTTAGCAGCCGAGAACTTGACCACCATACCACCAAGTTTCACTACAAAATTTAGGCATAGTTATTCCACAAATCTGGAGGTATGACAGAATCCCTACTGACCCACTCATGAAATTTTTGCTTCCTGTACTCATAGCCCTTTGCTCTGTGGGTCTAGAGGTCCTAGCTCCAAAGGAAGGAATGCTCCTACCTGAAGATACATCACTGATTCCACTGAACTGGAAATTAAGAATGCCACCTGGCCACTTTGGGCCTCTTATGCCTCTGGATCGAAGACAGGAGTTGCCATACTGGCTGGTGTGATTGATGCTGATTGCCAAGAGGAAACTGGATTGATATTGCGTAATGGAGGTCAAGAAGCGTATGTCTGGAATACAGGAGATCCCTTACAGTGTCTCTTAGTACTACCATGACCTGTGATTAAAGTCAACAGAAAACTACAGCAACCCAATTCCTACATGACTACTAATGGCCCAGACCTTTCGGGAATGAAGGTTTGGGTCACCCCACCAGGCAAAGAACCATGACAAGCTGAAGTGCTTGCTGGGGACAAAAGGAATACAGAATGGATGGTGGAAGAAGGTAGTTCTAAATACCAGTTACGACCACATGACCTGTTGCAGAAACAAGGACTCTAATTGTTATGAGTATTTCTTCCTTGCATGTGTTCATCAGATATTTTTGTTTTCTTCACTTATAAAATATAAGGTGCAAACAGGGTTAGTGTATTTTGGGTTGTAAGCATGTTAGGTGCAATTATGACTTTATAGTTGCCTTTATTCAGAGATTATCTATGGTTTAAGGAGGTATGTACAGGCATCATTTTGACAAGGGGCGGATTGTGATCATTAAGGTTGTGTGTCAACTTGGCTTGGCCATGATTCTCAGTGGTTTGGCAGTCATGATGTAGTTTGTCAGTTGTACAATGATGTTATCACTTCCATGATGAAATCCGATATAATGTGATCACCTCTATGATGGGATCTGCTATAAGTAGCTGAGTAGCCAATCAGTTGAAAGGGAGTTTCCTTGGGGGTGTGGCCTGCATCCAATATACGTGGACTCTCTGGCAAAACTCGCTGGCTTTTGTTTGCTCTGGAACCTGCATTTGGCTCATCAGCATCTGACCGCCAGTTCTTGGGACTTGGGCCAGCAGTCTGACATCTTACCTGTTGATCTTGAATTCATCAGTCTTCGCAGCCATGAGCTAGCAACCTGCCATCTGACCTGTAGATCTCGGATTCGTCAGCTGCTACAGCTACATGAGTCAGAAGAAGTCTCCAGCCTGATGCCTGACCCACAGTCTTAGGACTTGTCAGCCTCTACAACCATGTGAGCCTTGGGATCGATCTCTTTCTATATATACAATATATGTATATATATACACACATATGTATACATATACATATATATGCTTCACTGGTTTTGCTTCTCTAGAGAACCTAGCCTAGGGCAACAGACAACTCATTAATAACTACCGTTCACATGTTGCGGTGGAAGAAGTAGCGTTCTGAGAGTCATAGATGAGGAAATTGAGGCTTTAACTAGAGACACATGACAAGCCTTGTCAGGGCCTGCCTGGCTTCTCCGCTTCCTGGGCTGTAGCTATGGTCAATATTGGTGCTGCTTACCAGTAATGCCTATTTTCTTCATTCTGGGCACATGGTGGAACCCTGGTGGCACAGTGGTTGACAGCTAAGGCTGCCAACCAAAAGGCCAGCAGTTAGAATCTACCAGCTGCTCCTTGGAAACCCTATGGGGCAGTTCTACTCTGTCCTACAGGGTAACTATGAGTCGGAATTGACTCCATGGCAGTGGGTTTGGTTTTTTTTTTGTTTGTTTGAGGCACATGGTAGGATTGCAGATCCTCCCTCTCCCCCTTGAAAGGTTAGTATGGCCACATGACTTACATTGGTTAATGAAATCTGAGCATTCGTGATACATATAAGTTCTGAACAGAAGGGTTTTGTTCTCCATTTCCGCCCTTCATCAGTGACATTCCAGATGGTGGAGCCAGATCTCTGAGGGAGGACAACATGGAGTAGATTTTCCTCCCTCCCAAACATACACACCGTCCTGCAGTGGAAATGTGGAGTGATCAAGAAATAAACCTTTTCTGTTTCAAGCCACTGAGATAAAGAGGTTGATTACTACTGCACATGACCTCCTAGCTCATCCCAATGGCCCATCTGGTCACACACTGTCATTGCTGAGACGTAAATATGACACGGTCCTCACTTACCATACAGGTTAGGGTTCTCAATGTCCATCCGCTGCTTTTTAGCTTCAAGAAACACACGGATGTTGATTCCTTTGGCTGCAGAGCCACAACAAAGGAACCTGGCCGGGATTTGTGTGTAGATGTCTGGCTTATCAGCACCAAACCCCAGATCCAAGAGAATCTCCACGGGATCTTTTTCCCAAAATTCTAGCCATTCAGGGATGCTGCAGTAAAAATAGGAATATCTTTATCCAGTAACAGTTCACTTAAACAGAAGCCATTTTTCTAGTTATCTCAACCACTTAATCCTTCAGAAATTGAGTGAAAGAAGGACCTGAGTAGACAAACAGATGGTGCATTTACTAATGCTTATATATATCCTAGAGAAACCCAGGTGGTACAATGGTTAAGAGCTCAGCTGCTAATCAGAAGGTCAGGGGTTTGAATCCACTAGTCACTTGGCAGGAGAAATTGTAAAGATTATACCCTAGTAAATCCTATAAAAAAAAGTTTTACTCTGTCCTATTTTTTTTATAAGGTTGCTATGAGTTGGAATGGACTTGATGGCACACAACAACAACGACAATATATACTCTGTTATTTTTTCATACTATGGTGGCTAACGTTGCTATGACGTGGAAGCTATGCCACTATTATTTCAAAAACCGGCAGGTCATCCATAGTGGACAGGTTTCAGTAGAGCTTCTAGACTAAGACAGACTAGGAAAAAATGCCTGGCAATCTACTTCCAAAAATTGTTGCTGTTGCTGCTAGGTGCCATTGAGCAGGTTCCAACTCATAATGACCCTATAGGACAGAGTAGAACTGACCCATAGGGTTTCCAAATAGCACCTGGTGGATTTGAACTTTCGATCTTTTGGTTAGAAGCCAAGCTCTTAACCACTACACCAGCAGGGCTTCCAAAAATTAGCCAATGAAAACCCTATGTATCACAATAGAATATTGTCCAATATAGTGCTGGAAAATGAGCCTCCTACATTAGAAGACACTCAAAATACACAATGGCTATAACAATGTACTCCAGCATTCCAAAAATAGGAGCGGGCAACATTTCATTCTGTTGTACATGGGGTTGCCATGAGTCAGAGCCAACTTGATGGCAGCAAACAACAACAAATATATACTTACTTAAAGGACAGTCCCTCCACCTCCTCTCAGGGACAATTTGCCTTCACTTTACATGCAATACCAATGAATTTATTTATCTGACTTTCCATTTCAGAGTAGGCATTTGTTAAATTACGTAGGGCAGGAAGATTGTGGGGCAGCAGTCCAAGACAGTGCACTGACTACTACAAAGAAATGGAAGGTGATGGCAAGGAAGGAAATGGGAAAAAGCTATCAACAGTGACTCGAAGGAGAATATTTTTAAAGAGCATTGATCTAGGGCATCATCAACTATACAGATACAATTATACAAGGACTGATGTTTACAAATAATGATTTTAAGTCCCCAGATCCAGAAAAACACCAAACCCATTGCTGTTGAGTCAATTCCAACTCTTAGCAACCCTATAGGACAGAGTAGAACTGCCCCGTAGGGTTTTCAAGGAGCAACTGGTGGATCCGAACTCCTGACCTTTTGGTAGAGCTAAAATGTGTTCCATAGTTTTTTTTTTTTTTTTTTACTTTGCTGAGAAATAAGAAATGCTTTTGTCAAATAGTTTTATTCAGTTTGGGCACTTAAAATGATGAACATCAGCTATCTGGACATCATATTTACGTATAACAACTCATTTCCCAATTACTGAATTTCTCTTCTGTTACTAGGCTATTGATCTTTGAAAACTCACGGTCTCTGTGGGAATCAGAACTTTTCGTAAGGTTTTACCAGGTCTGTTCAGCAATTTCGTTGGGGTTTGCCTTTACCTTTACTATATGCAATATCAATGTGCTTATTTGAAATAATGTAGATGAATTTTACTTTCATGACTCCATTATTTAAATTGGACTAATTACAATTCATTTACTCAACCATTCAATCAATCAACAGCAGCCACCTACAGTCTGACTGGGCAGGTCCACTTTTCAGACGCCAGCCAGCCTCATGTTCACACAATCTAATATGACGTAGGGATCTGGTGCTTTGCCTCCTGATTCCACCAGGGAAAAAAAGGTAGTCCAGGAACCCTTACTGTGAGGCTTAAATGGCTCAGCTTGGACACCTTAATCATTAGAATTAACTGGACAATTGGAGGTGCCATATTACTTCATTATGCTGACATACAACTTAGTATAAAAGAGGCTTAATGGAGAAAAAAATTTCTTGTGAGAAACCTAAATTCTTCCTGAAAGATTTAATCTATTATCATATCAACCTCATTGTACAAATTTTTATTCTACTTGTTTATAAAAATATTTATTGAACATCTGGCATGTTCCAGGCTCTGTGCTAAGCACCCAAAGCAAAAAAATGAACAAAGACGTAGTCCCTGTCTTCCAAGGCTCACTGCCCCAGGGCCAAGAATGCGATTATTGATTGAATTGTCATTAAACATAATGTCAATATTATTAACTATTTTTATTTATATTTAGTTATGCAAGAAATACATAAAATACACTCACTTTATTGAAAAATTACAATATTACACTTAAGGCTGTCTTCCCCTTTGGCCATAAATAAAAACCAAACAAAAAAAACCAAACTTGTTGCCTTGGAGTCTGTTTTGACTCACAATGACCATGTAAGTCAGAGTAGAATGGCTCCGTAGGGTTTCCAATGTTGTAATCTTTATGAAAAGATATTGCCACATGGTTCTCCCACAGAGTGGCTGCTGGTTTTGAACCACTAACCTTTCAATTAGCAGCTGAATGTTTAACCATTGCACCACCAGGGATCCTTTCCCTGTTGGCCATAACCCCCACTAGTCCTGACTCCCTTCCTGCTAAATTTATGTCAATCCCCTTCCAGATATTTTTCTATGCGATTACATACACACGCTTTATAGTTTTTACTTGTTTGCTTTATTAATAGTAACTTAGTATGTTACTATGTGTATCTTTCTGTATTTTGCTTCCCCATCCGGCTAAAAAATACGACAAGAAAGGCTTTCTATGTTAGTATGTATATCTCTGCCTATTCCATTGTATAACCCAGTGCTATTCCATTGTATAGAATTCCATAAAATGGATTGGCCAATAATTTATTTCGCCATTTCCCTGTTGACAGATATCTAGGTTGTTTCCAATTTCACTGACTCTTTTATTTTGCTCCTGCAAGTTGGAGGATAGAAATCCTTTATTCATTCCCTCATCCTTTCATTCACCAAATATTTCTCAAGTGCCTATTTATAATTTCATGAAATCCATTGTTCCACAGAATGATTTCTCTGGATGACAAGTGCCTGGAGATCACATACCTTTGTGGTATACTTGCAGCAGAATGGCAAGAATTGAAACTGGTCCCTCTGGATAGGGTAGGAGTTTCTGAAAACTGATGCAGAGATCTACAGTGGGGGAAAAATACCAGGAAAATACCAATGATGAAATGTGCTCATTTAGACAGTCTCCTGGGAGCTCACTGTGAAGCTTTCCCTTCCAGAGCAAGCATTTGCCTTTCCTCTTAAAAAAAAAATAATTCCACAATGGACACGCCCCTGAAGAAGCGGGTGTGTGCAGCTGAGGAGCTGCTCCTGTTTTTGAGAGCCTTGTTACAGAAGGTGTGAGACTCTAGGTGTTAGGTGCCCCGCTAGTGCTCGTTATAAAGGTGACAGAATGTCTTGCTTCTGACAGATGGCAAATCATTGGGGAACCTTTCAGGAATACAGCTTTGCTAGGCACCAACTTTTGGGAAGAAGTTAAAATGATGTGATGAAAAAGGTACGGCGAGGAGCCACTGAAGTGACTCCACGTTAATTCTCATACTGCATGGCTAACAATCTCTAAGTGTGTCTCCAGGCTCCTGTGGTCACCCATCCATTTACAATGGAAACAAACTTGTTTACCACAAAAGGAAGTGTCAGTCTATTCACACAGGCCTGAATTAAACTTTTTTTTTTAATTGTGGTGAAATATATGTTAAAAAAAACAATTGCCATTTCAAACATTTTTTATGTAAACAATCCAATAACATTAATTACATTCACCATGTTGTGAGACCATCACCACTATCCAATGCAAATCATTTTAAAGTGCTTCCAAAGAAGAGAGAGCTCTGTAATAATGCAGTTCAGTTCTACACAACTCAGATACACCATGGCTCAGATCTAGTTCCATTAAACAGAACAGCCAGTCAGCATAAAATTAGAATTTATCAAAGACTACAAAGAAGATCTGCTGCAAAGGACCTCTTTAAAGTGTTGAAAAGCAAAGATGTCACCTTGAAGACTAAGGTGCGCCTGGCCCAAGCCATGGTATTTTCAATAGCATCATATGCATGTGAAAGCTGGACAATGAATGAGGAAGACCGAAGAAGAATTGATGCCTTTGAATTGTGGTGTTGGCAAAGAATATTGAATATACCGTGGACTGCCAAAAGAATGAACAAATCTGTCTTGGAAGAAGTACAACCAGAATGTTCCTTAGAAGCAAGGATGGTGAGACTGTGTCTTACATACTTTGATCATGTTGTCAGGAGGGACCAGCCCCTGGAGAAGGACATCAAGCTTGGTAAAGTACAGGGTCAGTGGAAAAGAGGAAGACCCTCAGTAAGATGGACTGACACAGTGGCTGCAATAAAGGGCTCAAGAAAAACAACGATGTTAAGGATGGTGAAGGACCAGGCAGAGTTTTGTTCTGTGGTACATAGGGTCGCTATGAGTCAGAACCGACTCGACAACACCTAACAACAACAACAAAGAAGATATCAGTCTTCCCAAGGAAACCAAGTTATCTGGAGGCTGTCATTAAAACCTACTTGGGCTACCGAATTTGCCTTAATCCTGTGCACATTTAGCAAGAAAAGCTGGGCCCTGCCTCTTCTTTCTTCAGTTGCTTTTTTTACATTAAGGCTGAGAAAGTGCTTATCTCTAAATAATAAAAACTCTGGCTTTAACAGACAACTGAGATTGCTGGTAGTCCTGAAGAGAGGGGTAAGATATCCTTTCACTTATTTCCTTCTTCAGTTTGTATTCAGCCTACCATAATTTCTTTTTCATTCTGGGTTTGAGGTTACACCCTAATTTGTAGTTAGTTAATGTTCAGAAGAGTCACCCAGAAACAGCCTCAGCCTTGGATCTAGGAGAATCCATGGATCCAAGGAACAAGTCCCTGAACCTGGCTTTCATCATCCTCTCCAACAAAAGGAGAGAGATGCCAGGGGATTTTGTGGTCCCTTCTACCTCTATGATTCTATGAGTAGCAAAAACAACCAACACATTAAGAGAGAAAAATTAAGACAACATTTTAGTATGAATTGTACTGACTGCATGTTTGGTTTTCAAATTGTTGGAATTATATCCTGTTTTAAATATTTCAGGCTAAGCTTACTTGAGTCTACACACATACAGCTGAGTTCACTCATGGGCTGCCTCGTACAGCCTGATGCATATATTCCATACTGTGATTTCCTTCTCATGCTCTCTCTTCCTGGTTGTCCTCCATTCTCTTCTTTTCTCTCCCTCCCCTTCACATCTAAATGTCATAAACAGATTTGACAAGATAGCAGTAGGTAATGGCACTGATGTTTTAATGAAACTTTAAAAAATTAGTTTCTTAGCAGCTCTTGGCAAGTCACAGATTAGACAGCTTAATGGAGAGAGAATCTACCACATTGGATTGTGCCTTTTTTAGAACACTGGGGGAAGCCAGGGGGGTTAAGTCCTGGCTTTGCCACAACCTGGCTTTGCTACAACCTGGCTATGAGACTTTAGGTAAGTCATTTTACCCCACAGGTTTTTAGCATCTTCACCTGAAAAATGAGAAAATTTAACATTGTCATGTAGTAAAAACTATTGAATGCTTTCCTTTAGAAAGACTCATGAAGCATAATCACCTGACAAGTTAATATCAAGTTCAAGGGGCCAATCATGACTACAATAGAGGTATTGCTTTTGAGTGGGAAATATAAAGCATTTAGCAAACTGTATAGGTACAAAAAAGAGGGCAAAGAAGGGCCTCTTCCCGTCCAATTGTCCAATTTCTGCACCTTCTACAAGTCATGGAACTCAAGTCCCCCTTCCGCCTTCTTTTAAGCCTCTAGAATCCCAAGTTGACTGCTTTGGTGAAAATGACCAAACTACTTCTAATAGCAATGCAATGGGCCAGTCAGGATTTTACATTTCTCATTCATGACTGCTGGATTGACAAACATATCTCCATAGAATTCTCTTTTAAAATATGGTACTCGAAAGCGTGAGGGATAACAACATAAAATGCCAAGTGAAATCGCACAGTTTCAACAACCCAGTTTCATGCAGTCAAGACCTGGTTCTCAGCCCTGGGTGCACATCAGGATCACCCAGGTTGCTGAGGCCCAGGCTTCATCCCAAACCTATAGAATCAGAGCTTTTGGGAGGGGGCTCCAGGCATCTGCATTTCCCGAGAGCTCATCGGGTGATTCTGATGTGTAGCCAGGGACTGGGTTGACAACCACTGTCATAATGCAGTGGGACTGTATAAAGAAACATGTAAAATGGAGACAGATCTCTTTTGAATGACACCCAGACCAATCAAGAACCCAAGAACCACCTGTCATTCCTGAGCGTGTTAAGAAAGAACTCCGATCCCAGCATTTTGCGAACTGTCTTCCTCTCAGTGCAATTTCTACATGGTATGAAGGACTTTTGTTCCTGAGCTATATAAATTTGCCAATTATATCACACAGATTAACCAAATAAACAGCAACACTCCATTTTAGTCTTCATTTGGTTGCTATAATCTGAAGATTTTTCTGTGTATTCCTTGTGTTTTGTCTTATCTGCTCATGGGGCTTAAATAGTTTAATTCAATTCAATTATCTAAAAATATTTCCATACTCATTATTTGCCAGGCGCTGCACTGGGCCCTAAGGAGCACTGGTGGTGCAGTGGTTAATGTGCTTGCCTGCTAAACAAGAGGTTGGCAGTTTGAATCCACCTGCCTCTCCACAGAAGAAAGATGTGTCAGTCTGCTTTCCCAAAGATTGCAGCCTTAGAAACCCTATGGGGCCATTCTGCTCAGTCCTAATAGGGTCATTATGAGTCTGAATGGGCTTCACAGGAACTGGCTTGGGTGCTGGGCTTGAAAATGCAAGGTTGACTGAAGCACAGGAAGCACAGTCCTCAACCTCAAATTGTTCATCATCTATTCCAAACCCCAAAACCAAATCATTGCCATCGGGTTGATTCCGACTAATAATGACCTTATATGGCAGAGTAGAACTGCCCTATAGGGTTTCCAAGGAGCACCTGGTGGATTTGAACTGCAAACCTTTTGGTTAGCAGCCGAACTCTTAACCACTACGCTACTGGGGTTTCCAGCGGTTCTAAAGTGAGTGTGTGCATCGGGATCATCTGAAAGCCTTGCAAAAGCACAGCTTTCTCCACCCTTTCTCCAGATTTTCTGATTCAGTGTGTATGGGGTAGAGCCTGAGAATTTGCATTTCCATCAAGTTCCCAGGTGACGCTGCTGATGCTGTTCCAGGGGCCACACTCCTGAGACCTATTCTATCCTCCTATTAAGATACTCTCACTACTTTCTATCTAACCTTGGAAGTAATGTGTATTGTTGTCCAGCAAACGTCACGATAATGCTGGCAATATGAAATTATGAATGCCACTATTGTATGAACAGGTCCTCAAGAACAGTTGAATTATAGTAAAATGTCGTTTGTGTATATGTTCTAGTTACGTTTCCCTCCAAGTCAGCATCCGTTGATTTAACGTGCTCAGTCCTTTATAACATTTAAAGAACTTCTATCTCTCTCAAGGCTAGTGAAAACATTCTAGGCACTGTGGTTAAACCAGTGACCTTTCACACGATCCCAAGACCCATGGTATTATCAACAAACTCCCTCACTTCTATTTCATTTGTCAAAGATGCGGCTGTAGAAAGCTAGAGTGAAACAACATGGATTCTGCCACGTACCTCATGTAATCTTTCACGGTCATCTGAACCATTCCTTGTTCATGTAAAGAAACTGTAACAACAAAAGGAAGACAGGAGAGTTCATTTTCTTTTGTCTCACGGGAGATTTTCTCATCCCCAAATGAACTGACATGGAATTGATTTCCACACCCAAGGGCATATAGGCATGAGATACACATCTCTTCTGTAGTGAACAAGACAGGATATAATTAATGGCTGTATTGTGTCACAAGCACTTGAAGAAATGTGAGACTTGTTCAGAGAAGCTAGTGACTAATGAAGTAGTCAGCAAAGGTGTCATAGTGGAAGTGGTACTTGTCTTGGTGTTTTAAGAAGGGGTAGAATTTGATGGCTGGAAAAGAGAGCTTACTGTGAAAGAAGAGAAAGTACGGTGTCTATAGCCAGTGCAAAGCACAATGATAGGGCTGGCCTGTCATATGGTATCAACGTAGGGCTTTTGGGGATGGCCTCTCATGGTACATAAAGTTGGGGTATACGGGCGGGGACCGGCAAAAGAATACACGAAGGACCCATCCTGTATTGAGCATCCTCCATTTATTCCTATCATATAATCCTTACAAAAGCTTTATAATTCAGGAAACATTCTCATTTTTCAGATAAGGAAACTAAAACTTGTTGAAGTTAAGAAATGAGCCCGTAATCACAAAATTAAAATTAGCAGATCCAGGAAATTTTTATTACCTTTCTTATTAATTGCAGCCAGAATAGTAACTATTTATTTAGCAATTCCTTTGTGAGGAGCCCTGTGCTGAGCGTGTTACACGTACAGTCTCTCTTTAATTCTAGTAAGAAATCCATGAAGTAGGTATTATTAACTCCCATTTAACAGAGGGAAAAATTGAGTCTCACGGAGGTTAAATAAATTTCTCATGGCCCATAGGATGCCATACTTATTGTATTTTGTTGTTGTTGTTTCTTTAGTTCTTTTCCTAACACCACTCTGCCCAACAGAATGTCGTGAAGCTTGTTTGAAAGTCAGAAAGAGGAGTTTATATGGATATGTGAGAAAATGGAAAACCATAAAATGTTTTTAAGCAAACAAGTAAATGTGATAAAGATGATACTGAAGAGCCATTTGCCTGGTAGTGGTGCTAAGGACAGATTCAAACCAAAACCAAACCTGTTGCCATCGAATTGATTCTAACTGAAAGCGACACTATAGGACAGAGTAGAACTGCCCCATAAGGTTTCCAAGGCTGTAACCTTCATGGAAGCAGAATGCCACATCTTTCTTCCAAGGAGCGGCTGGTGGGTTTGAACAACCAACCTCTTGTTAGCAGCTGAGCACTTAACCACTCTGCCACCAGGGCTCCTTAAGGACAGATTAAAGGAGAGAAACACTGGATGTCAGAGAGGCCCACTCAGGGCAGGTGCAGTATTCAGACCCTTTGTCGTGACATAACATTGCAGCAAACGTCAGCAGAGGGACAAGTTCAGAACATGGGCAAGTTTCTCAGAAGGTTCACTTGTCTTCTCATGTCCTCACACTTGTGGCTCTCCTTGGTGCAAATGTGTGATTTGTATAAAGCCAGGAAGTATTGTCCTCCTGCACTTCTATGAAAATATGAAGATTTTCACCATACGAAAAATAATAAAGATTGCAAAAATTCAGAAAAACCATCATGAAATGATTGAAACAGGGTGAAAAAAGGCTGAAAATAATAAAAAGGCTCTTCAGTCTGGTGATAGAGTTCTTGTCAGGATTGGGGTCTATGAATAGATCTCAAGGTATCTGTGAACTTCTCTCTGAATGCCAAATGTTGGAGTCATAAATAGGGATACCCATAGTTTTCAACAGATTTTTAAAAGGCTCAGTGACTCTGCTAAATGAAAAAGCAAGACTGGTCTCAAAAGATAAAAACTGGAGATACGTTACTGAGGAGTGAGTGAACAGTGAATTCTTAACTAAGCCCCAAATACACAACTACTCCTTAAAAGAAGTAGTGATGTAAGGGATACAAGAAATGTCTGCCCTACAGAGCAAACAGAACTCTGTCACGAGGAGTCATATAAGGTGAAAAATATAAATGTGCCTTAAAGGTTTTAAGTACACAGTAGGGCTATGTATGGCTTCTGGCTATGTATGGCCTCTGTGCTACCTACCACTGCCAATCCTACTCCCATGGCAGACATCATTAATCAATAGCATCACTTTTCCATTGAGTATAGATAGGCTCTCAGAATCATCAGGAAAGCCACTGACAACTGATTAGAATTATCACATGAAATGAAGCTTATGCACCATTCTCTGTTTAGAGTAAACTCAAGAGTGGGTTTTTGAGAAAAGCAGAGTAATCTGGAGGTATATATCTTGACTTTAGAAGTTAGTGACTTGAAGAAAATACATACTGCTTCATAAAACATTCCAGGGAAATGCTGCCAAAGGTAGAATAGTAAGGTGAGTAATCATTAGCATGACACAGTGTGACATTTCTTAAATTTCCTCTGCAACATCTGGTGACAAATGCTCAAGTAAGTTAAGATAAAATATTTGATTTAAACTTATGCACCAACTCAGCAATGTACTTAGAAACAGTATGCAGTCTTTTTCACCTTTGCACCAGTACATTGGAAACTTTGCGTTTGGTAGAGGAATCCCACAACCACAGGAAATCTTTTGCAAAATTCTAATAATGTAAGGATGAAGTAGTTTCCTATTTAGTTTGTCCTTCACCCATGAGGCCCTTCTAGGATCTGGAGTTGGAAAAGTATCTATCACTGTATTCAATGCACAAGTCTGTCATCTAGGCAGGCATTGCTAGTCCACTGCAGCGTCCTGCAAACAGAATTCCACCCAGTCTCAGCTTCTCAAGCTCACGAAGCTACTGTCAATTGATTGAAGTTGTCACATGAGGGAAAACCCATTTGCCACCTTATTAGTGGTGTTAGCGATGCAGGCACAGTATAATCTTTAGCAATCATGTTGTAATGACTTCATGCCATGATGAAATAAAGAATAAGCTGTCCAAAATGGGAGGTAAAAGAAATATTTATCATTGGAAGCAAAATTTCTCAGTTTTCTCCACGCCCAGCTCCATCTACTGCTTTGCCTGTAGTTCACATAGGAAGGCTGTATGTATGCCTGGTTTAGCTAATCGGGACAATTCTGGAGAGTTTCTGAGCACCGCTCCTCTCCCATGGTTCTAGGACATTTGGTTGTTCGTTCTGCCAGAACCATCACTCTTAGCCCTTGCTTCAATCTCTTCTGTTGTCTGTGATTGCTCTGGGTGTGAATGAACGTGTAACTCTGGGTCAAGATTCCGACGTTGTGGTCGCAGTGAATTGCTCAAACTGTTAAGAGGAAATGATTAATTTTTTAGATATTGATGAAAAAAGTTAGCTCAGCCTTGCCGAGGTTTCAGAAGTCCTAGCCCTGCAGAAAATCTAGCCACCCAGAAAAATCCGCAGCACTTCACCCAGGGCGTCTTCACGGGATTCTAATGCCCACACAAATCCAGTGCCCACACTCCATGGGCCACACACCCTCAGCCCTGCCAGTGTTATTCGGGAGCAACCTGGTTACCAGGAAACCAAGAGTAGGCTCCCAGAGGAAAAGAAGTCTCTATGGATAATATGTTTTCTCAGAAGTCTGCAAATGAGACAGGCTAGGTCACAATTGGAGGGTGTTCTGGTGATAGCACATACAAAAGCCTTATACACAGTTTTAGCACCCTGCTGAAGAGAAGGGCCTTCTTACTTTCCCCCATGCGGCTCCCTCTGAGGCCCACCATTACTGACAATTAGGGTTGGGAGGGACGTTTGATTCTCCCCGCCCCCCAAAGAATCCTGAAGTCCCCAGGTGGTGCAAACAGTGAATGTTCTCAGCAGTTACTAAAGTGTTGGCAGTTTAAGTTCACCCAAAGGGTCTCTGAAGAAAGGCCTGGCAATCTACTTCCAAAAACTTCAGCCACTGGAAACCCTATGGAGCACAGCTGTACTCTGACATTCATGAGGTCGCCATGAGTTGGGGCCAACTCGATGGCAACCGGTACTGGTGACCCAGAATTCCACCACGGCCGGCATACTGCAAGCTTGTGCATTCTTCACTAGACTTTGTTTTTTCTTCTTGACCTTATTTCAAATGTCACAAATGTCTATCTACATCCAATACATGTAGACATACAGGCCTCTCTTCTGCCAAGTTTAGATTTTGTGAGATGTATTTTAACTCACAGATAAACCTAATGCATGAAATTATTAAACATTAATTTGTTTTGCTGCTTGATTTCCATCCCACGTTCCCCGGTTGCCTAGATCCTGGTAGGCCTGGTGGTATTTTCACAGCATTACTGGGTGTTTGGGAGCCAGCAGGTGGCACAAATTGTTAAGCACTTAACTACTAACCAAAAGGTTGCCAGTTCAAACTCACCCAGAGGCATCTTAGAAGATGGCCTGGTGATCTGCTTACGACAGGTCACAGCCTTGAAAACCCTGTGGAGCACAGTTTAAGTCACTGTGAGTAGAAATCGACTCTGGTGTTTACTTGATGTTGCAAAAGCAGCTAATAGGCCTTTCCAGCCCTTGGATTCAGACAATTGAGATTCTTGCACAAAACCCAAACCAAACCTGCTGCCGTTGAGTCAATTCCTACTCATGTGAGATTATTATTATTTTCCTGTTGGATTTTTTTTTTTTTTTTCTATTTTATTTTTAAGATAAACTCCCTGGTGCCTAAGGCGAGCTTGCCAGGGTCTGGTCCTTGCTTTCTTTTCCTGTTTCAACGATGAGCCTGAACTGAGAGCACACGCCTGGGGCCCACAGTGTGCCAGCTCCCACGGGCACTGGGATCCCCAGACTTCCTCACAGCTTGGGAGATCCAGCAGTGCCCTTCAGTTCTCTTCAGAGCAACAATCTGTTGGAGGCGGTGTGCTCTCCAACTGTCCACAGCCTCTATCCTGTGTGCTTCACTCATTAGTGGTCACCTGCCTGGCTACACGAAGTGTTTGACTTTGCTAACTTTGCAAGAATTTCAATTCCACAGAATGCCACAATGGGATAAAAAGGGTGCTCCTGTTACCCTGAATTTCCCCAAGCTTCTGCAGGCACCAGTCTTGAGGCTGCCCCAGGTAGAAGACGGGAACTTCATAAATTTACCTGGATTCTACATGAAGCCCTGCTCACTAAGCCGTCCTCAATTCCACGTTTGCTGCTCTAGTTGCTGACGTTTTCCCCATTTCTTTCTTCCTTCCAGCATACCTTATTAAGCTTTTAATACCAGATTTTGCTCTCTGAAAGCATTGGAGGAGGGAAAAAGAAACCACTATATTGTACTGTTTTCTAAGGCCTTAACCTAGTTGCCATCAAGTTGACTAAGACTCACAGCGACCTCATGTCTGTGAGCGCTGAACTGTGCTCCACAGGGTTTTCAGTGGCTGGTTTTTAAGAAGTTGACCATCAGGGCTTTCTTCTGAGACACTCCAGGTGGGCTCGAACCTCCAACCTTTCCGTTGGCAGCTGAATGTGTTAACCATTTGCACCGCCCCGGGACCTCTTCTAAGCCCTATAAGAAACAAACAAATCAGTGGCTGCTGAGCTGATTCTGACTCACGGCAACCTGACGTGTGTCACAGTAAAACTCCACTCCATAAGGTTTTCAAGGCTGTGAACTTTCAGAAGCAGATCGCCAGGTCTTTCTGCTGACGTACTTCTGGGTGGTTTTGAACCACCAACCTTTTTGTTAGGTGTTTAGTGCTTAACCATTTGCAGTACCCAGGGCTTCTTCTAAGGCCCTACTATCCTCAAATTGCCTGAGGGTTGATTTGGAGGAGAACTCAAGTGAGAACACAGACTTCCCTGCTCTACTTAATACACCCCATTCCCTGGGTTAACATGCCAGCTCTGATTCCCTTTTATCTACTTGAGTCTCCAGCTACCCTCCCTACTGTTAGGTGGACTTCTGCCATCTGAAGCAGCAGACACCACACTTAACCCTGCAAAATGTATTACGGGGGAATATGGAGCTAGATATGCAGAAGGCACTAATTAGCACCTTTATTGGCTTCGAAAGCATTTTTTATTTTGGTTTTCCTAAGCATTTCTGACTGATTCATGGAAGACATTTGGTTCTTTGGAATATCGTCCAATAGACTAATCAAATTACATTTTCACAGGGCTCTAAAATAATAGCATTTTGCAGCTTTCTGTATATTTAACTCCTGCATGACCAGGACACTTAGTAGAGGCAATCAGCAGGGCTTATTCGTCTCAGATGGAAAATTATGAACGCGTCTCTTACAAAATAGAGCCTCCTACGTTCTCTGGTATACCTAGGCTCGAAATATTAAAGCCAACTCTAATGTTTTGCCCTTTGTCACCCATATAGCTGTTCATTGTCCAGATGCTGTTGGCTCTTCTCAATTCCACTGCTGATCCCCTGCCCAAGCCCTCGTCACCTCAAGCCAATATGTATACCCTCTTTCCATTGCCAGTTTAAACAGTGGAATCTGTCATTCCTCTTCTCAAAACCCTTACCTACCTCATTACAATAGACATGGTAAATGTGTAGCACACTTGCTTCAATTCCCCAATGCTGTACCTATAGAAGTGATCACTAATTACTCATGACCTTCTTTCCAGGAGAACAAAGATATGACTTCAAATTTTTACCCAACCCACACCACGCTTGTAACTACACATCCATTTGATACGTTCTGACAAGAGATGCCACTTCCTTGCCATCTCTGTCCTGTGACACCAAGTATGATTCCCTCTTGTGTGATTTTAAGGTCATTTATAATCTGGCCACACTCAATTTAACAACAACAATAAAATTCTTCCATTGCTCCCTAGTGTGAAACCACTTTTCTGATCTGACCACCTTTCATATGCTTTCCTGTGCACATTTAGTTTTCTTCTCATTTCTGGGCCTTTGCTCCAGCTCCTATCGCTTTTGCCAAATGAAATTTTCTTGCTTTCCTCTTTCTTTGTTAAAAGCTCTATCCTTCTCATTGCCCGTCTCAAGTCCTACCTGTGATAGTTTCCCAATCTGACTACATCTTTTGATCTGACTAGTTCATCTTACTTATGAACTAGTTTTACTAAGATCTTTTTACTGACTAGCTTTGGTGAAATCAGATGATTTAGACATGGTTCCTGCCCCAGCGGAGTGTGCAATTTTGTTAGTGAGACAGATCATATCCATAATAATATGAGACAGCACAGGCCAAGGGTTTCGCAGGTAGAACACATGCTGCCTGTCGTCAACGACGACAACAAAAACCCATCGCCTTCAAGCTGATTCTGGTTCATGGAGAATCCCATGTATTACAGATTAGAACTGTGCTCCATTGGGTTTTCTTAGCTATAACCTTTATAGGAGCAGATCGCCAGGTCTTTCTTACATGGCACCCTGGGTTGGTTTGAACTGCCAACATTTTGTTTGGTAGATGAGTGTAGACCCTTTGCATCACCCAGAAACCTAAAGGATGTTACTGGTGTTCAAAAGAGAGACTGAGTCTCTCTGTGCTGGAGAAGTCAAGAAGGGCCTCACAGAGAAGATGGACTTGAGTCAGACCTCAGAAGAAAGGTGAGAGAAGAACAGAACGGGAAAAGCTTTAAGAAAGGAAGAGCTGGATGAAGAAAGATAATGAACTAGGGATGAAATGAGAAGGGATATGACTAAAGGGTCTTGTAGAAGAGCTGGTGGAGGTTACATTCAGATAGTAATGGTCCTGGAAAGCCATAAGGAAATACCTGGGAGCAGAAGCCTTATTTTCGTCATCTCTGTAATCGCCTTCTAGCCCAGCTGCTTGCTCTGAATGCCTTCATTCGACAAGCATTAGGGAAACATTTATTATGTTGGATTGAATTTACTTCGACCTTTCTTACAATAAAAAAAAAAAGATTTATGATTTGATTTGTAAGTTCTTATTATTTAATACGTTCTTTCTGAAAAGATGTACGTTTACTCTTGTGGGACCTGTCTGGGGTTTGGAGAGGAAATATCTAAAGATAAAAAAGGACAAATGATTAACCACCCATCAAATAGTCAATGACAGCAAGCATATTGTTGACAAAAGCTATCTCTTTGTAAGGTGTAATTTGACTAAGATTAGATGTAATTAGTTAACTACATGAATTAATCAGTTCTAGTTTTCTCAACAGCATATCCCAAGCATGTTCCAAGCGTAACTGCTGTCATGCTGGTATGTTTTGTTAAACAAGCACATATTCTATAAACTTAACATGTTGGAACCTGCATTCATGGTATGTGTATCCTCGGAATATAATAACAAGGCACTGTCATAGTCAGAGAGTACTGATGTTTAATCTGTTCTCCTGCCCAGGGAATGAGTGCCACAAACCAGCTATTCTCTCCAGGCTTTCTTATACACAGCTTCCTGTTGGTATCTGGGATTAAGAATGAGTCAGCAGCCTTGGAAGAGAGACCCTAACAGTCCTATTCTCTTGTTTCCTTTAGCACCATATTTGACCCTAGTAAGGCTCTGAATGTCCTACTGTGTTTGTGGTTATGGGAAGGTAGAGCCCGAACCTAGAATCAAACATGCTTGCCCGTGTAGCTGGTGATCACTCAGAGGAGTTAATCTGCACCTTACTGTATAAAACCTGTGACGTGATCTATGAGGAAAACCAGCCTCAGAATGAATTCCACTTGCACTGGGTTCAATAGCGTCCCCTCAAAATTCATGTCCATCCAGGAACTCAAAATGTGACTTTATTTGCAAATAGTCTTTGCAGATGTAATCAGTTAAGATAAGGTCACGCTAGATTAAGTGGACCCTAAATCCAATGACTGATGGCCTTATAAGACGAAGAGAGAACACACAGATCCACACAGGAGAAGGTGGCATGTGAAGACAGAAGCAGAGATTGCAGCGGTGGAGCTATGAGCCAAGGAACTCCATGAATTGCCAGCAACCACCACAAGCTGGAAGAGACAAGGAAGGATTCTTCCCTTCAGCCTTTGGAAAGAGCTTCACTCTGCCAAGACCTTGATTTCAGACTTCTAGCCTCCAGCACTGCGAAGAATAAAATTTTGTTGTTTTAAGCCACCAGGTTTGTGGTAGCTTGTTATGGCAGCCCTAAGGAATGAGTATACCACTCTACATCATATCAGCATTTAATGGGATTGGACAGAATTTTATTTTTTCCTAGCAGTGACTTCTTTCTCGTCTTCGTTTATTTCCATTTCCACAGAGTTTTTCTCCCTACATCCCTTACCATGGCCTTTAGGTCACCAGTTTTTGGTAGTGTCCTAGCCTCCATACTCTCCAGTGTGGCGCTTGGTTTCCTGACCCTTGGTGTGTGTCTATCTCAGCACCCAGAAGGGTTAACAGAATGTCTGGGCCTCGAGTTCCCCCTCCTGCCTCCAACCAGCTGTGACCACAAATCACGGTACTTGACCACTCTATGCCCCAGATTCTTCATCTGTAAAACAAAATTGAGAACCACCCTTGCTACTACACAGGTTACTGAGTTCAAAATATGATAGATGAGAGAGGGCCTTGTAAAAGCGAAGGCTCAATTAAGACTGTAAGAAGCCATTCCTTTGTTATTAACAAGCTTGCTGAAGATAAAGGACCTGGCAAAATGAAACTGTATGTTTCTGATCTCAGAGCCACGTTGATAATCTTTCTTTCCTTCAGGTCTTTACCTCATGTCTCTGCCTTTACAGTTCATTGACTTGCCTCAGAGGAGGAAGGCCATGATTTGTCTTTAATTTCTGGGGAGTGAAGCTTTACATAGAGTTCCTGACTCCGCCAGGCCAGTGCCAGGCCTCTCATCGTGACCTAGGCAAGCTGAAATGTCAGGGGAATGTGAAATGCTGGCTATATGTCTTAAGTTCTTGCCTTTCTTTGAGTCATATTATTAATGGTTGTTATATTATTAACAGAGGCACTTAACTTCAATTTGTTGGCAAAAAAATATAAAGAACTTTGGTGAAAAAGAAATTTCAGTGATACACCTAGTTTAAAACAAAAAAAGGTAAAACAGCTTAAATTTCAAATGGTTTGTGCCAACGTTAATCCTAATTTAAGATAGCAGTGGAGAAAGCAATGCAATTAAAAGCAGCAAAATAAGTAAATATTAAGCTAATAGTTTTCCCTTGAATAATTAAATCCTTAATTCTCATTAATTTTGTCCACTCACATGATTTATGGTATTTCATCAATTTTAAGACACACTTTTTCACATTTTAACATCTGTGAAATCAGGGTGTGTTGGCTTTCATTTTAAATTGTCAGGTTTTTTTTTTTTTTAATTCTGTCTGAAGCATATTAAAATACCAGTGCCTCTTATAACTGAGGGACCTTGGATTCTATGAAATACATGATCCCATTTAATAAAGATGAAAACTGTGAGACTTGTAATTAGATTTCTCTTTCTTTCTATAATGCTCTTAGCAAATTTCAGTGAAACAAGTGTGGTACGTTTTCTGCCACAGACACACTTGTACTGTTTGTATTAGAATTCAGCCGTTTGCTCTTACTGAGAACAAATGCGTCATTAGAAAGGGAGGGTACAAGTGTGATTTTGAGACCAAAGAACAGAAAGAAACTAGATTAAGATATAAAATTAAAACACAGTATGAGGAAAATTAAACAATTTCATTTCTATTGATTACATCCTTGCAAATGCCCTTCATAGTACCCAGCAAATTTTCTGCCAGTCAGAGCTGCTTGATGGTCTAGAAAGAGCTTGTTTTCTAGACCCTGACCTACCCCTGGGTACAATGTCCTTTCTGGGCCTCCATCTTATATATTAAATTGAAGGGGTTAAGCTGAATGGATTTTGAGATCTCTTCCATTTCTAGGAGCCTCTAACTGTGCTCACTTTAAGACGATTTTTTCATACAGACATTTCAATGCATTTTCTCTCAGATCCACCAAGTGTAACTGCTTCTGGGTTCTCTTGTCTTACCGGTGTGGTCGATGCCTTCCTGAAAGTTTTCATTTATAAAGACACTACAAAGAAACAAAACCATTGAGAGTCAAACAATGTGTGTAGATAAATTATAACAAATTGCTCTTTAATTAAACAGACAAAAGCAAATGCATAGTTAGGCTTTATTAAGAAAGGACTTTGGGCAACGAGTAGTTTAGTTAGGGACTAAAATAACGTTTAGTTTTGTACTTTTAAACTGCTTTGCAGCTTTTGCAATAGTAGGGTAATCATTCAAGCACCTAAAAGAAAAATCTCTACATGTCTCGTTTTTCCCCAGCAGGGTTGCTCATATTGTTCTCATAGGTCTTTGCAGCAGAACCACCAGCCGAGACTGGAAATGGGGACACAGAAGAGGTATGTGTCTTTAAAACTAGGCTATTCTAGAGAAAATCCTTTCTCCTATGGACTTTTCAGGAGGGAGAGCCCAGGTGATAAGTAGGAGAGGGGCCTCCCTAGCACAAGTTCAAATACTAGAGGACCAAATAATTTCATAATAAGGGCACAAAGAGACACTTACAAGAATCCAGAGTCCACCCACTGCTGAATACTTTCTCGTTTGGAATCTTCTACAAATGAGAAGGAAGCACACAAGTCAGCCAACACACAACCAGCTAAAACTACCCAACCCCATCATTCTGCCACCTTTCAACTGTTCTATTTCCTACAGATTGAGTCCCCTGTTTCTATAAGCATATTCATTTTCTTCCTGAGGCAAAACCTCCCGCTTTCCATAATCAGCCTTTCCTGAGAATGAAGTGTAAACTTGCCAAAAAACCGTAAGTTTTTTTTGAAACAAAACGGGAAAGGGAAGACAAGAAAAATCACTGAAGAACAAGAGATGTTAGAGCAATTTTTTAATTACCTGGCATGAATATGAAGGGTGAAAAAGCATACGAGACTTTTGTCTTTTTCTTGTTGGATATAAATCACCACAGAGCCTCTCCTTATTGAATCACGACATTTACCTAAGGCAGGCAGCCAGCGATGTTTATTTGCAAGGAGTTCTCTGCCAGGTTAGAAACCAAATTTGCATTCATTCCAGGGACAAATTGCACTAGAGTCCCCAGATTGCCAAAGGCACCCTGTGTTAAAAAGGCCCCAGTCTTTTAAGGTGGATCTTTACTACTGGCTGAACACATCGTCAACTGGCAAAAATGAAAGGGTACAAAGGCCAGGTTTCCTGTTAAATATTTGCTTCCATTCTGGTTGGCTACAGGCTACTCTGGACTGATTTTCTTTGACTTTATCTGATCCAACAGTAAGGCAATTGAATTACCACGTCCCAAGGTGTCAGATGAGCTGAAACGGCCAGGTGAACATGGGCTATATCTATTGCCATCGAGTCGATTCTGACTCATGGCAACCCCACATGTGCAATAGAGCTGCCCTCCAGAGAGTTTTCAAGGCTGTGACTTTTCTGCCAAGGTACCACTGAGTGGGTCAGATCTGCCAACCTTTCAGTCAGTAGCCCAACGCTTAACAGTTCGCATCACCCATGGACTGCTGTGGATGTGGGAGGCTCTTATTCTCCAGTTCAAGTACTTAGAAGGAATGAATGGAGGAGTAAGTAAAGAGGTAAAACCATTAAACAGTTATGCCATTGGGTGGGCAGGTAGGGGGAGAAGTATTTTCTTACTTATTACTCTTTACATGATTAAAATAATTATCAAAGCCTCATGCAAGGCCCAGCACAGCAAAGACTTTCAAGTAAATGTCCTGGAAGAAGCCCCATGCCTTTGGCATGAACCAGGGTTCAGGGTCCTGGAGGATTCAAGATGAGGGGAGATCAGTGTGGGAAGAATGGAGAGTCCATTCTTTAGTTGGTTTATCTCCATCAAGAAGGTCTTAGTTCTGAGTGCCTGTGTGGCAAGTCAGAAGTACCTATTTCATGGAAGTTTCTGGTATCATGCCAGGAACACTGACCCCCCCATCAAAGCAATGTCCTTGTCCCCAAATCATCTGCCCCCAGCCATAAGCCACCACATCCCTCACCAATCGTATAAGTAGCTCTGAAGCCCCTCTCACCCAGCGTGACGTTGGTGAGACCCCGGCTGTCCTCTTCCGAGCCAGGAGACAGCTGTTCGTCCAGGCGGGTCCATGCCCTCTTGGTGGACCTAAGAATCTCTCTCCTGCTCTTTTCCTGGCTTCCTTGAGGGTTGTCAGAAGCATGCGACTTCCCCGCCATCATAAGAGAGTAACCTGGCAAGCCAATTTAAAACACACAGAGATCAGACACAATGAGCGGCTCAGCGAGAGGGAGAGGCTAGAACCGGCACAATGAGATGAGTGAATCTAGCTTCACAGCCTTATGCAGGTTTGGCTCACCCATCTGAGCTGGTCTCCAATCTCAATACAGCAGAATGCCCCCTCTCTCCCCCCCGCCTGAGTGGGAAGGCAAGGTCCTGGGTGGTGCAAACAGTCTGTGCTCAGCTACTAATTCAAAGGGTTGGCAGTTCAAACTCACCCAGCAGCACTATGGAAAAAAGACCTGGCAATCCGCTTTCATAAAGATTGCAGCCAAGAAAACCCTATGGAACAGTTCTACTCTGTAACACATGGAATTACCAAGAGTTGGAATCAACTTGACAGAGATCGTGGGTTTTTTTTTTTGAGTGGGGAGGTAGCTGGACACCAGGGCCTACTTCGCTTGTTACCAGCCACACCCACACTCTGAGGCAGCTACATAATGTTGGTAGAAGAGGTTTAATTTGGTGGTCTGGGTTGGAGACGGAGAGCAAAGAAATTGAACTCGAAGGCACACCCAGGCCAAGGAGGGAGTTTAGAACATTTTGCTTGGCATAATAAATATCCTTCAAATTCATCTAACAGTTATATCCTTAAAATCACTTTTAGGGACCAAAAATGTTGGGAAAAGTATGTCTTTGGAACTGGATAGACCTGACCGACACCTTCTATATGACTTATGGTGTGGCCGTGGGCAAATTACATAACCTCTATGAATTCATTTATTTCAAAACTGGTAATAAATTATACTTAATTTTAATAACTATAAACATATGTGCTTGACCCTCTGCTAAATTCAATGCATCCATTATATAATCTGTCAACAAAGGTACAATTGATACAATTTTATATTAAAGGGCAGAGGGTCAAAGTGCATGTCCAAAGCCACAGAGTCAAACAGGATTCACAGCCAGTGCAGGACTCCAAGCCTGTCCCATGACCACTAGTGATACTATCTACCCTGTGGAGTCTCCGGGCAGACCCAAATGGTTAACACTCTTGGCTGCTAACTGAAAGACTGAAGGTTTGAGTCCATCCAGAGGTGCTTTGGAAGAAAGGGCTGGAGATCTACTTCTGAAAAATCAGCCCTTGAACACCCTACAGAGTGCAGTTCTACTCTGACACACATGGGGTCTCCATGACTTAGAATTGACTGATGGCAACTGGTTTGGTTTTCAAAAATATAACACTATGAAAATCATTAAATTTTAAAATAAAAGCGTTGCTTTATTCTCGTGTCCCTAACTTTCATTCTATACTGGCATGTTTGAGCTCAGCCACAGCCTTGCACAACCAATGAGGATTATACTAGGCCACAAGCAGGAAGAAGCCTGATGAAGAAAGTGGGAACCCTTGGTAAAGCAAGGATCAGGGGTTGTTTGTAAAGAAAAACTCTTTTGTTCCCTCTGTTTTAGTGGGTGGCCTCCCAGTTAGTATACCAGTCTGATTCAGGAAAACGGATTCTCCAATGCTGGAATGACCTTCTTTCGTTAGCCACTCACTTGGCCTAGATCCTCAGCCCCCAGAGGCTGCCCTTTGGAAGGGACACCAACATGGTGTCAGCCCTAAAGAGCCCACACAGACTGACGGAGCAGAAGTTATGGAGAGTGGCCTCTGTTGACTCCTCAGATTACCACCTCTGTCCCCAGCACCATTTCAGAACCAAGTTCTTGTCGCCTTAGACTTGGCCCAAAGTGGAATCCTCATACTGGATCAGGTTGCCTGAGGGTTCCAGCACTTTCTCTCTCTTCAGATCCCTTCAGTTCTGATGACTATAACATCATTAATCCTTATGCGTATAAAGAACTCCTATTAATGTGAGAGCACGCTTATATCATATATAATAAAAAAAGAAGATGCAAAACTACATATTAACCAAGAACCCAATCTTGTAAGGGAAAAAAAAGTACTGTGTAGTGAAAATGAAAGAAAGAAAAAACAAAGTACCAAAATATTAGCAAGACCTCAAGTTTTTAAAAATCATCAAAAGTAGAAAAAATGGGCTTTGACTTTAATTTCACTACATATTTGCTTTAGAGTTTCCAAGGAGCTTTTGGTGGATTCGAACTGCCAGCCTTTTGGTTAGAAGCCGTAGGTCTTAACCACTAGCCACCACGGTTTCCATATTTGCTTTAACTTGAGCACATTCAACCATTAATGCTCCTTTCCACTGTTTAACCTTCAGCCCATAGTGAAATCATGGAACATGATACTTTGATTCTTAAAGGAGCCACACTGATTATATTCTTATCCTCTGCGTTATTTAAATTTTTACACCTCTATGCAAACAGGAAGGAGCCCTGGTGGGGCAGTGGTTAAAGCATTCAGCTGTGAACTGACAGGTCGGCAGTTTGAACCCACCAGCTGTTCTGTGGGAGAAAGACGTGACAGTCTGCTACTGTAAAGATTAACAGCCTTGGAAACCCTATGAGGCAGTTCTACTCTGTCCTTTAGGGTCACCAAGAGTCAGAATCGAACCTACAGCAATGGGTTTGGTTTTTGGTTTTGATTATGCAAACAGGTTGTCCTTCCAAACAGGCTGTTCATACTAGGAAAGTTGGGACTGTGCTTTATTTATCTCTGTGTTCCCCAGAGATCCCAGTGCAGCACTTTGTCCTGGGTAAATAATCCCCGAATATTAGTTGATTGTTTTGTTATTTGAGACAGGAATATCCAGTTGGCTTAGCCAACATTCTTGGTTCTTACATGGTTAAATGAGTAAGCACTTTCAGGCCAAATAAACTGGATTTTAATCTCCGGTCTGCTGCTTTCTAAAGCCATCTCCTTGGGGAAACATTCAAACTTCTCTGATAATCTATTTCCTCATCTCTGTAATGGGTATGAAATCACCACTTCATAAGGTTGTTGGGAATATTTAAGGAAAGATGTATACAAAACAATAAACCGTATTCTTTCTTTTTCTTTCTCTTCTCCACATTGCCCTCTGCCTTTGTCTTGGCAAGTGAAGAGAGAAGAATTACAAATCAATGCAAGAGTTTTGATTAAAGTTCTCATAGAAGGTAAATCTGACACTTTTAGTTTGTGGAAAACCTAAGTCATCTTGAGATCACTCAGTTTGGATAATTGAGGAATAAAAACATTCGGGGAGCAAGAGAATATTCTGTGAACTTCAAAAAAAAAAAAACCTAAATTCATTGCCGTCAGGTTGATTCCGAGCTACGCATCTGTGATCTTGAGACCGTGTAAAATGCAGACTTGTCTGAGGCTAGTTAGGGGCTCATATCAGAGTCTGGACATTCCTTCCATTGTGGACTTAATCCCATGGTAACAATTACACGATGTACCCTGACCACAGCTTCTGAATGTGTCCTGTGGTCAAGGGGGACATTTGTTAGTGGTTTCTCTGTAATCCTATAGTTCAATGTACAGCACTATTAAAATATTTTCACAATGTTTTCTTAAGTCTGTGTTTACACTTCTGTCCAACCACTCTGGAATTTTCTTCAGGACAGAGATTTTAGCTCTCATATCATAATTGCATGGAAAAGGTACTCAGCACAAGTTTGTTGAATGAGTGACTGTCTATACCAACAAGAAATTGAGGAATATCAAAGCAAATTTGGTTATGGAGTCATTAAGAATGGTACTCAGCAGCTAAACAACTTGTCAGAATGTGTAGCTACTACACACTTGCCAGGAACAGGTATATAACATCAGGGAATAATGCACTGTAGATCGGGAAATAGAGAAAATTATACACACATGTAAAGGGTATTCCTCCCTTTTGAAACAAATTTTCTGGCTAAGCACTTGATACCCACACCTTCTACCATTTTGGAACACAATTTCCTAGGTAAATACTTCTCTTCTGTTTCTGCTAACATCTAACAAGCATATGAAAGATACTAATTAATCAACAGGGAAACACAAAAGTAATTTATTATAAAGTATTTATTACTTATTAGATAGTTACCAACTGGCTGTATGACATTGGGCATGTCATTTCAAGATCTCCTGGAATGTCATTTCCTCTTGCATAAAATGAAAGAGTTGGACAAGACAAGACAAATTCATAATTTGATTGTTCTATTTCTAGTCTCTATATAGACTATTTTATATAGACTATTTAATGTTGGCCAATGGGGTCCACATTATTAAAATATTTAAAGCTATATTCATTAAAACTATAAAAATGAGAAACATTGTTCCCATTACTTAAAGGTTTGGAAGACCACAAACACCAAAGCAGTAAAGCCGAGCCAGATATGCCCTTCTGTGCTCCCTCCTCATCCAAGTATCAAAGTCTCACAAACACTTCTAAAGATTTCCAAATGATTCAGTGAGGTAGAGGCAGATCCTTGAGAATAGGTTGTTCTGTCAACACTCTGCTGACAGGCACAAGCAGTCTGTGATGACTTGTTCTGTGGGTGGCTTCCTCCCACCATGAAATATGTGAAGGGTGTTCACTCCTGCCACTTAGGAGCAGGCTGGATTTAAAGACAAAGCAGTCTTGCCCAAGCAGAAACCCAAAGTCAGTTCTCTTGAACTTGGAGTTTTCATTTTTTGCTCGTAGAAATAAGCAAAAGACTGTTACTTCAAAGACCATACATACAGCTTCCAGGACATTTGAAATGGTTTGTTGTTGTTACTTGCTCTTGAGTCAACTACAACTCATGGTGACCTTATATTTAACCAAAAGAAATATTGCCTGGTCCTGTGCCATCCTTAAAATCATTGGTATGTTTAAGTCCACTGTTATAGCTATTGCTTTCCAATCCAAGGACCTCATCTTCCAGCATGTATCTGTCCATGTTCTGTTGTTACCCACAAGATTTTCATTGGCTCATTTTAGGAGGTAGATTATCAGGCCCTTCTTCCTAGTCTATCTTAGTCTGGAAGCTCCACTGAAACTTCTCCACCTTGAGTGACGTTGCTGGTAATTGAAACATCAGTAACATAGCTTCCGGCATCATAGAAAAACACAAGCCACCACAGTGAAACAAACTGACAGATGCATGGTGGTAAAGTTGAGTTAAATGATTTATCTACTGCTACCCCTTGGCTTGTCTCCGAGGCACATAATAACAACAACACCCCTCTTCCAATCCCGTTCCAAATTCAAAGACATTTTCCTTTCTCAATTATTCCCTTTTCACACACCATTTCTAATCTTTTCTCAACATTTCCTTGCCTCATCCTAAGAGGGGGAATTGAAAGGATGTGGGGGCAATGAGGTAGGAGACATTTTTCTTGAATATACATTGCTTTCACTCTCTTCCTTTCAAAGCTGAATTTTTCTTTTCTGATCATTAGGTTCATACTTAGTTCAAAAGCCCCTGTAATCTGTCTTTTGTCTTCTCTGCCCTATTTAAACTACTCTTGAAAAAAATGTGTCCTCTTCACCAAAGTTAATGGCCTTTAATACATCCACATTCTCTTGAATCTGCTGAACTTGACTTCCTCTTCCCTCCTTGAATATGACTACTCATCTTTTTCACATGCCAAGAGTCCCTTTTCTTCTCCTATTTCTGTGTTCATTTTCTTTCCTTCTATTTCAATAACTTCCCGTCTTTCCATACTTCTTTCATATTATCACCCCTGATTTCACCCAGGACAATCTCTGCAAAGCCTCCTGAACATCTAAACTCATTCTCCAGGAAGAGTTTTTGCTTATGGAAAGCCTGGCAGAAATGTCGCAGTCTTCCATACCATCAAAACCCAGCTAGTCTTTGGGAGCTCCACTCCTCACTTGTTCATAATGATCTTCTTTGTTTGATTTTTATGGCATTTATGATAGACATTCTGCCCTTATCACTAACACGTCTCCTAAATTACGAGCACCCAGTTTACAAATTACTAGGTATAGGAGTTAACTCCATGGGGCTACCACCTTGAAATCATAAATGCTCTTGTCCAGGTCACTGTGAGAGACAAGATGAAAGTTTTTCCTTTTTACTGCTACTGATTATTGACATTGAGTCAAGAAGGATAATTTCCTGTCTTGCTGTCAGTTATTCCAGGGCTGGGGAGGTCTTATCTCATCCCCAAGACCTGGGCATGGAATGAAAGTCACTAATCACATTTCATTTTGAGGTAGGAGGCTACAATATGGTGGTGGTCGTAGGGAGAGTGGGAATGTCAAGAGGCATTTCTCATAAAAATGGTAAAACCTGTTAAACATTTCTTTAAGTTAAATTCATTTGAATTAACATACAATTAGTTTTAGTTCGTCTATTAATTTATTCAACACATATTTAAAGAATGCCTCCTGTGCATCAAACATGGCAAAAGACAATGAGGATGCTGTGGTGGTCCTTGTCATCATGAATGAGTTTTGCTGACTAGCCTGAGACACGAACTTTCATTTTTAACATGGTTCCGAAAGAAAAAAAGTAATAGGTAGGTAATCTTTGTTGTGAGTTTGGAGTCCCTGGGTGGCGCACATGGTTAGTATGCTCAGCTGCCAACTGAAAGGTTGGAAGTTTGAGTGTACCCAGAGGCACCTCAGAAGAAAGTCCTAGAAATCTACCTTAGAAAAATTAGCCATTGAAAACCCTATGGAACACAGTTCTACTCTGACACACATGGGGTCATCATGAGTCGGAATTGACTGGATGGCA